>NC_056463.1:29974165-30279447 GCF_008729295.1 Plectropomus leopardus
ACAAAGAATACTGTCAAAATTGTATTCCAAATGGCTTACACAAACGTCTCACCTTAAATGAAACAAATAGGAAACGAAGCCTGGATACACAATGCGATTTTATTCACGGAACACTGAAAACAAGCTGGGAAAAATGGGTGACAGGGGGAGGGAGAGTTAATGATTGTGCTTTTATCTTCATGAGGAGACTTAATCCACACTTTTCCCTTACATTGGCTCTAATAGGATTATTGATAGTCGCATCTTTGTCTCTTTTTTTTTCTGTTTTCAAGAAATAAACCTACATAGCACATGATCTCCCCCATTTTTTGCAATATTTATTTATTTATTGCATATTTAACAAATACGTAATATTGGAAAACTTATTCAGGAATTAATAAATATGAATACAAATTCTATACAAATGTTTCACTATGAATGATAGGAATATTTTCCTTAATGTGGACACTACACTGGCCACCACCTTGTGGCATGGAAACTGATCTTCAGAGGCACCTACGTGCTGTCTACATGACACATAGTTCATTTTTGTTTCTGCTCTACTGGTTGCTAACAATTTATTCCAGCGACTCAGCCACCATTTAGCATTAACCCAGCTGGGGCAACAAAACGGAGCACAATCGATGTTGGATCAATGCAGAAAGCGAATCAATCACAGGGTTTTCTTCTCCAAATATTTAATTAAACATGGTGGCAAATAACTTCAGGATTTATTGTTTGATGCTAAGAGCATTAGTGATTTTCCTCTTCCGCCTTCCCACACGGGGCCTGAATGCTTTGCCGGTCAGGAGGCTTAAAGGGACCTGGGGAATAGCATGCAGACACTTTTCCAATATATAATCATGTGTATATATACATGAATATATACTCTCTTGCCTGTGTTCCTAATCCACTACTGCTCTGGGGCGCTCATTTCATTAGACATGGGCAGGCAAGGCTGACAGGCTATGAGCCCTCTTTAATATATGCTCTAATGGCCACCCAATCCCACCAAATGATGTCGATGAACGATGTGCATATTGTTTAAGTCTGCTAATGGGGCTGCTTGAGAAGTGGGTTGGGGTTTGAGAAGGCTGACATGTGCTGAACTCGGTGTCCTTTTGAGTCGTAGATTATGAAAAAAAAAGAAAGGGAGAAGTTCAGCGTAATTCTCCATCATCAACTAAACTGTCAGGGAGCATCGCTTGAATAGTGGACTGTTCTCTTTTTTACTTTATAAAATCTGCAGACCATATGTATTGATTGGTATATAATCTGCCAGCGCCAGAAGGGTTTGAATCATTCTGGGTCTGGAGAGAGAATGTTGGGCCAGTCGTGCTCATTGGAAAAATCTGACAGATACACAAAGCTTAGCAGATATCCACACACACGCACAAACACACAGAGAGATGGGGTCTGGCGGGCCCTCAGAGGGCTGATAAGAGTGGGCTTGGGTGATGATGAGGCCCACTCATGGATGCATTGTTCTCCTAAAAGGGGCGGATCTCCCCTGTGTTGGTGGTTATGAAGCAGGAATTGAAGAGCAGGGAGAGAGTAATCATTATTGGTTGTGACAGCGGTGGCCTGACAGCTGGGTCCAGTCTTGCTCCAGTGCTTGTCGTACAACAGACAGGCTAACACACACACACATGCACATACATACACATATGTCGATGAGCACATGTGTGTATTGTTGTGTATGTGCTTACACACATATAAGAACCCGAACGACACTAACAGACATGTTTGTTGGGGATTGTTTGTCTTTGTTTGGCATACCCTGGAGGATATAGTGTTCATTACGCCTGAAAATATCAAACTACTGGACTGAGTGAACTGATGCTGACATGCTTATGGTTTTCAAGCCAGAGGTGGGGCTAAAAATGTAGTTCCTCCTAAGGAGTGTGCTAGAGGAAATCCCGTAAAAGCATTATTATCCTCTCAGGTGCAAGAATGTGCTTAAAACATTTCATGGCTATTAGTCTATCAAAACATGATGACAGAAATAAATCTTATGACTATGAATATCAACATCAAATTACATAAAAATCCATTGTTTTTTAAATACCCTATACTTTGTTACCAACATTTCTAAGGTAGACTTTTATCATTTTCAACCATGGACTCTATTTACCCATGTTTTTGTGTCAAAGTGACTAATGGGAAAAACAATTTTTGAAACTAATCCAGTATTGAATGACAGTGCTGCACCCAGCAGTGGCAAAACAAGATGTGATGTAACCTTCCATGTTCACAACATTTACTTACATGCACTAAAAGTGCTAGTTACTGCTACTGACAGGCTCAGATTGTTTTAAGTGTCTGATAATATTAATTGAAAGGATCCATACAGATGCCAACCTTTTTGTCAATGGTTTAACCAGACACAGCCTTAAAACTGTTATCACCAAATCCACCAAATGCCATTTTTTTAAACACACAAAAAACAAACAAACAGGAATTTTATCATCGAATCTTGCTTCATTCAAAATTGACAGAAACAAAATAAAACTCACAGAAAAACTGCATGGCTCATCTACCTACTATTCCAGCAATCACCAGCTCTGGTTTTGATTTAAATAAAGCCTTATTTCACCCAATTTAATTTGAAAATGTGCTGTGTCTATGCAAACTAAAATGACTGTTTATTATATGGAGTCTGGTGGGTTTGGCAATAGCAATTTTGGGGCTGTTTCTGGTTCAACAAAAAGGATCTTACTCTAACAAAAAGTTTATCTCTGTAGGATTGCTTTCCATAATGTTGTCAGCCACTTAGAATAACAATCTGAGCCATTCAGTGGCAAAACAAGCACCTTTGTTTCCATTAATCACATAGACACAAATCATAGGAAAATATGATCCAGGTTGAAAAATACTAAAGTTACCCTTGAACCAACTGTTAAGTGCTAAACAAAATATAGGTGGGTCACTAACATCACCATGTTTCCTCCTCTGGGAACGTTGAACGTTACTATTCGATCCAGTTGGGTATCAGGGTATATCTGGATGACTGTTGGAGGGACCAGTAGATTAGGGGCAGAAAGTGCACCAATCCATAAACACACACCCAACAGGGAGGAAAAAAATAGTGACTGAAAAAGAGTTAACATTTGCTCTTTTTCACTTGTCACCTAAAGCTGAGTTGGCCAATCTGCTGCAGTGTTACCACAGTTTTGTTTCAGTGTTTTTGATTAAACAGCTACATCTTTGCCAACTATAGCCTTTGTTTACAGTGGTAACATGTATGCATTATGCACAGTAAGGGCGGCACTTTGTCACCACCTTTAATGTCTATTTCACACACACATAGGCTTATTAGCTGAAGTTTTAAGCGTAATGGGCTAATAATAACAAAGTGTGTGTCAAGTGCCAAGACAACGCCTGTATGTGGGTGTACACACACAGATATGCAAGACACATAATGTGCTCACAGGTATTCACTGTGTCACTCAGTGCTTGGCACTATCTTCATTAATAAGTGCAGTGTTTAGGTGGGTAAAACGTTATCAAAGCTGCCCTGCTGAGTTTTAAGTGTTTGCTTGTAAAGTCTCCTCTGACCTCAGTCCATTGGCATGCTGAGCCACTCAATAGAGCTGATTATAAAAGCAATGTCCACACCCACCGACCTCCATAACATACCATCACAGGATCTGTTTCCATAGCTCCTGATGCTACTCATGAAAATTGAGTGCTAGATAGTGAAAAACAAGGTGGCAGAGATGCCGGTGAGGGAAAAAGGTATTTTCTCATGATTCCATTGTTAATGCTGCTCATTTGTCACAAAGTGGTGTTTCCAGCAAGTATTTTCACATTTTTCCCCATCTGCCCCAACAGCTCCCTCCTTGCAATAATTGCTTAACTTCACCACAGAGACTTGCAGTTTTACTTTTTTTCCCCTTTTTTTTCTGGATGCGAAGAGAAATCTGTCACAACCTTGCAGTTCTCCCAAGATGACTGAATCCTATTTGAATCCTAAAAAGAACAAAGAAGAAACACTTGGTAAATAATTAATAAGGAAATGCTAATTGCAAAACCAAGACAAATGAGTTGAAAGTTTACACAGGGGTAAAATCATGATACAGATGGATGTATAGACCTTGAAATCAAATGTGACATTTTATTTCTCATCCAAACAATGTTGGTGTTGTTTCCTGTTGGATCCTTGTGATGGTTTATTTTTTTTAATTCTTTTTTATGAGGGATCAATATAGTTTCTTGACAAACCACTTTATCAAGATGGATCTTTACCTTGATTTTACCTAAACTGAATAACTTATTCTGAATGGTATTAAAATGGTACTTTTGCATGTGACAAGACACTGATAACTGTGAATTTTGAGAATGAAGAATCAATATATGCAACCCATTGCCAGATTATTATTTTATTTATTTATTTATTTATTTTATTTCTGCAGACCACTAATTGGTTACATGCATATTAGTTGACTCATCAGGAGGTAGAGGGAATGGTAGATAGCTTGAGACCTAGGTGAGAAAATCAATTATCACAATATTTTTGATTAAATACCTGTATCAATATTGTGTCAATATTGTGGGATTAACACAAAAATATTAGGCTACACAATGATATTTTTCAGTCAATCAATCAGAAAAAGTAATCATCAGTAATATGGATATATTGATTAAGAAAAAGCAAATAATAGAACAGCTAGAACAGTCCGGTAAGTTAAAAAAATAACATCACCTTATTTTGATTCAGACTTCAAAACCAGACTGAGACAACACTTACAATATCACAATATACAAAATCTAAGATATCTAGTCTCATTTTTGCAATATCAATATAACATTGATGAATTCTCCAATTTTTCCATAACCAAGTGGGTTTTGTGCCTAAATATAACTACAGTGCTGTTGAAACTTAAAGAAATGTAAAGTTTCAACACATGCGCTACATAATGATGTCCAATATTACATATCTGAGGTCAGCAGAAACGTACAAAGCCAACATATTCTGGTGCTTGGGTTGTGCAACCGCGTAGAAAACAGCCATAGATAATTCTTATGCTACAAATGAATGGCCTCCTCCTTTGACTCCTGTAATGTAATACTCTCTGAACCCTAGACACTTGAAGCTTTTATCATGGCTTGTGTATGCGAGTGATGGCATCAGTCCAGCATCAGCATGGTTGATACTGGCGACAGTCAACTTTTCCAGACTGGTAATGTGACCAAAAAGTCTCTTCAGTGTGGCCTAAGAATCCATCTTTGATAATGTGTGGTCTCTGTAACATCATGGAAAGAGTCAGTTTCATAGCAGCTAATGTCCAAATTTTGAATCCTTCCTTGGCATCATCACCTTGCCACCTACTATCTACCCTGCACCCCCTGCAAAGTCCAGGCCAGCACACAGATGAGGAGACTCTGCTCACCCATGTTGGTACAGCTGCCTCCTCTCCGGCCTCAAACCAGCAGCAGCAACAGCTGGAAAGACTGAGGCTTTGTCTGGCTCAGTAGGCCAAAAGTGCTGGGAAACTGATATTTGTCTGGCCGCAGTGTTGAGCTATGGGGCCACGAAAGGGCATCTTTGGCTACCACTGGATCAAGACACCTCATAATAGACAAACCATGTTATGCTTTCTTGAGTGAAACAGATCATGGGTTGTGATAGGCCTTTTGCTGGATGGTCGTGGTAAATAGTTGGTGTTTCATGGAGGATGTGCCACTTTGTGAATGGATTGATGATGGTTTGGCTTCATGGACTGTTAGTGCAAAAGTAGAACAGGAGAACAGTATGAATGCTCTGGGAAACTGTGTAGCTGTATAGCTGAAAGACTGTGTCCTAGGAAAAAAGTTAAAAAAAAAAAAAAAAAAAAAAACAACAACAAAATGCTAGAGAGATTAACTGAATTAGTTTTTCTGCTGATCAATAGACAATAAAGGGAAAAAAAAGAACATTTATAAAAGATATATCCTCATTTTAATTATTCCTTCATCTAGAGACAGCATCAATTGTCCATGTCTCCAGTCTGGTATGATGGGATAGTGAGTTATTCCTGTCAAACAAACAGGACAGCCAAATAATATTTGGCCAATTTAAATTAGATTTAGACAGTTTGAAATGTAGACTAATTCAGTATTCACTGACGAATGATATAACCTTCATTCTCAAGTATTTAATTTGATATAAGTTTGAAAAAATGGTTCTAGACTTCAAAATGATAGTGAAAGTGACTTGACTGTAGCCTGACAGGACATGAGTATGACTGTGTAGTATTTGAGAATATGTGTTGTAATAATGTGAGCTGAACCTCATTATTATTGATTACAAAGTCACGTTTCCACAATAGATAATATCAGATGTTATTAATGTTTTTGTAAATACAAGGTTAGCCACTTTGAGGACACCCCCAGCCATCACTGTCATTCTGATCATTATCAACATCCTCAAAACATCATCATGACTGTGTAGAGGGAGCTCTCTTTGGCCACCAGCTTGTAGTCTTTCTCTCCCACCTCTCGCTCTCTGCCTCTCCCTCTCTCTCCCTCCCTCTCTCCTGCTGTCACCTCTCACAGAGCCTGGCAGCATCAAGCCAGCTTGCATTTTAATTTGGCCCCGAAGTTACTTATTTCATTATCGATCATCCGTAATGCTGAATCAATGTTCATCTTGTTACGTGGGCCATACCCGTGTAATACAGTGATAGTGGGGCCCAGAGTTACTCATTCCCTTTACAAAGTGACTTTACCGTAAAATCAATGCCTTGTGTTACTGATACAGGGGGAAACTGCAGCAGATGGAGTGAGAGTGAGTGGGCAGAGAGGAAACAAAAAAAAAAACAACTCACCTTCGATGCAGCATTGTTAAAGGCACCCACAAAGCATAGCAAATCTCTACAGTGTGCGTATTGTGTTGTCATATAGTAGTTTAAGCCATGTGTCCATTCTAAGGTGCACTTAATAATATGAATGATATATAAGGTGACAAAATATTAATAATGGATTTGATATTGTGGTTCATGTGTTTCTTAGTCTGGGAAAATATTACCTTTACATCAGGCATGGCATTTGACATGTTTTGCACAGGCCTGGATTATTTTATACTGACCATGCTCCCTTGACCTAGCAAAAGCAAATGATGTTGAAAAATAATAGTAATTTAGTATCATCCAGATTCATGGAATTGCTGATTTTGTTACATGAGTAATGCCATTTTAAGGTGACTCTGTAGTACAAATACAACACAGGAATCCCTCAGCAGCAGTATGCAGGATTTCTTTATCCATATTAAATCACTGAGTAAAACAATCCTCCAAAACAAATGAGACAATGTGCTAATATGGAATGTACAGTCAATTTCAAATGATAACCAAACCAGGTTTTTCCCCTCAAATTTGACCACCTCTCCCCAGTTTCCCAGTGCTAAATAAACAAGTATACACTAATATATTTTGGAGGGTGTGTGTATTACAGGTGCAGTGTAAACTACATAAAGAAAATGATCCAACAAAGACACTAAAGCAATAGTATAGCAGGGAATTGAAGAGTAAAAAGTAAAATGGGCAAACACTTAAATCAAGGTTATAGGGCAGGTTATTATATAGACAGATTAAAGGCCTATAAGCACCTAGACCTACTATGGATAGAATATTTGTGAGCACATGTAGGCAGTGTATAATCTGTGTTGTTCATATAATTGTCAACATCCCATATGCAGTACAGTATTTAGGTTAATATACACATTGTACAAAACTTCTAAGCTGCTTGGTTAAAGCTGTTCAAGGCCTGAATCTAAAATGAATCTCCCACTCAATCCCAGTGCTCAGCCTGAATGACTGACTGTTTAAATTTAGTAGTAGCCTAAAACCTGAAGTTAACAAGTTAATGTAAAACATTTGCGAGGCAATGTGTTAATTCACGCTTTGATCCGCTGTCATAACCCAGTTTAATAAGTTGCAGTCCATTGACTATTAATTTGTTTCCAAATGGTGTGAGCAGGAGGAATGGTTCCAAAATGCTTTACTTTGCCACTAATGCAAATCAAAGTTAGGCTATCTATTTAATATGCATGATTGGTTGGTGTAATGTAATTAAAATCATACTATTTAAATTATCCTAACAGTAAAAAAAAAAATTAAACTTTAAATGTATTTCAAAGTACACTTGCTTCTGCTGCTAAGAACAATTAATTTTAGAAACTAATTCATTTATTGGATTAAGCTTCACTGTTATTTAAACACTGCATGATTTATTGGACCTTTATTTCACCCTAATGGGACATGAGTTTGAAAGAGCTTATTTGGAGATTGAATGTGTTGCACAGTTAGTTTTTTAGGTTAGCCACAAATTTAAGTTTGAACCCGCTGAGGAACATTTCTGATTAACAACAACAGTATGTGACTATGTATATTCCCAGCAGCTAAGAATAATTGCTTTGTAACAAGATAGCATAATACCAGCAGTCACTTTTATGAATTACACTGAGACTTTTTCCTATGTGTTTTGTCATTTAGTTTCATCATTCTGACAGATGTCATATATATTGTAGCCTATATATTGGGCTTCAGCTGACTGGTAGCTTTTCTTGATCACATTGAAAAAGCTGTAAATCACTCCTCTGCACTATATATCACATTTACAGCAGCAGTTTCTGCTCCTGAAGCTGAAGATGCCAAATTCTGTTTCATAAAAAAAAAAAAAATTCTGCAAACTGCATTTTGGCTCTGGTCCCCTTTCAAGTGCTGCTTTACAAAATGAGAGCTGGTTTGTCGAGCAAGTCAAGAAATCTCTCCCTCTTTCTCTCACACGCACACTTCAAACTAAAAGCATCCATCGGTCATTAATTGCGTTTTCTTTTCAAATCCTCATTCGTCACAGTAATTAACCGGTGCTGATCAGAAAGGGCTGCCTTAAAATTGATTCCATGTGTGATAAGAGATGTGTTAGGGTTTTTTCTCTCTCCTTTCTGTCACCGGGGCGTTATGGAAAAGATCTAAATGTGTAATTTGAAGTGCCTCTGTTTGAAGCCTTTGATCTCGCCTGTTTTGCAGAGCCTCGGTTCATCATTTGCGACGTGTCGCTGGTGCCCTGTGTATTGCATAAGGAACTACTGTTGAGCGATAGGCCGTGTATGTTTGCTTATGAGAATGTGAAATTGTGTCATCTGCATAATTACCGTCAAAGAGCTCTCTACAAAACAGCCCTCAAGTCACTCGTGTATGATTGCCCTCTTTTTACAGCACCTACAAATTAGATTGGCTCCAGCGCGCTCCCAGCATGCTGTCACTAAAATTAAGAGAACTATTTTAAAATAACAAATAATAACAATAGTAATAATAGTGATAATAATAATAATAATAACAATAATAATAATAATTAGTCTGAAATTAGAAATGTGTCTGCAGTTCTCTTTGGCCTTTTCGTGTGTGTGTGTGTGTGTGTGTGTGTGTGTGTGTGTGTGCACGGAAGTCAAGCAGAGGTTAGTTTATTGTTTACTGAGACTCTCTTTAGGAGAGAGGGGAGCGGCGCGTCTTAATGCTTTTATGGCTATGCCAGTTTCCCGGGTCGGTGTGAAAGTGTTAAGTTAGTGCGTGGTGCGTTTGATTGGAGGCAATAAATCAGACGCAGTCCTTGGCGTGGGTGGAGTGGAGGGAGAGGGTGGGGGGCGTCCGAGCGACGTGGTCCCGGGGATGAGACACGTGTCCATCCGGACTCGGAGCGCTGCTTAGCGGACACCAGCAGGCAGACACCTCGGCTGGACTCTCAGATTTATACTCTGCACTTCTAACGTTTATTACGGCCCGGCCACGTCTCTCTCTCTCTCTCTCTCTCTCTCTCTCTCTCTCTCTCTCTTTCTCTTTTTTTCTTCTCTCTCTACAGTGTGATTGCCCCCCCCCCCCCAACTTCTTTCTTCTTTACACTTATTATGCTGCTGTGTATCTAAATGTCAAATACCATCCACTTATCTTTAACCACCCTTCACTTCACTGTCTGGACCCCCTCAGTTTGCAGGTCGATTGTGTGTGTGTGTGTGTGTGTGTGTGTGTGTGTGTGTGTGTGTGTGTACACGCGCGCGCATGATTGTGTGTGTTAAGTGTGAGCGTGCTATTGACTGCTATGTAGTGATTACCATTCCGGTCGGATGGCACCAGCAAGCCGCTGTAATTAATAACCCCATAATCCGGGTTGGGGTTGATGTCGGCGAAGAACACACACAGATTCAGGACAGAGTTTTACAGAAACAAGGCGTATCCTTATGGGTAGCTCCATATAAGAAATTATAGCTGCTATTATCCCTCCCAGACAATGATAACTATCTGCTTCAAAAGAAGATTAAAGGTTTATACAAGTTGAGAATTCTTGGAAACCCGGATCGCATTATCAAAACTAAACTGAGATTGATGAGATTTCATCTCGCTGTCAATAATACATTAGGACTTATACCATATTCAAATAAAATGCGGGGAATAATAATTCAACCTCTGTGGTTGTTTTGCAAACGATTAACAAAACAGATGCTGGTATGAAATCGGGTTGAAATGCGATTATGGTTGTCCCGTACACACTTTTATGTATTGATTCATGGAATTTCAATTCTGACTGCCTTGTTTTGTTTTAATCCGTATTATTTACAAGAAACATCAGTTTGCGTCAAAATTATC
This sequence comes from Plectropomus leopardus, assembly GCF_008729295.1. Classification (NCBI taxonomy): domain Eukaryota; kingdom Metazoa; phylum Chordata; class Actinopteri; order Perciformes; family Serranidae; genus Plectropomus; species Plectropomus leopardus. Next base: position 29,984,767 of record NC_056463.1, read on the forward strand.
AAAATGATTTCTTAAAGTGCAGTCTGTCCGGATGATCGTTTTGTTTTGTTGTGGATTAAGAAAGAGACTTTATTTAAAATCACTAAATTGTTTGTTGACTTAAGCTTTTCTTTGAACGATTTGTTTATTTACTTCGTATCACCATTGATATTATTATTATTACAATTACAATTTTTATTATTGTTATCATTGTGGTTGCTCCAAATAATTATGATGATGTTCCTTTTTTATGTACATTTTTTTTCACTGTTGCTTATGGAAGTGTTGTTTCCCAGAATATACATCTCCTCAGCTCAATCCACTTAAATGTTTATTACTTATCATTGTTGGTACTTTACACTTAGTCTTCATTAACAGTGTAATGCCCCTATCATCAGCTCTCTCTTTGATGTCAAAGTGGCTACATGCGACCCGTTTGATGTCTCAAATTAAACACTGAATTGACTCCGATTCGCTTTGCCACCAAGAGCCCATAACACCTCAAAACCGGTGTAAGAAAACACAGCTTGCACCCAGTGATATAGCGATAAAAACAAAGGTGTGTATAGCCTGTGATCCGGGGTCATTACAAGGCATGACCACCGTCGGTCGTTACGAACACATCAATTATTAATTATTTTTGAGTTTTTGTGCATGTGATTTATGTGTGTTTGATACCGGAATACATTTTTTTTAAAAAAATTTAGATGTATGTTATTTAAGAAAGAAAAAAAGGTGTGTATGAACTCTTTCCCCCTTTTAAAAAACAAATTAAGTATATATGTCTTGAAGTGTTCTTAAACTTAATCTTTTTTTAAAAAAGATAGAACATTAAAAAGATTTTAGTTGTATAAATCGATGCCATCTTGTTGTCGAGTCCCCAAGTTTCAAACTTTCTTCGGTCTTTTTTTTTTTTTTTTGTATTAAAAGGAAACTGCGGACAAAAAAAGTTAATCAGTCACTGACACCAAAATGCTTACTGTTGTGTAAATGGCCAAAATGGTGAATTAACACAAAAAAATGTGGTAGGACAGGCGCGAACAAATAACAAATGAAATAGATTGGCGAGCCATAAAATGAGATTTGAAACCCCATTCAAATGAGAGCTCGCGACGTCAGTACACTACCGAGAGAGAGAGAGAGAGAGAGAGAGAGAGAGAGAGAGAGAGAGAGAAGCTGTTTGGTGCGCGGTGTGTATGAGAGGGGTGAGATTTGAGAAATAGGAGGGGCTTCTAAACGACTAGAAATGTCAATCTGAGCAAGGGAGTCCCAATAATCTAAAGCAATCTGTAAGGACCTGACCTTAGTCCATCCAGATCAATAGGGAAGTGAGGGTGGAAAGAAGAGAGAAGAGGAAGAAATAAGGGGCGCAACCGGATCGTTTACACTGGCTGTTCCCGAGGAAATATAGACTTCCCTTGCTTGCACCTTTTGTTGCTCACATGCTCACACTGTAAAAGTGGATATCGAGGCAATTCCCTTGCTTTGTGTGATTGCAGCAGACTTTTCCCCCTTTTCCTACGACCATGTCTTTCCCTCAGCTGGGATATCAGTACATCCGACCGATATACCCGCCGGAGCGCCAGGGGATCGCCAGCAATGCCCGGGCCGGGACAGAGCTCAGTCCGTCCGGCGCACTCTCCAACGTCCTCTCCACAATGTATGGATCTCCTTTCGCCGCAGCAGCGCAGGGCTATGGAGCGTTTCTGCCCTACTCTAACGATATATCAATTTTCAATCAATTGGTGAGTAACTTCGCTCTCTCTTAACTCATCCATAACTTTTACGTTCGAGTTAGAAATAAAATAAATAAACAGCACATGCCTCTGGGAGAGGTTTTTGGCACTTCTTAAGCGTAAACTTTTAGAGCACCGCGGTTTAGTCACTGATTCTTTTTGTCGAATTTAGTTAAAAGTGGTTAAAAAGTAACGTATTAACAAACTGTGCTTTACTTTTTATAGTTAGCACATCATTTCCAGAAAGTGATAGCAGAAGAGTTAATAAAATAATGTAAAGTGCTGGGGGATGACTACATGTATAAATGGGGAATTAGTGCGTAAAAGTAAATTTGTCCGTGAAAAAATCCCCCCCAAAGTTTCGTTTTTACACAGTTGCTAAGCTTTTGGTACGTAAATAAGGAGTAGTGACAAAAATACATAGACGGTTTTGTTTGTTTACATTTTCATAATAACCTCATTGCTGTTTTATTGCTGTAAATCCAGATTTCATACTGTGAGACATAATTATATTTATCACGAAGAAGGATCCCAGACATGGCATTAATATTTTAAGTCTAATAAATCCCTCTGACTCTTTGATTCTTTGTCTTTGCAGGGTGCTCAGTATGAACTGAAAGACAGTCCCGGTGTCCAGCACCCGGGGTTTGCCCACCATCACCCTGCTTTTTACCCATATGGCCAATATCAGTTCGGTGACCCATCTAGACCCAAAAACGCCACCAGGGAGAGCACCAGCACCCTGAAGGCCTGGCTCAGTGAGCACCGCAAGAACCCCTACCCAACCAAGGGCGAGAAGATCATGCTGGCCATCATCACCAAAATGACGCTCACCCAGGTGTCCACCTGGTTCGCCAACGCCAGGAGGAGGCTAAAGAAGGAGAACAAGATGACCTGGGCCCCTCGGAACCGCACTGACGAAGAGGGGAATGTTTACGGCAGCGATCACGAAGGGGAGGGGGACAAGAGGGAGGACGAGGAGGAGATCGACTTGGAGAACATCGACACGGAAAATATTGAGAACAAGGACGACTTGGACGACCAGGACGACCTGCATTCAGATATTAAACTAGACGGGAGGAGTGACTCTGAGATTTCTGACGGCTATGAGGATTTACAAGGGCCCGACCAGAGGTTTCTAAAGGCTGTGGGGAAGGAGGGCAAAGACGTGGAGAGAGGAGGAGAGCACTTCCACAGCCACCACCACCACCATCACCATCACCACTCTTCTTTGGACACCAAAGCACCCCAACCAAACGGGGAGCAGCTCAAACTGAATCCGGTGTCCGTTAGCTCACCAGAAAACAACCCTGCCCCAGCCCAAAAGCCAAAGATCTGGTCTTTGGCAGAGACAGCCACGGCCCCTGACAATCCGCGCAAATCGCCACAAATGAACGGCAGCAACTCCGCAGGGCCCGCCGCCCAGACCATAATCGCCCCTCATAGACTCATCTCTTCTTGTCCCGTTGGTAAAATCCAGAACTGGACGAACCGAGCCTTCTCGGCGCATCAGCTGGCTTTACTGAACTCAAATCATTATCTGGGACTGGCAAACCAGGCCACCGCCACCGGCCTGGCCCTCTACAGCAGCAGGCAAACGGAGGACAAGAGTCATAGTTCAGAGACTTCAGTCACAGGTACATGTCCCCGACACTGAGACGCGCATGTATAAATAACTACAAAACAAAGACACTAGTCCATTGCCCGTCATTCATTTCTGTTATTTTCCTTTTGCCTTCTTTGCCTGTTTATAGATTTGTTTTTCTCTCTAGGCCACACAGATGAACAGTGTTACAATGTTACAGAACACAGTGTGTGTGATGTATGCGTGTGTGTATGTGTGTGTGCTTTGAAAAATGTCCGACAGATTTATGAAAACCTCATCAGAAAGCATTTAAGATAAAGGTGTTGAATTGGGTGAAAACTGAACTTAATTTTAATGTCCCCTCTTCCCTTTATTTGGTATTGTTACATATGCTATTAGGGCCCATACTGCTTGTATTTACAAATTCTTCAAGTAGTTTTTACCACAAAATTCATTAAGACCCGGGATTGCTCTGATAATGAGCAGTTTAATTATTACATTTTTCATTTTTATTGCCACAATTTCAGAGAGATCTAGTGCCTTGGATGCAGATTTTTTTTTTTTTTTCAAAGTTGTTAAAAACAGCTTTCCACCCTCTTCAAAGATAGCGAGGCTGTCAGTTAATGACATTTGGGAATTTTCTTTTTGATGCCATATCACATTTTCTTTTTTAAACGCCGTATTTATCCAAATTAGCTTTTATTCTAAGATTTGTTTTTATCCCTGTGTGCGCGCGCTTGTGTTATTTCGTCAGGGCCTATGTTACACTTACTTGTTTGGTCATGCAAATGAGCTCAATGCAAATTCACTACAGGCTCGTTTTTTAAAAGGCAATTGTCACTTTTATATCACTTTGTTTTTAAGCTCTTCCTGAGGCTATTATTAGTATGATTTTTTTTTTTTTTTAGATCACATTTTTATTTTTCTGTTACCCCTGTGTATTTCAGGCCTCAGAACCAACTAGAAGCAGCGGTGGTTCTTTTCGGCTCTCTCCTGTCCATAACCTCTCACCCATCCTCTTTATCCTTTTTTTAAATTTAATTTGAATATGGAATGTAAAATAAGAATAATACATCTCTGTATACTTACATTGTAAGCATGTCCTGTGTAAAACTGCTAATGTAATAATGTATGAACCTGTAGTCTGTGAGTTTTTTTTTCTTTTCTTTTTGTAAGTTCTGTGAGGATTTGATGTTCAAATGTTTTGTATATAAAGTTAAGAATATGTACATACTTGTGAACCAAATTGTACAAGAAAGTCTATATTTTGGCTAATAAATGAACTGCTGCAACTTTAAAGAAATGGTTGGGTTTTTGCACGCGGGTATTTTGACAGCTGCTTTTGATGGTGGCTGTTATTGTGCATTGCAGCTTGAATTGCTTTGGTTTTTGTATGTGTGCTAGTGGACAGCCTGAGGCACAGACTTCATCCTCCGTGGCAGTGATAAGTAAATATTCGAGAGGGATTTATCACACTTTTGTAGTGGAGGGACTTAAGGCTAATTAGCCAATATTGCGGCATACATTTGGATATTAATGTTGTGGGATTATCCTTATAGAGGCGTAGCGGTCGTATTAAAATGAATAATTCTTTCATTAATTTTCCTCTCAAATTGTATGGTCTATAAAGAGACTTTAGGTAATGAATGGGCTGTTAGATGATCGTTGGTATTTTGGTACTTCAGCTGATCCTAAAGATGGATTTTGGCTTTGCAGTGCAACTCCCAGATCTCATCATGCTCAATTTGTAATGCTTTTGCTCTTCACATACATCATACATTTCCCTACACTAACGCTGCTCTTTGGAATAATTGTAATATATGGTCGCTGTAGAACTAATAATAACATCATTTATTTTGTTTGCCCGTGATGTGATCATTTGCATGTGTGAGCTCTTATCAGAGCAAGTTTATGTAAACTTAGTGTTGGAGCTCCCTCTACAGTCACATGCAGTCGGCCATGTTCTGGTGCACTGACACACACATTTTGCTCATGGAGTCTGGAGGTTTTTTATGGCTCATTTTTAATTTATGTAGCAGTTGTGATATAAAATTCGATAGTAACATTTTGCTCTTATAGATCTGTCGCAATACTTTATATTTCTAACGTGTTTTCAAGCCTTTGTCGTGTGATTTTGTGATGTACACACGCAGTGCTTATGTCAAAATGAATCAAACAGACTTGTTTTTCATGCGCCAAAAATGAAACAGTTTTTTAAATGCATGTAAAAAAATAAAAATACTATAACTTCAATGTTAATTTTGGCCTTAACATTAAGAAATATTTAATAAAAACCAAAAAGTTATATTCAGTGGGGGTCGAAAAAAACACCATCAGGCATAAACATTGTGGAAATATTTACCAAAAGGCACATTAAAGTAAAATTGTTAATATATAATAACTGGATAAAAGTGTCCTTTTTTTACACTCGTCCATAGCAGAAGTATTAAACAATATTCTATGTCTGCTTAACGTGAATATTACAGGACTTCTCAATTATCCTTTGAAAGCGCATTCAGTCGTTTCACTCTTTGAAATCAGGTAAGATGAGAAGAAAGATTTTAAAAAATAACTGTAAAAGGGGAATTAAAAACAGTAATGAAAAATAACGTCAATTATTATTCACATTTTGCCGAGATTAATTTAAAAAACGAAAATCTTTAAAGGGCTCATGTGCGACAAGAAAGTCTTAGTAATGCAAATTATGTTGTTTCATCCAACTTATTCAACGGCACGAAAAAAAAAACATTTTCATGTTTAAAACGTTCAAAAATGCATTTTAGGAGACAAACTTTGATTTCCTAATTCATCCGATTAACATGTTTTATTGTAACATTTTTTAAATGTTTTTTTTTTAATGTTTTTTTTTTTAAATAATTATATATTCATCTCTGATTTTTCTTATTTTTGTATAGAATAGATAGTATAGAATTAAAACGACGTGGGTTTTATGATTGCATTAATATTTTTAAAGCGCGCAAACAGACTGTCACACATTCCTTGACTAGACTCAGATGGTCAACGAGGACAATATCTTTTTAATGTCTGCCATTCAGGGCAGATGAAAAGCGCTGATTCGCTCGAGCCGTATCCTCTGTAGGTTTAAGATATGCTTGAAACAAACCCCAACTCAGCCGAGGCAAAGACTCCGGAGCCTTTTAGAGCTCCTCGCACCATGTTGCCTTCCTGTCTAATCAATTATCTTCCTTGAGAGCCCCATGTAACTGCGCGATGCATATTCATAAGTGGCACCAGCAGCTGATTGATGTAATAGTTTTTTTTCCCTGTCCTTTTGGGTACATTCTTGCCCACTTCCTTTTGTTAAAGGAAGTCGGTTTGAATGACCAGCATTTGACAAACACCGATGATTCATTATTAAACAATACAAAGGAAAATGATGAGCTCATGTGGAATGTAACAAGGTTAAAAAAAAAACTAATCAGAAGTAAAAATAAACTTTGGAAAGCCTTTTATATATTTTTAAAACAACAATATCACATATTAAAAAAAAACTTATGTCATCTTAAAAAAAAAAATAGCCCATTTTATAAATAAAACAGAGAGCAGCTAGCTGCACTGAACCTTAAAAATAACGATGCTTATATTTCCTCACTGTTCACTTTGCTCCTGAGGGGCCCCAGAACAAGCCACCTCTTGATCATGAGGATTCAATTGAAATCCTACTGAAGGGCCAGTGATCGTGTCCCGGAGCTCAGGGCCTCTCCTCTGATCAGTGCATGAAATTAGGGATTAAAATGCCTCGGCAGAAACAAAGTAATCATGCCTGCTTATGTCGCCATACGTGTCCAACCTGCTCCCGGTTACAAAGAGCAAATGGAATGCATTAGCTAACATTTCGCTCTGAGCTACACAGGGACCATTTCCAGTGGGGCATGGTGTGTCACTCGTTTCCTCGCACGTTAAGTGGATGTTCTCCTGGCTAATGAGCAATAATCAACATTGACTCCTCTTCTTATTTCTAAGGTCCATGCTGCGTGAAATGCTCAGAGTCTGCGGGGCACACACTGTAGCACTGTTGTACTCTTCAACTGCCTGAAACGCAGGGTAATCTACTCCATGTGGGGCGGTAAGAGAAGTGAAGAAGTTAGGATGGAATTAAAAACGTTAAGAGCATGCAGGCTTAAAAACAGCTGCGAAATAATCAAAATGGGACATGGTGGATTTTTTTAGATGCAGGAATCCCACACTGTAAAATCTGACAAGTTGATTTTACTTAACAAAATCTAGGAAACTGATTGCCTTGAAAACATTAAGTAACTATAAATATTAGTGTCATTATCATTATTATTATTATAAAAAGCTAATTGTTAAGTTTACTTATTTGGTTATATTTAAGATTTTTTGTGAAGTTGTTGCAACTTAGAAATGACAAATTTAACCATGTCAATCTTTTTAAGTTTTAGCAACTTCATTAAACTGAGTTGCTGTGCTATATATCTGTTTATTGTCTTCTCTTAAACGTGTTAAGAAAGCAGAACTCTCAGATCTCCCAACTTCGTCATTAATGCAATCCTCTTTGTGATGAACAAGTTAAGTCAGACTAACTGGGTTTACTGAAGTTGCTAACACTTAAAAAGTACAAGGTAATTTCACTTGTCATTTTTAAGCTGTAACAACTTCACAAAATTAAGTAAATACAGCAAAATTTCATGTAAAAATAACAATCACATATATAAAGTAAATATTAATTAAGATCAGTTTCCAAGATTATTTTAAGTAATAACTTGTCAGATTTACAGTGCACACTGTAAAGCACAAGATCCTCAATCATACTCTAAGTCTTGTAATAATTTACAAATTAACAACCTTCTGCAGTATAGAGAGTGTGGGGAAGTTTTGACATATTGAAAATTAGTTGGACTTTATTTCTTATCACATTGCCTATGTTGTCCAGTTGACTGCTGCTGTCTTTTGCCCTCAATACTCAGAGGCAGGACTAACATGGGAGAAAAAAAGCAATGTGCTGTTAAACAGCCATTTAGAAGGGGAAAAATCTGAGAAAGATGGAATCATTAAAAGGAAATCTAATCTGCTTTTCGAAAGTGTTCATTGATCTGGGAGAAGGTGGACGGCAGCACCAGGCGGCTGAAAGGCTCCGGCCAATGGAGCCATCAGAGGTTCATGTGTGAATGGGGAGAACCCATGGAGTAAATAAACACTAGAGTGGCCCATTGGTGAGGGCCAGAGGTGCCCTGTGAAAGAGCAGGCTGCTGCAAATAAAGGGGGTCAGTCTTGTGTTTTCACCTCATCCACCCCTTCTGTCATTGTAGCCCCACCACCAGTGCCACCTCCTCCTCCTCCTACCCCCAGGCTGGCCCGTTCTGCCACACCCCCTCCTGCCACAGAGACAGACAAATGTCACCTCCTTTGTGGACCTAGTCAGGCTTAGAAGCGGCCCACTGTCTTTGTGCGGTGGACTAATCCTTTTATGAGCCACTGTCGACCGCGCCCCCCCACCCAGTGCTTTGCCCGGGCCAAGAGAGGGGCTGCCCTTTTGCAAGCACTCGGCTTGTGTGTTAGCTGACCGCAGGAGGAGCTGGGATCTGCTCTGTGGAACACATGTCCCACACACCACATACCTCCATACACAGGCTTACAGGCCACGGCACTCCACTGCAACTTGTTACAGCGTTGACACTCTAGAGCTGAAAGGAGAGGAGGTGGAAAAGCTCAATTTTACCCCTGCCGAAGATATGCGACTTCTGTGTCTCCTGCATGTTTTATGGCACATTCATTATTGAGAATGTAAGTGAAAGTGCAGCAGCAACACGTTAAAGAATAGCCAGGGAGCAGGGAGAGAGGGGTTGTTGTGTTTCCCGGGGCTGAGCAAAGGACAAAAGGCCCAGAAGGAGTGACATTCTCTGGGGCCGAAGCGGGAGAGAGGGAGGGCACTGATTTCATGCCTTTTGTTGATGGAGGTTAGAGAGAGGAATTCTTTCAGTGAATCCGAAAGGCAACAAGTGGGGAAGGGGGCGACAGGCCGACAGGCCAGAGGGAGAGGCGTTGGGGCTTTTGCCGATCACCCGGCTAAAAGATTGTGCTTTTCTCAGCCCCCTTCAGATCCTTCAGACAGGCCAGAGTTACAGGGCAATTATGGAAATGCAGCTTTGAAGCCAAGCATAGCCGTCTTTCAGTTCTTCCTCAGGACAAAGCAAAGGCAGTAAGGCTTTTTATGCACCCTGCTCTATAAAACATGTTTCAGCCCCACTATGTGCGTGTTACTAACTTTTTCTCTTGAACTCACACAATATTAGTGTTGCCATTTGTGAATATGCTTTTAAAATAGGTGTAAAAGAAAATTATAGGAACTTTTTATAGAAATATTATAGGAACATTTTCACGTTTCAGTTAAAAAAAAAAAAAATCTTCATCTCATCACAACGTCAATCTGCCTGTAAAGCATTTACCAAGGAGATGAGCACAGGGTGAGTTTATTAAAAAAAAAAAAAAAAGGCCTTGCCTCATAGCTGCTTCCAACAGCTGCACGCTTTTACCAGCCTGATGTCCCCTCTCCACTCACACGTCACTAACAGAGGCCCAACAAACCATGAGCTCTGCGCTTTCTCAGCTTTGTACATTAGTCAGCGGTGTAGCACAGAATTTCGCCACCTCGTGTGAACTAATAAGACACATTTTCTCCGGCTTTTGAGAGGATCGCAGGAGAGTGATGTCTCGACATCACCCGACACAGCAGAGGCCTTGTACAACAGTGCCTTTACACTCAGAGCATATCTGACAAATGCCAATACTCCGGCTTTCACTCATCACTGTTAATGAGAGGACATATTTTGGACGTTTCCAATATTTGTACAGACTTCATACATTATGAAGGCTCTTTTATTCACAGTACCAGGCGGAGAGGACAAGGGTGGGGTAGGGTGTGTGGGGGGGGAGGGGGTGTATTCATGACTCCTCAGGATTGGCTGGCTGGTGGAGGGAACTTAATAAATTCTTCCTCCTTGGAACACTGTCAAACAAGTCCTTTCTTACATCTCCCATGAATACATTACCAGCGAGCTTGATTGATTAGAGACCCTCACAAGAGGGTGAACCGATGAACCGACTCCCCCGGTGTGATTAATAGACTTTATTAAGAGAGTCCGCTCCTTTTTAATAATGGTAATGTAAAGGAAGGCGTTGTGCGGGTGGAGGGGTGCGCAGGAAGTCTAACGATGATCACTGGCACTGTCCCTCTCTTTGATCCACATCCCCTTTAGTTTGAGTTCATTTTCCTAACCTCCAACTGGCTATATCCATCACCTCCCTATCAGTGCCACACACAGCAGATATGAGCTTCCTTTTATATGCTGTTTTCACTTTTCTGCCTGCATACTGCCAATATGAAACTCTTTATAAAGTCTCTCCTGGGTAATGTGAGAAGCAGGATTGATTTGGAATCCCACTCACAGTTTACAGCTAAATGAAATTGGCTCAGTATCCATGAAACATCTTTAATAGGCCTTAGATCAGAAACTAAGTGATGAGCGTATAACTCTGCACCTGATGCCTGCATTGTGGTAAAGTGGAGTATGTGACGATATGCTTCTAAAAGCATGTGTATTTCTGTTTGTGAGTGTATGCATGGGCGGATTGTGAGACAATGGGTCTCTGGGCACAGATGTGCGAAGGACCCCACCACCTCTCCTACGCAGGAGCAAGACACACAAGTTGTGTGCATCTCTTTGTTGTTGTTTTGTGGTTGTTTTCTATCTTTGAGCTAATTTTGTGTCTATTTTAGTCATTTTGTGCTTCCTTGTTGTTGATTTGTATTGTTTTATAGTAGTTGTGGTGTCCTTGTCATTGAGGCAATTTTTTTGTCTCTTTGGGGTAATTTAATGTCTTTTGTGGTCATTTTGAGTCCCTTTGTAGTCATTTTGTGTGTGCTTGTGGTTCTTTTCTTTGGCTCTTTGTAGTCCTTTATTGTGTCATTGTGGTTGTTTTGCCCAGTTTTGTAGTTATTTATGTCACTTTGCATCTCCTTTTGGTTGTTTTCTGTCTCCAGAAATTATGGCTTTTTTAATCATTTTGTGACTCTTTTAAGTCATTTTGTGTGTCTTTGTGGTAGTTTTGTGTAATTTTATAGTAGTTTGTTTTTTTAAACTTACTTAATTTATAGAACTTTTATACAAAAGGAAAATAACATAAATCATACTTAAATCAAGAAGACAAGGACAGTATCTAAAAAAAAAAGCAGTAAATAAATAACAGCTATCATAATAATACTAGAATAAACCCATCCCACCCCCTCCCTCAAAAACAAAAAAACAAACAGACAGACAGCAACAACAACATAACAACATCAGGGCAAGAGTATCAGTACTTCATCTTCACTAGAGAGAGGTAGTTAACATGTGGTTGTTTTGCCTATTTTGTAGGTATTTGGTGTCTCCTTGCAGTTTCCTTGCATCTCTCTGTGTATTTTGTATTATTTTTAGTATGTCTGTATCTTTGTGGTCATTTTAGGTCCTCTCCTGGTTAATATGTGTTAATTTAAGTATCATTTTGCAAGTGGAGGCCAGAGGGCCCTGTGACACTTTGGGACCCTGGGCCTTGGCCCAGTATGCCTGATCACTGATCCATCTCTGGATAATTGTTTCAAAAGAAAGCTCTTATCCAGTTTCTCTTATTTTTTTGAGCACTTCTCCATTTTACATATTTGTTCTAAAATCTAGGCATACAATGATCCTTTACCTCCTTATGCACAGGTTCTTGTAAAATTATTGATTAAATGTTGCTCTGTTTTGTACTAATTTTGAGTTGTTGTGGATAAGTCAAATATGCAAGAAATATCCAATACATACATATTGTCATTTGCATGTGTATATGGGTACAGAAGTCAAACCTTCCATGAAGTAGATGTGTCCCCAGACAGCCCGCTGGCTAATCATTGTTCTTGAGAGCTAGCGTGGCGTTAGGTAGGGGGTAAAACCATGTACAGGAAATTGTTTAGCCACCCAGAGCTGAGCCTGCTTATCAGCACAACACAGGAACAAGACAGACTTTACTAGCACTGGACACAGCAGCTCCAACTTATCATCATGCTGTATTTTGCAACACACCACCACAAGTGATTTATTCAAACACGAATACCACAGATAGGGCTATTCACGTCCCAGCGCATTACTGCATGACCCAGACAGGTTCTGTTTGCTTTGCTGCTACAAACCAGACTCACACACACACAACCGTATATGACATCACCAGACAAGCCAAGTGTTGCTCACTGCTGGTGTAAACCTGAGAGGGAGGTCGATAACAGCAGGTGAGAGGGCTTCGCTGTGTAATGATGATGCCTACCAGTGTCTAAGTTGTAAACCCTGCTATTGATTCTCGGCAGTTCAGCCAATAGTCTCCACAATCCTCCATGCCTGAAAGTCTGCAGTAATGTGTCTGCATAGAATCCAATATCCGCCGCTATTAATGAATACTGACAAGCAGCTCAACCTTTGTATTTTTATTTTGATTTAACCGAGTTAGTCCCACTGAGAGCTCAGATCCTGTTTCCAAAGAAGACCTGGCCAAGACCACAGCAGCACATTTGGTTACAGTAATTTACAGTAAATTTAATAAAAATAAACACATTTTATATAAAAAAAAAAAAAAAGAAAATAGAAAGTGGAGGAACATGATAGAGAAACATAACACAGACTAAGAAAGGCACAGTGCTAAAACAGTAGATATGTGTCTATACAAAGTGTTTACTACAAGTTTAACCAGGGGTATAAATTATGAATTTGCCAGTCTATCATGCAGGATAAGGCTGGGTGACATGCTTCATCATACTCCATGGGGAGTTTAAAAGTATATATGCTAAAGCCAGAGGAAAAAGAAGAGGCAGAGAATGTACTCTATTCTTCTCAACTTTTCTTTGTGCTTAGATAAACTTGTTGTCAGTAGCATTGTCAGCCACTCCAGCATGACACCTCACAGCCAGATAATGGCATTGCCATGCAAATGAGAGATGGTGAGAGGCTATACCACCAGTGTGTGTGTGTGTGTGTGTGTGTGTGTGCGCACATGTGTTTGTGTGTGTATGTGTGTGTGTGCATGTGTGTGCATTCATGCATGCATCTGTTTTGTTAGTGTTTATTAGAGAATGAAAGGGTGGGCGACAGAGTGATTCAGCGGTGGCATGAGGATAGATGGGTGCCTTGTCTATAATAGGAAAACTAAATGCATGCTGAAGGAAGATTGTTGAGCCAAATTCTGTTCTGTTTAACTCTCTCTCATCTGCTCCTGGGAAATCTCCCTCATCTAGCCAAGACACGTTGCCTTAAGACATCACAGAGAAAAATTAAAGATGACAGTTTGTCACAGCCAGTCACCTAAATTGCCAAGTAGGATAAATGTGCAATAATATGTCCCAATGTGACTGCAAGAGTTTAGATTTTAGAATCAAAAAAGACAAGTTACACCTTTACAAGACAACAGGACTTCACATATTGTATAAAGGGACCATAAAACATACTGTGGACACCAAACAATATGATAGTTATTTTAGAATACATCACACAATTACAGTATTTTTTTTTTTAACGGAGTAGAATGAGAAAGTCATGTGTGGTCAGGGAGAAATAATTCTTGGTATTTTGAGTTAATTATTACCAATTACAAGGCTTGCTCCAGCAGTGTTCCACCATCCAGAAAAGACTTAATTTAGACAATATAAAGTGAAACTGTCTGCCCGTCTCTTGTCAAAGACAGGATGGGAAGTAGGAAGTGAGTTCTTGTGAGACACAGGGGCAGAAAAGTGCCTGAACAAGCCAAGCATTCAGTCTGAATGCTCCCTGCCATCTCCAGCTGTGTAGGCTCTCTAGGTTTTGTCCCGTAGTGGCGACTGGGTACAATGAAGTGGCGCTCTCACAAACACAGAGGGGTGGGCACTGTGTCAGAGGGGCCAGCACAGCCCGCCCCCTCCTGTTGTCATGCTAAGATAGCAGCGCTCACTGGAACTGTACCCCTATTCACACATCAACCCCAAAATCCACGCCAACTCAGAGGCAGCCGCGTTCAGATTCCTCCCACTAATGTCCGTGCATCCTCTCAAAGACAAAAGCGATTCTTGAAGAAATCTACTTTTCTTCCTCGGATCTGTGAATACGCTCAGTTAGCTGATGACTTTAAGGGCAAGGAGTGTGGACCCCGAGCTCCCGTGGGCCTCATCACTGAGAAGCACTGCCTTAATCTGAAAAAGACCATGAGAACAGGCATGTCTAATGTCATTTTACAGGTAGATAGAGCGGGAGATTGGGGAGTAATTGGAAGTAATAACAGATAGCTCTCTTTCAATCCCACAGGACTTCTCTCCTCCAAACCCCCCCCCCCCCCCCAAATTCCCAAAAGACTCCTTGGTATATTTGCTGTCGCTCGAAAGAAATATACTGAGGGTGAACTGTGACCTTTGTTCCCCTTCCCTGAAGGTCACCTGTCCACTTTACATACACAGATGAGGTCCTCTTTGCCGGAAATGATAAGACAAACAGCAGTGAAGAGGTAAGGTCAGCAAGTTAAACCAACAGCTAGAATGACAGTTAATTGGCTGGAGGGTAGTGTAACTGTCATCCATTTCCCTTGGGCTGACTTGGGAAGACTCCCCCCGGCTGCCTCCGCTCACTCTCCAGAGACCTCCACTCCGCACAAGAACGCTCACTTATCAGCTGTCTCCCACAGGTTCAACCAGTGGACATTGGCGCATGGGAAAACAAAATGATTATATTGCCTCCGATTTGATTATTACTTCATCATTATTGTTTATATTGTGGTAATACACAATAAAGACTGTGACAAGTGAGGAGATGAAATGTCAAAGTGAATTACAGGCATATGCAGAAAACTGGCCGCAAATCAGCTGGCAGAGCTAAAAGGTCTTTCTTGCTAATTGCTCATATCCTACCAACAGTGAGAGGCGTCCAGCCACTGTGCAATAGGCTGGCTGACTGAGAGCAGACAGATAAGACTATGTGTATGGATGATTCGACCCATGCTCTAATGACTTGTTTAGTCCTGTGTGTCAGAAGCAGTGACACATAGAGGGTGGCATGGAAGCTCTTGGGCCTTCTGTGCAACTGTGTGTGTGTCTGTGTGTGTTTGTGTGTGTGTGTGTGTGTGTGTGTGTGTGTGTGTGTGTGTGTGTGCAAAGACAGAGGCAGAGAGGGGGAAAAATACCTCCCTGCGCAGCACTTAGAATAAGTGTGTGTGGATATGAGTGGGTGTGTGCAGGAGGAGACCACATGCATGTATAAGGAGGAGTGATGGTTTTAGCAGAATCTGTCTGCCCGATTTCGCAGGGCCAGGGTTTGGGGTGTGAAAGGCGAGAGAGGGAGAGAGTGTGCATGTGGGAGATAATAGGCCTTTCTCCACGCCACTCAGCGTTCCGCTGGCACACAGCTGGCACACAGCTGGCCATCCAACTAAACTGTCCCAGCCCTCCCGCCGCCTCCTCCTCCAGCAGCCCCCCATACAGAATGCCAGACATGCAGGGTAAGGGAATACGGGGGGAAGAGGGTTAAGACAGGAGAAAAAAAACATTAGCGTTAATGGGGAGGAGGAAAGAGGAAGTTATGATGGGGCCCACCGCTCCTAAGATCCATCTGAGGCTTGGCAGGAGGGGATCCGTCAGTGACAGACAGGTGTTCCTCAGCAGTCACACTAATCCCCGTCCAGACCCTGTGCTCCGAGGCCCGCAGGGCTCAGCTCAGTACTTCCACTGCTCCTCCTGATATAACAGCTACACTTTCTGTCCCTTTCTCATAGTCACTTTAACTGTCAGGCACAAAGAAAGATCCTGTCCCGACAGATCAAAACGCAGGGGAAATAGGCATATCTTCATATCATACACTAAAGGTGCACTCCTTGATTTTGCTGCCAACTGAGTGAGGCTGTAATTGAGTCCACAACAAAGCAGAGTTGTTGTCAGAATTATTTCACTGATTTATTAATTTGCTTTTACAGTGGGATACTGGTTACTAAAAAGCTACACAATATTAACAAAGAAGGCACAAGGATGAATCCAACTGTAACAAAAGACGCGTTATAACCCCATATTTTGAATTATATCATCAGAGATGACAGTTGACAGATCAGGCCAGGCTCAGCCAGAACATAGCAGGTGATTACATCTTGAAATGAAGCAACTATCCTGTATCCGCCTTTGTCGAAGAGATGATTGATGACACATTTGCATTAATAACTGCAATGCTTTGTAACTCCCTATTGCCAACTAATATATAACACAACAGTTTCAGCTTGTTACAGTATGAGTCATAAAGGCTTTTACATTGTTTTTTGTCAACACCTGGTGTTGGGTGGAGCTTGCCTGGGAAACTGGGTGATGGCTTTTAGGTTCCTGGCATTAGCAACAACATTTTGCAAAAGCTTACCTGCCAAAACACAGAGGCTGGAGCTACTTACTAAATATAAAGAAATATGACATTAGTGAAAAGCATCATCATTTTCATTCCTTTATAAAAGTTACAATGTTCAGAGAAAGAAGGAGAAATCTGCAAAAAAAAAAAAAAAAAAACACTAGCTAGCCATGAATGTAATCCTAATTGTCTACCATAGATAGCAACCATGGTTTACATGTGTTGGATTTTCAAGTCTCCCTTATAGATACATCTGAAATCTGAAAATCTGGTGACCTTGTCCACCTCACCACCCACTAACAGGTAACTAACCATCAGTCAAGCCCCTCTCTCACTGCACAAAAAGACCACTGACACCCACTTACATCTGGCTTTTGTATGTGATGGGAAAGGTAAAAATAGCATTCACACCTGGTAAAAAATTACTCTGCGGTAGTTACGGATATTTATTGGCTCAGGCTCCTATCGCCGTCAATGAAAATACAACACCTGCGCAAATGCGCTAATTTTAGCCCTTCTACCAGTGGATGCAGTGACTGGCTGACACAAAATACCGTATGTCTCCGCCAAAGCAGCGCTCAAGCATCATTTCAGATTTTCATTCTACTAAAAAATATGTAGACAGTTTAAAGAAATAGAAAGAACAAGATGGGATGGCTCAGTTTTTTATCTACAACTGTGGAGGTGTTACCTATCTGTCACCTGTCAACCTGTTTCCATTTGTACACAGGTGGAAACAGGTTGGAGTTTGTGAAAAAAGGAGCTCAAAGATTTTCAGATGTCCTTCTCTATTTTTAGCAAACATTTTTTATTGCAAAGTGCAAAAAGGACAAGCGCTATAATGTCAGTGTGCGTGCTTTCACATATTTGCATGTAGGTGTGGACTTGTTAGCTGTAATTTATTGTACTCTACACTATGTGCATATGCTGAGATGTGTCTGTTGACACTTGGTTGGACTGACAAGTTGAAAGACAACTAAGGGAAAAAAATAATGACAGAAATATGCATGGATGCATTTCCACCTGTGCTATCAATAGTATGTAAAAGATAGGGAACTTCAAATGATATGTAGATCTGCATACAAATGGCCCACGTTGCTGTATTTGTTACTGGGCAAAGTAGATGAACCACATGATCGTGAGGTTGTGGGTGGGGAGTGATGTAGATAAGGAGTGTGCTCTGTCTAGGACAGCAAAGCACATCCAGATGACTGGGACACAACAATATAACCCTTATAGACTTGAGCAGCACCGTTTACACAGGGCTATAATCTAAATAAGATGACTCCATGCACAGCTACAAATTAAATAAAGCCAAAATCTGGATTCCATTATCATGTCTCCCAGTGCCTACATTTTTGTAACATTTAAATGGCAAAATAAATATGAGCGTCACCGTATCAAACAAAGCTCTAACCAGTATTTGTTTTGTGGGAACGCTCTGAGAAATGAAAAGCTAGCACAGTAAACACAGCCTTTTCTGCCTAAAATTTGTGAGTGGCACCAAATGTTTCTGGGTGTAGTAATTGCTGGCAGATTTGTAGATGTGTGTTTTAATTAGCCCCGACAGGCTGCTGATGGCGTTACACAAGTTGTTCCCATCAAACAGGCCCCAGAGATGGAAAACCAACAGAGATCAACTATGTGGACATGGTACAGTGAATTGGAATAAGCCCCAAGTTAATGCTTATAACCAACACCTACAGATGAATGACCGCACATCGGAAACAGCTGCCCAAGAACATTGTTAATGAGGTAAAAGTTCTGCTTGAAAGGTTGATGTAAAAGCAGCAGTTCTCAAAAATGACTTCAGTTAGAAGATCAAATGCTCAGGAACTTGTTTTTAAATTTTACTTTTTTCAAGTGACTTGAAGCTCTCCCTGAAATGAGCAAACATCATCTCCAGCTTTGAAAGTGTAGCTCATAATAGACCTCTGTTATCACAATACAAATCTCAAGAGCCGCTCGCGTTGCACACACACACATTCAACATTAGAGTTATCACTCCCTATAATCCACAAGCACTTTTAGGCCTTGTATCCTCCTGCTGACTCCCCTTGCACCTCATCTACCCTGTGCTAACACAAACCTCCTCTTATGTGGCTTCCCCTTTCCCCTAGCGCGGGATCCACATCACTGAAACTGCAGCCACCACGAAGGGCCCTTTTTTTCCACTTCTCCAGCCACCTTTGGCCAAGATTTATTCGACTCTTCAACCAAAATGTAATTTTCACCATGTTGGTTTTTGAGAGTGAGGGGAGTGGGGAGGTTTTTTATTTTTTATTTTTATTTTTTTATTTTTTGGTGCTTTGAGAGTCATGTCTACTCAGCTGGGGTAGTGGGACAGCTCGCTCCAACACCAATACCCCAAACCCACAGAGACAGCTAAGTGATTTATTGGCCTCTTTTTATTGAGAGGGCGAGTGAGAGATTGAGAGAGAAACATAAGTAAGAATAACAGTGTAACTGAGACCGTCTACAATGTTGCAGGGCACAAAGGTAATACAGGTGGAGGCATTTAAATGGGTTTTACGACAAATTAAAGGAAAGAACTTTTGTTGTCTAATAGGATTTCCTGCAGCTTATCAAAACATGCCCTTTAATTTCTTTCATTAAGTCTCATGCTTGGTTGTTAATTAAACCACTTTTAAACCATTTATTATAGATTGTAGGAGAATTGCACTTCATGATGGATTTCTCTTTGTGCAACTTTGTTCTGGACTGGGAAAAAATAATTTTGTCTTACCATGATATTGTAATTCAAGCAACTCTGGGAAGGATTTATACTTTTGCATTAATCCAAGTTTCAAAATGTTACCCAGAGACAAACTTTTGCAGCCTAATCTTGGCACATTCCCACACCAGATAATGGTTTCCATGAACAAGGCCGCGGCATAAGAGACAGATACTCTGAACTCGGCTGTAGAAAAGAACAGTCTTCACCATTGTAGAGTGAGTAAATGCACCTTATAAAACCCAGGAAATTACATGTAATAGAAGTGATGTACCATTCTGTGGTTGTACTCAGGAGACACACAGACTTCAAGGAGACAGCTCACAGAGATCACAGCCAGTGAATCATAACATTTCAAAGAAGAAAACAGACAGATGCAGGAAAGGAAGAAAGAGATGGAAAGAGACAGTCCGGGACAGACTGTGAATGACAGAGAGATAACGGCAAATTAGAAAGAGAGACGGGAGACAGGAGTAGAGACGGTAGCAAAGGGAAGGCGAGAGGCGCGAGATAAAAATCACACACTGAATCCCGTCCCCTTTGCCAAGACAGATGTCTATAGTGAATAAATAATGAAGGGTAACAGTTTCACAACATCATGTTATTGCCAGTTTTAAACCGGGCCTCTGACTGCTCCTGCCTGTTCTCTGGCTATGACTCAAGCCGCCCTCTGCCCCAGGGGAACCTTCCAGACCCGTCACTTCACGTCTCAACGAAAATCAAGCCTGAAGGATAGGCCTGGCGAACACATGGGGATGTGTGACTCTTGGTGGCAGAGTTACGTGTGTCACACTTCTCCGAGAAGTCGTGTCCCTCCCTCATGACTGACCATGCTAAATTTACACACTTCAGCAAGCACTTACACACAGTTTCCTCTCTTGGCAAGCATCAGTGTTATGTTACTGGATTTGAAGTAATAGTGAGCACTCTGTAACTTTGCTTAGCATAGTTAGCTCAGCTTAGATTTAGCATGACTATGTGTAGGAGGGTAAGAAGGATAAATGTCCCAGCCATTCAAAGTGAATCACCTTTTTAAAATTCTCCTTTATTCCTAGGGTCACAGTGTGATTTCTTCATAATAAAGTCATCATCATCGTCATTCATTTTATTTAAAATCTTGGAAAACACATTGAGGGTGAACACTCATTTTCATTGGTGCCGAAGTACATACAACAAACAATTAGTAAAACAGAAAAATAGTTTGTTTGGGGAGAGATGGATACTTAAATGATTTTTTAGTTTTGACTTGATATACGATGAATATTTAAATGTAAGAAACCAAAAACATTTCTATTTTTAAAAACTTGTGGATTGTTTAAATCAGAGGTGATATGTGATTTAGAAGATTTTGGCTTTGGAGCTGAGCGAGCAGAGGAAGTTGGTTTCAGGCTGAGAGAGTGAACATTAACAGTGATGAGGTTTTTGGGACATGCATTATATTGTTTGTCTGCAAAACTTATTGGAGGTCCATAGGTGATTTTAACAGGACTGTTGTAAGTGTCTGCATTTGGTTCGAGACCGATAGAGACGTTACAGGTATTAGATGCGGAACCATACAGATAGGAACTGGGACCAGGGGAACATCGCATTGGACAGGCTATTTCCGGTCACAGAAATTGCGTGATGGCAACGTTGTTTACAGTGAGGAGCACTTGTGCAGAAGATTTTATATGATTAGTTGGCTGACAGCATCAGTGCACCAGCTTTGTTTGGTTTTAAACCATCTGAGCCAAAAAGTTATCAATATTATTCACAGCGTGAGCGTCACAGGCAGAGGACAACCAAGAGTTGAAAGATAGCAGCCGACTAAAGAGCCCCTCCCCTTGGCCAAAAGTGGAAATCGGACCGGAGATGCTTATTTTCATTTTCAGATGTGATTTTAGTATGTGTGGAACATTTCTGTGAGGTCAAGCACTTTTGCACCAGGGAAACAGAGAGTATGAGCCTTTTGAACTCTCGCATTGCTTATCAGGGTTGTGGGATGCTTATGTGGATGTTGGGAGTTTGAAGCTGTCAGCCAGCAACCAGCAGCAGCCCCACTCACCGACTCCAAGAAGGACCTGCGCCCCCGAAGTTGTACCATGCTCAGAGTACGCTGCCACAGCCCAGGGGCTCAAGGCGGCGAAGAGCAGACGATGAGGCTACAGTCTTCCCCTGGTGGCAGGTCTAAGAGCCTGGTGGCAGGTCTAAGTGCGGGGGCGACCTAGAGGATCCCTATGCCCGCCCGAGGTGCCGTTGATGTGCAGCTGGCATGGATTGCATGGAAGCAGGGGGCCGACAGGCCAGAGGGGGGAATTCCTTCAAATCCAGGATGTCAAATCCGTTTTTGAGCCTGATCTTTGGAGCGTGTAGAGAGTGCGGCAGGACCGTTTGCCACTGTGTTTCCCCCTGCCAGCTACAACCAAGTCCTCAGCAGCCTCAACACGGGGAGTAGAGCTGGCAGAGGCTTTTGGTCCACCTCCTGGTAGGAACCAGGGATCTTCAGTTAGACCAGGGGGAGCCTCTGGAGCTCCAGTAGTTACGGAGCAGGACCAAGGAATGGTAGTGTCATCAGTTGCCGGTACTGGAGCCAAGCAGTTGGGGGAGCAGGTACCAGACTTGTCCCGGACACAGCCAGATATTGTTTTTCAACTTTGAAAAGGTTAGATGACATGACTGGCACACAGCCATCACGCTGCTAAAAGTTCTGAAAACAGCTTAGATCCACTTACGATTACCAAAATTCCTCATCCAGTCAGAAGCACAGAATAAGTATTAATAAATCCAGAAATAATTAACAAAAAATGAAGCTCAGAACTGGATAAAAGTTGATTACCAGCAGAGACTGACAGAGATTCTGGCGGTACTTTGGCAGTATTTAGGCGGGTGACAGAAACGGAAGTGCACTGAGTGAACTGACCAGCTAAGCCACAGCGCCTCCAACAAGCACACTCCAAGGCGCTACAAAATGCACGCTATACCCAAAACTTACTGATATCGAGGTTATCAAGGTTAGGTTTAGGCAAGTAAAATGACATTGGTTAGGTTTAGGAAATCAAACATGATGAGGACATACCTTAAATGACCCAAAGTTCAGTCATACTTCACCCGGTTCCACAAACCAGGCTCTTGGTCCCAAGTTAAAGTCCTCTGTTTTGCCCTGTCAGCCCACTGATCATGTGATTGCTGCCTTCTAAAATAAGTGGGTTATACTGAAATGACTGTCTCATGATTATGTGGGATATGTAAAAATTTTGGTGCATAACTCTTTATAGGAAACATACAAACAGTGAATGACAACAGCCTGATATTTTGTCTAGATTTTGCCATTATTGACTATGTAAACAAATCCACTATAGGCATGGATGGATTACTGAACGGGCTTACCAGACATAGGCCCAAAGTGTCAGGGACTACCCAGACCTTCATCTACAAAATGTCACTTAAATGAACACCTACTGACCAGTAAAATATTGAAAAAGATGCAAAACAACAAAAAAAAAGACATAAAATTACCCCAGAAAGACACAAAACCACAAAGAAAAGCAAAACAACAAAAAACGAGGCAAAACCACCACAAAGTATGTGTTTCGAGAGATGATGTGGCCTTTTTTTATGTGTTCAGGGATCTATTGTTTCATAATCTGCCCATGACTGTAGGGACAATTTAATGTATTACAAGTCAAGTTGGTGTCAGTATTGCTACAAGTGTTGCAGTCCAATTATATTGTCATAAAAAAAAGGTACATGTAAAATAAGTTCTCATATTTTGCCATTTCTGAAAGTGCATCCAAAGCCTTATCCAAAGAGGAATGAAGTAGAAAAGCTTTGGCCTAACATCCCAGTTCAACTGTCAACACCACTTCACCAAATTTCAGCAGTGTTATTGTGAGAGGGAGTGTTTAAGTAACTCTAAGTGCACTGTACATCCTTTTAAAGTTAGTGGCATGACTCAGAAACTTGCTCCTGTTCAGTATACCTCTAAGAAAGGGTAGAGTGACTTGAAAGCTTACACATACACACACTTAAATGCACACGCAAACACAGATACATTGAAACATACACTCTTGCAGACTCCTCTCCATCTTCTTATTTGGGCAAACTCAATCAAATGATTTTCTGAATAGCAATAAAGCGCTCTTTATTTTGCTTGGCTGGGCGTCCATCCCGTACCCCCACCCCGCTCCAACCCCCAACTCGCAGCCCTCCAACCACACCACAGCAGGATCAGTTTTCCCCCCAGAATCCCACTGAAGCGCTGCCATGTCGGCTGGAGACAATCAGCTGAAATGCTCCTTAGATATTCCTGCTCCTTTTCAAAAGCCCCAAATTCAATTTATGGACACATTTATTACCATGTCTGTCAGTGACTAAAAAGGAGTTTCATAATCAGGAGCACACATCTGATCTGGTCACAGCAGGCTGCCTCGCCTGGCCAATATGCGCTCTATTACACGGTCAGAGCCAGCCGATCCACAGAGGAAAAGGAAAACATGAGCAAACAAAAGAGTAGGTAGTTAGACATGGGATGGGGGCCCTTAGATGTAGCATTTAAAAAAAAGCTGATCTGATTTAAGAGTGGGGCCTTAGGGAGAAAATCCTTTAACTCAGTACCAGAGCAGGGGCCTTGACTATGTGATGAGAGATCACATAGCACCCTCCCAAAACTACACAGTATTCCCATAGCACACCTCCCCTTTCTGATGTTATTGAAAACATAAATAGGATATTTTTGTTGTCTAATGATGTTTCTGTTGGTCTCTAAGTAGCAGAGCCCTTGGAGACCTAAAGGGCTTCTTTGAAAGATTGAACACGTTTTCATCATGTTGTGGTCTTGTCTCTTACACCAATAGTTTCCATTGTTTGTCATATTTTTTCAAAGTTGCCAAAAACTACATGAAATCCACTTTTAAACTCCAATAAAGTAGACAGAGAGTGGCTTGTTAGGGCCAGCTATAACAACATTGAGGCCTGAACGATTTACTATCCCTGCTCTGCTTGTGAAACATAGATTCTAATGAGTGCTCTGCAGGCAGCGCGTCACTCAACTCAAGAACACGGGGGCATGGACTGGACCAAGACCCAGTGATTGAGGGCTTTAGTCTGCTGTGGTGTGTGTAAGAGACACACACACCACAGACCGCAGACTCCAATCAGTGGTTCTTGGTCCAGTGGTTGGACAGAGTGTCAGTGATGTCTGAGAGCCACTGTTCACACACGCTTGTGTCCAGGCTGGCTGAATACCCCTTGAGAGATGCACACCTCAAGCCCGGGCCATAAATCAGTTTACTCACAAAGGTCCAGCTAAACTCTTGCCAGTGCCCACTGCAGTAAAAACAAGAAAAAAGTGGGCTAAGCTCCCCCTAGAGGCTGAAACTAGAGGGTGATTGAGTTAAGGAAACGAAGCGTGTCCTTCATTAGCTGAAAGATCACATTTTACCACAGGAGCAACACATTTACTGGTGCGGAGGGCTCTGTGAAATCTCAACGAAAAAGATTCTCTGTTTGCCTTCCAGGGTAATTAGGGAGGCTATCACCTGACACTCACACAGGTAATGTCCTGGACTGGAGCCAGAACCAAATGTCATCATGGTCAGCCTGACTGCAGCACCCTTGGAAAATATGCGCAGAAACTAAAAACCGCATTTCCAAAATTGCCTGCTTGTCCCCTGTGTTGGTTTTGGATGAGGACTCTGGGTTGGAGCTTAGGGGTTCCTGGAGCCCGTGCCAGGATCCTTAAAAACTAGTAACTGATATCTCCTTTTTTTTTTCTCCCCCACACGGCCTGAAATGCTCTGTTATTAAAATGGGAGCAAATCCCACCGGAATGTTTTACACGTTTACTAGGTGTATGTCAAGGTGAGAGACAACACTAGTGAATTATGGGTTGGATTTGGACCGAGGGAATTGGGGCTAGGAGCAGGCTGAAAGAAAGACAGACTGGGGAGGTATTAGTGAGGGTGACAGTTCTGACTGCCAGGATATGAATCTACCCCCCCTCACCCCCAGCATGTTGCACAGACACCACAGTGCCCCCTACAGTTAAAACCCACACATGTCAAACTTTATTGGCCTTAATAGTAAATGCCAGAATGATAAATAAAACAGTATCAAGAGTCCTGCTGTGGGGAGTTTAGTATGAAAGATCAATGAGTGGCTGTCTACAGGGAGTAGGCTAAAAGCATCCGTGCCATCTGCGGAAGCAGTGGGTTGACATGGCACACTAATCTCTTCTGGTTTGTGTGTTTGGGGTCCAGGACGTCCAACAGGCTCAGTGACAGCTGCGCGTAGAAGCAAATCTGAACCATGCTTGCGAACAGAGCAACTGCAAACTGATGACAAACGCTTTGTTTGGGGAAAAGATTTTTTTCTTCTCTTGCCTGTTTCAGTGGGATCACAAGTCTGGATGTACTAATGGGAGAAAAAGAGTACCAATTAGGGATGTAGACCACGCTGGCCTCAGTTATTTCCAAACCACTTAAAATGTGTAATAAATGATCAAATGAGACAACTCCTTTTTAAGCTCGCAGTCGGATTTTGTTTTCCTCAAAAGCACATTGGCTCTAATAACAGAGCGGGCCTTTGATTTAGCTCTCAGTAACAGGCAAGTGGGCTGCAGACACAAAACTTTCTGCTGCTTGTGGTGGTTAATCAGAGATGGAGGCATGTGGGTGGATCCCCCTGCTTGGCTTTTGAGGCTGCTGGTTGGTGTGAGGTGGGTTGTAGCTGGTAGACGGATCACCTTGATCCTTGAAGTTGCGCGCTTTTATGATTAATGTCCCAATGGGACCTTATGGGACAGTAGAATTTGCTCAGCCTGAGACTGAGACATGAAGTACAGATCACTGAACGGATGGCATGAAAAAATCACTCATCCAGCACTGCACTGGGTATGTGTGCATGTGGTTATGGCAAAGTCCCAGAATCCACTGCAGCTACTGAGGGCGCCTCCTGCAGAAATGTGCAGAGTGGAGAAGGGATAAGAAAACATGTGTCCTATGTCAAGGCTTGAACCAAATCTCTGTGCTTAGGATCAAAAACAGTGTCTACGTCTTTCCCTGTCTTTACATAATTTGTCACTTTGATCACAGCCAAACATGGAATGTGGACCACTTTGATTATGTAGTGGAGTTATGAAAAATCCTCCCTGTGTCAACACTATGTTGGGCTCTGATAACAGCGCATCCAGCCGGACCTTCTCCCACCACTCCCATTCCCACTAGAAATCACCATCAGTTCCACGGCAGACTTTCAAATGCTATGACCAAGTTCTATAAACACTACAGCAACAGAGGGGCACATGCAAGAAAATCTGGAAAGCCAAAATGATATGAGGTTAAATGGCATGGAAGGTAAAAAGTCTGAAGACAAGAGAAAACCAAAGCTCTCTCACATAGTTGTTGATTTTTAGTGGCTCTCTTGTTGCTGTTGTTGTTGTTGGTGGTGTTGTTGTTGGTGTTAGTGTTGTTGTTGCAGTGGAGCTATGTGTTTCTGTTCGATGCCTTTGCTTGGTGATCTAATGTGTGGATTCTGTCTGTGTCTTTATTTGCATGCTGCATATGTTGTTTTTGTTTTATGTCTATGGTGGCAGACCAGTTTCCCCTTTGGGGATGAATAAAGTGAATCCTATCCTTTCCTATGCTTTCTTATCCTATCCTATCCTATCCTATCCTATCCTATCCTATCCTATCCTATCCTATCCTATCCTATCCTATCCTATCCTATGCTAATGTAGCCTTTAGGCATGGTCGTATGGTGAAGTCCACCAATTGCCTCTGCATAGTTCTTGAACTGGTCTGTGCATGCTCACGTGCTCACCCACAAGCTTCGGCTTTTATGTAATTGCGGCTGGTGTGCAGACTCGGCACGTGCCTCTTGAAATCTGAAACATTGGAGTCCGTGGTTGCGCCAACAGCATGCAGCTTCTTTTTGATGATTGGCTTCTGCTTCCACTGACCAACAGTTGTAATCAGTTGGTGGTCACATAGAACAGTGTTCTTTTGTCTAAGGGAAAAAAAGTATTTGTTTTATTTCAATAGCATCAAAGGATCAGCATTGTATAAAAAAAATTCATGGTTATACCCAGTTTTTTACATTGACTTTGTGGTTGGCTTCCCGGTCTGCTTGCAGTAGGTTTGTCCAAAGCACAAACTTGGGTGCTGAACTGCATTGCTTACTTCTGCACATGGGAAAGCACATGCATGCAAACATAAATGGTTTTGCACAATGTCCCACTGGAGATGGCGCGTGGATTTGCTTGAAGACCATGCTGTTTCTTTAGATGTCTTGAGTATTCAAGCCTGATACTAACTGGACTTCTATTCTAACCAGCAAAAAATCATGTGTTAATAATGCTTTGAGGTTTTGGAATGATAGTATTCACCGAAAGACATGATTTTTTTTCTAATCTCTTAAGTCCCCCTCACTAGTCAAACCTCCTTTTACTCCTCAGTCCTCATGGCATCCATCCTGAGGACAAGCACATGGTTCTACTTTCTCCAGTCTAGATCAGCCAACTTATGTATGGGTCTCCAAACAGAGGACGTCACCACCACAGATCACTTTACAGGGATCACAGGGACATCTGTTAGGAAAATGGAATAACAAAACTGAACCAGGTTTTTACATGTTCACCGGAATTCAATTAAAATCTGATTAGCGGGAGTATTAGGGGGACAGCTTGGTCCACCATTGCACGTTTGGTTGCCACTATCCCCTGGCCTGGTCAGGTTACAGTGGGGATTACCCCTAACAGGATGACCTTTGACCTCTAGACAGGTGCCAGTGGGAAGGATGGAACAGCGCTCATGTCACCATACCAAGTGGGATTCACAAGCCCAGTGGCGGACAGGGGTCTCCCCCCATGCCATTCCAGAGGACATTCCCACTTTGTAATCGCACTTGCAAGCATGCACAGTCTCCACATACACAAGAATAATGGATTGCATGTACTGGGATCACAATAACCGGATATCATATCAGTTATTCAAATTGTAATCAAGTCCGTCACAGTTTGTAAATTCAAAAACGATGATGTGATGAAATAAGAAATGATTAAATCTAAAAAATGTGTCTTTCGGTAAAAATTAAAAATTTAATTCATAAGACTATGAATACACATGCAATTTGCAAACTTTGTATTTGCTTTACTCCATTTACTGAGCACCATGATACCAAAATTAAATATAATGAACACTTCAACTTCACACTTTAACAGCTAAATTATGTTTATGACTTCAATTTTACGCATGTCAACACTAATCAGGACCAGATTACAACGTGAAAACAACCGTTTCAACCTGTATGACATACAGGGCATAGGAGGTGCAAACAACACATCGGTGTCCTAATCCTGTAGAAGAAAAATCTGAATGTAATTTATTGATCCTTAACATGTTGGAATCATCATGCTTGGAAACTTGTGCGTACTAACTGTAACCATTTACATAATGGCATTCCCGCAAAGCAGAGTCCTAAAGAGTTTAAACATGTGGTAAAGCTCAAGATCAAACTAAAATTCTGTCATTATATGTTGTGGTGAACACAAAACAGTATGAAGGGATAGCAGTTTGAAAAAAAGTGGAAAAAAGCATTTCATTGTATTATTCTCCATCAGTAGAACATACAGAGCCGCTCTTATGTGTTCATCACAGAAAATCCATTATATTTCAAGCCCAGAGTAATGGTGTAGAAACAGGGGCATTTAAATAAAAGAAAAAAGAAAAAAAACATGAAAACAAAAAATCCCCAGCTGCTTCCATTCTGCACTGTTTACCATGGTTTTCCCCACCAGACTAAATAGGCCTGTGTTTGTCTTTACCATGCGCTACACAGCCGCTCCAACCCCAAGACCTCTACTTAGGCGGTGTGTGGAATAAACAGCTTTCCTCCGAGGGCCTGAGAGTGGAACCGGTGGTGGATATTCGTGAGGCGATGGGAGAGGTGAGTGGAGGTCTTACTGGATGAGCCGTTATCACAGTCCAACACAGCACAGATGCTGGAACACTTCTTGTTTTATTTATTTATATATATAGTTTTTTATGTCCTCTGTTGCGACATTATTGGATAATCACAGTGGTCTACTTTCCATGCCTGGCTCAGCTCACATTACAAAATTATGTAAAGACATAGGGAAAGAAGTAGACACTGTTTTTGATTCTAATACACAGAGATTTGGTTCAAGCCTTGAGGTAGGACATATGTGGAAGCGTTTCAAAACAGCATCAGCACCAGCAGCTCTTAGCTGAGGCGATTCGCTGCGGAGCGTGCCATTGGTGAGAGAGGGAACTGCAGAAATGTAGAAAAACAAAGTCAATCTGTACTTTCCAGCAGTTTGGAAATGCTTCTGAAGGACGGTAGATACGCCCTGGCAAATACACTGGAGTGAAATTCCCTCATTTAGGGATCATGACCTGTTCTCACAAGTGCATTATCTCTGGAAGAAAGCCTCTGTGCTGCAGAATCAATTAAAAACAACGAGACAGAATGGAAGGATTAAAAAAAACAACTCCAAGTGCACAGCTGATAAGAGTGTTTGAAATCCTCATTTATCAGATAAAATGATTATCCTCGAAAGTAGTTGATGTGGCCATTAAAAACAATGGAGCCAGATTATGGGTGTCTTTTAAAGTTTACAGTCAAATGCCAAACCTCATCGATTGCCACAGCTAAAGCCCACATATTCGCTATGCTAAATGAAAAGTGTAGTTATGCTCGATGGAGTTCAGCTTTTGTTGTTTAACAAACTTAACATCCATGTGTGTGTGTTTTTTTTTCTTTTGGTCCCTTTTGTTCAATGCATTTGTGGCTCAAAGCTGTGAAGCATCAAGGACAATTGTAGATTATTAGAATGAGTGAAAAAAAGAAGCAATCATCTACAGCCCTCTTCAAGGAAGTGAAATATCCATATAATAAGAGGCAGATTATGTTCTAGTCTTTATCAACACAAACAGACACACTCAGGCTTAACAGAAAATCTATATTCTCTGTACAGTACACAGTTTGATATCCCAGCCATCATGTCCTTTTGAATCCATTAATCACTTACTGACAAGACGGCGAATGTAACTCCACTCTGAAGGAGGCATCGCAGATAAAGTCTCATCAGTCAGACTTTTGCTGTGTGACAGCGGATCACAGCTGAAAAGCATCACACTTACAAAGTCTTAATGCACGAGCAGGTTCTGTGATGTATTGCGGAGATCGACGTGTCACATTATGCTTTCATTTTTAGCAAAGAATATATCATCAGCGAGAGAGAATAAAGCCACATTGGATCATTCTCCTCAGTGGTGCAGCTTCACAGTGACCCTTCAGCTCACATTAGGGGAAAGCAGACTGACTAATGGGAGTGAGTTTTCCAGCTGTGATCTGCCAACAGGAGGTTGGCTAGTACCTAGTGAATATGTCTAGATCTTATGATTTTAGTGCAGCCTAGTGAGGCTCTGACCAAAGATATGTGATTGTATGCTAAACAGAATAAACTAACTCTGATAAAACAAGCCCCCTTACTGTAAGTGATAATATTTTTTCAGACATGAAAGAAAAGCACATTTACATACGCTATGCTACACAACAGCCAAAATTGAACAATCTTTGTTGCTCCTGTTTCCACCCAATACATTAATGTAAGCACTAACATGCTACTGCAACTGAAGGGCCAAAAAGGCCAAATCTCCTTTCTACGCAGTGCAGCCTGACCAAGCCTGCTGCTCCATTGCATCCCTTTAATTCACCCTATGGGGAAATCCTAATACTTTGGTACAGATATGTTATGAACTGACTTCACATAGATGACCATTTATAACTAATATAACCTCAGGTGAGCTGCTGCAGTGACCTCCCTCACACAGAAGATCTTTTGGTTATTTTCAAACATGTGCAAATATCCAAATGCAGTGGAGTTGAATGTAATTTTACTTGTGATGCTTAAAAAATTAAATAGTAAAATTTGAAAAACAGGGACTTGTCCTACTAACCGACAGTGTACTTTTAAATTAGGGTAATCCAGAAATCTCACTGTCAACAGTTTAGATTGGGACCATTTCCTCTGTAGAAAGCAATACTGATAAAAGTGATGAGAGCAAAGTCTGTGGATTACTATTGCAGCTTCATTGGACAGATGACAGATATGCTGTACAGTTGATTTTTATTCAAGACCACATGTTTCTGTGTTTATAAAATCCCTGAAAAGGTCTGTTTTGGTGCTGATTTTCAACTTTATCGGTATTATATTTTACCCCCAGGAAAAGATTCCAACTAAGTGTCTCTTCCAACACCCATTTGCAACTTACTTGATTTCAAAGATGTTGGCCAATACACATAATATCAACACCTGTCTTTTAAACTTTCTATCTTTGGATGGCCCCAAGAAAACTTGCCTGGACTTGCTGCATCAAGCGGGCAGTTACACGCTATACATGCTATACATGTGATACTATGACTTTTTATGACATGCTTTACTATGACTCATTTAATATTCTTTTAGACTTGCTATACCATGACTTTTTTGCATGCAGCACTATGACTATTTTTAACAATTTTTTCGACATGGTATTCTATGACATTTTCAACATGGTACCACCCCCCTGCTGTTTGTATGATACTGAATGCATCATCAGCCAAACCAAAAATCACAGTTTATGTCTTTTTTTTTTTTTCTGGCTGGTTTCTGTAATTTCAGGTAGTTACTACCACCCTTGTGTCTGTTCAAGTGTGTGTTTTTCTGATAATTTTGGTTTTAATTTGGTATTTGATAGTATACAAAGGGCACTTGACGTCAGCACTGACAACTGAGTGTGCCAATAGATGTGCTCGCTATAGATGGTGCTGCTCTCGATTGGCTGGGTGGGTGTATGGGCAGGAACTCAATGCTTTAGGGATTGCTACCACCCAGACTCTGGCTCCATATTATGTCACTAGGGCAAGATGGCAGCAGCCATATCAGGGACATATTAGCTTCAATTTTGCACCGTGGGAGGAAAAGGAGAGGGGTTGTCCATTTTTATAAAAGGTCATTGGTCTACCCACCCTGACCAATTCCCTACGCAGACTTTGTTACTCTTTATACTACATCCCCTTACATCCTCCTCTGCTTACGTCCTCCTTTGCTTACTTTCTCCTTTGCTGCAGCCCATGTTAGCTCAAATGATCACAGCCCCCTGGCTCATGATTATAAGGGTTATATATGAAATATAGTGCATTATTTATGATAGCTATAAGTAAAAACGATAAATGAGAACAGCCTGCTTTGTGATATATTTAGAAATCAGCATTGGATAGCAACAAAACAGATAAACAGCATATTAGAACAACACCCTTCCAAAAACTATCCATTTTTTATGACGGTGGATGTTGGCATTGTGATCGTCTTTTGACGTTCATCTTAGTTTACCCACCTTTTGATTTACCACTGCATCACTGGCCGTCTGGGAGCTGATGTGGGCCAGAGAGGTGAGGGGCTGCTTTGTTCTGAGGCGAGGCTGACAGCCTCTTTATCTCCTCCTGTCAGACAGAATACTGTTTGATCTGCAGCTTCTCCGTGTCTTCTATCTCTGGTCAGATGACCTCAGCCCACTAGCAGAGGCTGCTTTAACAGCTCCACCACTCCTAGGCTTGCTGAAAGTGTAAGGAAAGTGTTCAAGTCCATGTCTTGGCTTAGAGTGTATGTTTATTAATGCATGGTCCAACACACACACACACACACACACACACACACACACACACACACACAGACACATATACAGTTTCTTTGCCTGCATCTACGTATTGCACCCACATTGTGTTCAAACACACACAAGACATATCTATACATACATATCTAAGCACATCTACACAATAAAAAATGTGCTGCATATATAAACATATACATATACTGTGCATGCTGCACATGTGCACACACACACACACACACACACACACACACACACACACACACAATATACAGTATACACACACAGTGCATGAAGTTTGGCCTTGACCCTTGCTGTACAACTAGCTAGTGGTGAAGTGAATGTATTTCACCGCCTCTATCTCTCCGTCTCCTGCTCTTTTACAGGATGGGTGTCTTTTAGCAGCTCACATCACAGAGCCCTACAAACGGCAATTAAAACGGATGTGCTACACTGGCTCTGTATGGGGAGAGAGAGTAGAGAGAGAAAGAGAAGAGAAATGAGAGGGGACATGAGCAAGGGAGACAGAAAGAAAGAAAGAAGGAGAGGAAGTATGCAAGAGAAAATGTACAGCACCACCTCTCCTTCAAAACCATGACTGATACCATGTCTATTGATCT
Organism: Plectropomus leopardus; assembly: GCF_008729295.1. NCBI lineage: Eukaryota > Metazoa > Chordata > Actinopteri > Perciformes > Serranidae > Plectropomus > Plectropomus leopardus. Next base: position 30,018,455 of record NC_056463.1, read on the forward strand.
TTATTACAATAGCAGCAAGCTGTAAAATGTTTGATGGTTTTGTACAGATCTTAGTCCCCCTCATTCATAATTACTGCTACACATGTAGAACCAAGGGCAACTTCAGAAGGGGCGCTGTTTGAAAAGCTGCTGCCAGACTGTGGGGATGATGGGAAATCTCGGCGGGGCCTCGCAGTAGCTGCAAGCCCTAAGGCTATCATTTCTCCTGCCGAACACCTGCAGCAACTTAAGTTTTACAAAGATCAAATTATGGAGCTGATTTCAAATACGAAATGAACCAACCCCGTCCCTTTACCCACAAAGTAACTCTGCTTCATTTTGATTTCCGACTTTGGTGCTGAGGGTTTCTGAGAAAAGTCATTTTGCAGAAATTCAACACCTGATATTTTGTGACCTAAAATTTTTAAGTTTAAGTAATGCATTAGAATTTAATGTTGACAGATGCAGATACTGAGCTTGTTTGCAGAATGTGGATACTTTTTCCCTTGCCTTTTGCCTTGCTTTGTCAATTGTATATCCCTGTGCTCAAAATTACGCTGAGAAAAAGTTTGACCTGAACGCTACAGCAGTAACTACTCTAACTCATAATGCTGGCCTGGAGAAACAGTCTCACTCTAGCCTAAACAGACAAGCAGCCCAGAGTCTTCACAACTTATCATCCCATGCTCTGTTTTCTGGGACAAAAGTGTGCAGCAGTACACCAGGACCCCCAGGCTGGCCCTGGCTCTCCGTCTCCCCTCTCTGCTCAAATTTTAATGTCTTCTCTGAGTGGGGGCCAGGGGAGATACAGAACAGAGAGTGAGGAGACAACAGACCCAGGATACAGGGAAAATATATTTGGGTCTGTTCCTCTATGCCGGTGACAGATCAGGTCAACAAGAAACATAAGTGAAGGGGCCAAATTATAGGATAGCAGTTTAAAGGGATGACAAGAGAAAGATATTAGATGTGAAAAAGCCAAGAGATGAAATGATGAATAACCAAGGTAAATATCAACAAAACTTTTCAAATTTCTTTCTACTTAAGTGTGGCAATTGGATCAGCTTGCATTTACCAAAATGATCCAAAAAGAGAGACAAAATTATGTATGCACTGTAAAGAGACAGAAAGATGAAAAAAAAGCAATTCCACAAGACATTTGGATAAACATCAGGGATGAAAAATCAACATGATGCAACAGAGGCTAAGAGAGGCAAAGACAGAGAGAGACAACAAATAAAGAAAGGGAAGGACAGAGAGTTTACAGACGGAGAACAGTGTCCTAGCCAGATGATTGTTGCTTCCAGCAGTTGAGAACAGGGAGAACAGTCTAGCCTGGCACACCCTGAATAATGCATCACCCTCTCTGTAGCCGGGCAGATATATGGGCGAGGGGAGCACTGATTTTTGCCCCCTGGCATTGTTAGAGATATGAATAATGGATAGGTTAAATGCTTGTGTTAAGAATGAATTAGTATAGAGTCTGCTCAGTAGCTGTATTTATGTAATCGTTTGGTTCGGACTCTACAAAGGGAACAAAGACAGTGTTATATAAGATAAGATGTAGCATATATTGTAGTTAACACTGATCTCACTGTGGTCCAGTGCAGACCAGTATCATCCCAGATGAGATCCAGCTAAGCTGCAGCATACCACAAGAAGCTGGAGCCTCTCGTGTCACCCTGCTGCCTGCCACTGATTAACATTTTACAACCAGGGAATACTTTGTCACTGAAAAGAAAAGAAAACTTTGAGCTCTTGAAAGCAACGGTAGAGGGAAAGAGGGAGGGAGGAAGGGGGTTAAAGAAGAAAAAGGGAGAAAAAAAAGGAAAGAGCATGATACACACAGTACACAGGGAGCATTTTCACATAGAACGTCATGTATACTTCATGAAGTCCTGACAGAGCAATGTGCACATTCCCCATTCCCTTTGGCTGTCTCCGACTGGCAGTCCGCACAAGCCAGGATGAACAAGTTGTTCCGGCCTTTTTCTATGTCCTTCTTTCTCTTTCCGTCTTTCTGTTTCTCCGGGCTTTGGCACTTCTCCCTCGGGCTAGAGGTTACGGTGATGGAAACAGGGGGCTGGAGGGGGGAGGCAGGCAGCCCGGGCTGCGGCCATGGCCAGCGCCGGAGCCGAGCTGGGCCGCCCTGCTGGTTGCGCTGGTGAAGCTGGCTGTCTGCTCTGGTGCCCACTGCTCCAGAGCAGTGCATTACAGTGGGCCTTGTGTTTAGACAGTCTGACAGATCTCAACCTGAACACCCCGAGAACCCGGGGAATCAGCACTCCACGCATACATCACCCAGCCAACATCTACATCCTCTCTCTCAAAGCTTGTCTGTTTTGCGAAGCTATCTTGGTTTGTGTCTCTTCATCCTTCCCCGCTTGGAATCTCTTCCCTGACTTTTCCCTCTGTTTCACCCTCTCTCTCTCGCCTCCCTCTTTCTCCCCCAGTCCCCCTTCAACTCTGCTCTCTCTTATTCTCTTATGTTTCTCTCTCTGTCTCTCCCTCCCTCTCCTTTTGAGATTCAATAAGAGCCCTGGAGGCAGGAGAGAGAAAACAGGGGGGTGTAAAAACATCTATGGCTTTATTTACAAAGGGCCCAGGTATTGCCCGGCGTTAAATCCGGGGGAAATGATTTATTTTCTGCCCATGTGTGGCACTGATCCCTGAGGCGTAACTCAACAGTGGACCGGCTTCGTGCTTGCAATTTACGGTGGCTGCAGAGGCTCATAAAGGAAGAATGGATTAATCTAGAACACGACATAAACAATATGACTCTGACAGCCCTATTAAAACCTGTGCTACTCAGCATCAATTCTCTTTCGCACTCTCTCTCTCTCTTCTCTCTCCGGGTCTCCGCAGCCAGCGCCTGTTGGTGGGAGGCCGAATGGTAGCTCTGGAAAACTGACCAGAGCTCACAGCCTTGTTATTGTGATTCCCAGAGTATCGGATTCAGAAAAGGGGGGTGTTGTGCATCTACATATAGCAACCGGACCTTTTAACTGTTTAGCCTTTGGACATCATCGGGGGTATCGGATGTACCGGGTCCAGAGTGGAGGCTCCCACAGTGCTCGTTAGGGCCGGGACGAGGACGCTTCCTGTCCCAGCGTCGGTGGCCTCTCATTTTCCATGAGCTTGGCTTCTTTTGGGAATGTGCTGTGCTCACTTATGTTGGCACGGGCCTCTGTCTTTGGATGTGTGCACAAATTTCAGGGGGAAACATGTTGCGCGTGTGATACATGATATGGATTAGTAGTGAATGCACATGGACACACACATGGATGCACACATAGACATACTTAAACAGTTGTCAGCTGCTCCCTGACCCCTTGGGAAGAGGTCACTCAGCATCTTCAAAGATCCCAAATGGCTAATGGCACGCTCACACAACTTGTCATTTCGTTAGCTCCATCTCTGTCAGGGACAGGTGTATGCTAAGCCACACAGAAAACACTCACACAGAGACAGCATCCATCTAACCACAGAAGCTTTTAACACATTTAAAAACAGCATTTCCAAGATAGAAACCTGTCTCCCAGAGACAGACAGAGCGAGCGAGCAAGAGAGATGAGCAAGAAAAAAAGAAAAGAAAAAGTCCCCGAACAAGAGACAGAGTTACTAATTTATGTTCAGAAATGGATGAAAGCTTCAGAAGCGTCAGGCGGGGAGAGAACAGCCCTGAAATTGAAATCAATAAGTTCATTAGACTGCAGAGCCTGTTCATGCTGCACCCTCCACTTCCCCTGCAGACAAACACAACAACACATGAAGAAAAAAAATGGGGCGAAACAAGGCTTGACCTATGTCCACTAGCCAAGCATTCCATTTATTTAGCCCTTATCGCAGGCCTGATCTGAAGAGGCAGCTACACACTGATAACGCCCCAGGATAATAGCAAGACCAGACAGGGTCTGACCAAAGAAAGACAGCCAAAAGAAAAGGGAAAGCGAAATAAAGAAAAAGGCATTTGGGGATCTTCTTGACATTCGTTCTCTTTTTTCTTCATGTACACACACACACACACACACACACACACACACAGTGCTGAAATGTAAGGGGCTCATAGGAAACTTTTACAAGGTTTTTTTTTGTAGCCGCCTCTCTTGTTTGAGCCTGTAATTTAGTGGATCCCCATCAATAAGTGAGAGAATAGCTTTGTGGATGCTTGGCCTGACAGCTAACAAGACCCAGGCCCTATCTGCAACAAACAGACAGAATAACAAACGCTGTTGTCTGCGTGCACACATTGAACAAACCGTGAGTGCAGCTCATCGTTCATGTGGCAGTACAGTATTGTCAAGACTTTGACTGAGCGCACTGTACAGAAGCGATTGTGTGTGGTACAGGCGTGCCGAAGAAAAAGTTTTTTACCATCTGAGTGACCTAAATAGTGTTTCTTCTTGTACAGTGGTAATCTCCAGGGCCCTGCAGGGGAGTAGAGATCAGTGCAGCTGATGTCTTCCTCTACCTGGCCCATTATAGCTCCAGTCCATATCAGCAGGGCCCTGCAGCCTGTGTCAGACCACTTCCTATTGCTGATTTATGGCTACAAGGCTCATGGGTGTTAGCATACTGCATATTCTCACAATGACACACACACATAGGCACACACAGAATCAATGAGGCACAAATTGCTCGTGACCTGAGCTCCACTCGCTGCACCTGAGGTAGCCAAACCGGTCTTCAAGGGTGCCTTTATCACACTCGCAGTTCCCCTTTTTTCACCTGCAGATTAGCACACAAGGCTTAAATGGCCTGGCTAGACCAAGACCATATCTCCACTCACACAAATGAAATACAAATGGACTTCTATGTATCTACAAAAGAAAATCTTCATTTCAATCCCTCTTATCCTAATACCTATGCAACTCTGCCTGACATTTTTCTTGCCTTTTTTCTTCTTCTTCTTCTTCTTTCAATCAAAGAGAGAGAGAGAGAGAGTTTGCCTCCCACCCGGAGGCTCGGGGAGTTGCCATCCCAGGGGGTTTCTGGGAACCCAAACACACTGCTACTATTGGCAAGCTGTAGTTCGCTAAAGAGTTCAACAGAAGCCAAAACATTTGTTACGGACTCATTTCATTTCCTGGTAGAAATGTCCAACACTGCGAAGCAAATGTGAGTACACGCGTTTACATAGGAAAGCTCAAAGGAAACCAAGCGTCAAGCTTTTCCCTCAACAGAAACAAGAGCAGAGCTTTTTGAGAAAGGGGGGGGGGGGGAGAAAGAAGAGGGGAGGGGTAGATGGTCAGCTAACATTGTTGGAATGCAAAGGAAAGGAAAGCACAGCATATAGAGACAAGGTTAACTAGTGGTTAGGCTGAGTGCCGCGCAAACAAATGTTCCCAGGTTCAATTCTCTCGATGAGTCAGTGTATCCATCAAAAACTGTTTTTGCTCTGGAATTGAAAGAAGCTAAACAGTGGACATTCAGTCTCTGCCTGCTCTGGATACAAACATACACTGAGAATGTAAAGCTAAACTAATATTCCTCGTTGCACACCCACCTTTCAACTAACAGCCTTGCATTTCCCAAGATGGCATAAAGATTTTACATTTTCTATTCGAGGTCTCTCGCCATGTGTACAGCTGAGCTTTATCCAACATTATACTGAGTACATAGGAGCGTGTCCAGAGGCGTTTCACAGCTTATCCATATTTAAGGCCTGGAACTTACTGGCAGGGCTTAGCCCCGGGCACGCGAACAACTCAGCCATATATATACAGGAGGCAGGGCAGTCGAAGAGGCCACTGCTGACCATTTATTTATGAAGTCAAAGCTCTGTGGCAACAAGCTATCCACTCTGAAACAACTTAAAGCGCTTATATCCAAGCTGAATATTTCATCTCTGGATCGCTACTCCTTTTGAGTTCTTTTCAAGGTAGGAAGCGAAGGGAATGACACGGGGTGAACAAGAGCTTAGAAAGAAAGAGAGGACACTGCAGGTGATGCAAGACCCTTCCCTAACCCAGTCAAAGTAAACAGGTGGGGCTGGCAGAGCAAGAGGAGGAGGAGGAGGAGGGGAGGGAGAGTGGGTGCTGCTTACAGGCCTCTTCAAGGTCAGAAGAAGGAGAAGCTTAGTATTCTCTCTCTCTGTCTTGTCTTGAGCTTGCGCCGGGCTCATTCTTTCGTCTCGTGCTCTTTCCCTGCCTCCCCCCTTTCCCAGCACAACCATCTCGGAAACTAAACCAGCACCTTTTATGTGCCGAGTGAAAAAAAAAATGCTTAGGGCGAGAAAAAAGGAGCCTCAGAAAACAAAACGTTGTTGGGCACAGATTTGACAACATCCAGGGAATCTTTCAATCTTTTGAAAGGACTCAGTCTGTTATGAAGCTGGGATACAGAGCAGACGGCCCCGGCTCACTGAAAATGTAAATGCACACTAGGCAGGCAGAGAGAGAGCAGTCTCCTTTTCCCTTTCTCTCATTCCTCCTCCATCTCCTCCTCGTCTGCCTTCACTTTACTCTCTTTCATTTTGATCTGTCTATCCATGGTCTGTGTGCGCGAGGAGAGGCGGCTGGCAGGTGGCTGTGTGCAAAGGTATTGAGGCCTATGAAATATTTACCAAAGCAATAATGACTCCCTGGACAGAGTGAGTGGAGGAAGAAGGCGAGCAGAGGAGAGGGGGGAGAAAGAGTAAGAAGAGAGAAATAGGAGAGTGAAGAGTGCCTGTCTTCTTTTTTTCAGAAGCAAAGATGAACAAAGATGAAAGAAGCAGACCTGAGACTTTCAAACTTTAGTTGTTCTCTGAATGAAGAAAAAAGCTTAGTGGTGTCACACTGTAGAGCTTAAAATTTCAAAGTGCAGACAGCAGTGATGACAAAATAAACTGCAATGGTGATATTTTGTCCCTTTTTACGACCTTTGACAAGAAAAATAATGTAAAAAAAAAAAACAACCTAGCAGCAATCTGTTCCAAAGTGATAATTTTTAGCAAAACAATACATACCAAACCTTTGTTGCATTTCTATAAAGTGAAGAATTAATAGTGGGAGTTGTCATTTTTTCTGTTATTTTAATAATCACACTAAAAACTCTTTTCCACAAAAAAATAACGCATGCACGCAGGTTTTTTTCAAACAGGGGTAAACCTACTTAAAATATGCTATAGACACAATAGCTATATCTAACCCTTTACCATTGCCAGTAGAGCTGGGCTGTGTACACAGTGCTGCAGCAGACAAGCTTACTTTTCTATTGTCTTTTTTTTTGGTGTGTCAAATTTCACGTTACGGGGAGGTCTGGTAAGAGGTTAGTAAACAGTTGAAAGCAAGCAGCATGAAGGGAAGTGAACTTTACAGTGGTTTCTTTACTTATATCTCTCATGTATTCAGTATCCCTTTCAAACTCAGTGCAGACTAATCTAAGTTGATTATTGAGCACTGCTTAGGCAGAGATGGATGGCATTTTGTGTTGGCGCATCATTGCGTCAAGTATGCCCTTGCTTTATTATCTACTTAAATCAAAATAAGACTATAATTTACAAAATCAACATAATGGTGTATTGAAGAAAACTTTCAAGTAGCGATTTAGCCCATAAATTCACTGGGAAAATGTTTACTAAGGCAATAAATCAAGTGTAAAATCAAGTCAGGCCGTCTTTCTGCAACCAGTGGAGTGCCCCCCCGCTGGCCATTTGAAAGAATGCAGGTTAAAGGCACTTCCACATTGGCATCACTTTTCGGACCAGGAAACTATATCCATTATTTTATATGGGCATAAAGGTAGAAATATATATGAATTTAAATGAGAAGATATTAGAATGGATGTAACCTCAGGTCAACTGTTGGCTACATGAAACAATGTTTAAAGTGTTGTGACAAGGTTTCTTTTATCCTCAAGTTTTTTGTTATACTAGTTAAGTTCTAAGCAGCTCTCTTTTGCCAGTTGCCAATTTCTTTTTCTGCCCTCATGGTGGAAACAACAACAATTACTTCATGTGTGTCAGGTTCTTCCAGGAAACACCTATCCAGAACCCAATGTGATGAGTGGAAGAGCTTCTGTGACTTGAGTATATCATCTTGAGAAATTAGAAGAGCCTGAAACACACGTGAACCCACACTGAGGTGCACACACACATAAACTCTCCTTGTAATATTACCCTCTCCAGGGCTCTTAGAGAGTGAAACTTCTAGGACGGGTGCCCCCGTGGCGAGTCTTTAATGCATGGGCCTCCTCTTGTTTGCAGACAGTTTGATCCGGACAGCCAGCAGAGCCTGCTTCAGATGAGACAGGGAAAGGAAACTCCACTGCGGTGCTGCTGTTTTCCCTTCATAGCACTACCAGGATGCTGGGGTGGCTCAGAACAACAGTGAGCTCTCGAACCCAAGACTCTGGGTTACGGATGGAAGGAAGGACTGCCTCAGTGTGGTAGAGGTAGGGGGTCCGTTTGGATGTGTCTACAATGGGAGTGAGCAGCAGATAGAGAGCAAGGGTTGGGACAAACAAACATGAACCTTTGCACTGTTTGACTCTGTGTGAGATCGCCACAGATGGGAGAAGAAATATGAATACTCAAAGCAGAAATGCTTTTACGTTTGTTGAGATTCCCCAAGCTTGAGGAAGCATTGTTTTTCTTGAATACTAAAATTTTCATTGATAAAATTAAGGCAAGCAAAAGTTAGAATAATACTTTTACCCCAATTCAACCACACTAGTAGAAGATTTGGGATGTTTTGGTTTTAATGACATTTTTTGATGACTTTTTATGACATGTTGAATGTCATACTATGATTCTTTTAAGATATTTTGGATGGCACGACGATAAAATGACTTTGCTTTATGACGCTCTGGATGTGATACTGTACTATGACTTTTTAAATATATATTTTTGATGACATACAATAGTATGACTTCATGTTTTTGATAATATTCTATAATATGCCTTTTTAGTATTTTTGACAGCATACTATACTGTTACTTATATTTTTTACATGCATACTAACATACTAACTACACTATGAAGTTTATGTGATATTTTTGATGACTATACAATAACATTTTAAATGACACACTATACTATAACTTTTTAAATGATTTTCTTCCCCACATACTGTACTATGACTTTTCTTTTGACAAACTGTACTATGGATTTTTTGATGTACAATACTATGACTTTTTAATGAAATACCATGACATACTTTACTATGACATTTTTCAAAATACTATACCATGACTTTTTTTTGCTGATACTAAATTATTATGCAATACTATACTATGATTTTTTTGATGATTTTTTAGACATATTTTAGTATGAATTTCTTCAACATACTATACCATGAATTTCTTTTTCCACTTTCTTTGGCATTCCTTACTATGACTTTTTTTTGATATACTACTTTTTTGCAGTTTTTTCAGCATGCCACACCATGAGTTTTTCTTTCACTGCACTGTTCTATTTTCCCTTTTATATATACTATGCTTTAACTAATTTACACCTTCTTTTTTCAACATGCTACACGTAAACTTTTTAATGAATACTATACTGTGACTTTTTTCATTTTCTGTTTGGACTTGTTTTTTAAAAAACATATACTCTGACGTTTTTCTAACATACTATGCTATGGCTTTTTGCAGATTTTTTCAAATGCTAAACTATGAGTTTTTTCAGCGCACTATACATGATATATATACATGACTTTTTTGTATGTCCGACTCATTCTTGTGAACATGAATATATCAAGAACGCCTGAAGATCATTTTTTCAGTTTGATAAACACATTCACTTCGAATCAAAGATGAGCTGATTAGAGTTTGGTGGTCATAGGTCAAATGTCTCATTCTAGTGAATGTAATACCTCAGGAACACCTTGAGGGATTTTCTACAAATTTGTCCCATTCAAGTGGACTCAAGGATGACCTGATTAGATTTTGGTGGTCAAAGGTCAAGTTGACGTTGAGGTTGCATTTGTCTCATTCTTGTGAAAGCAATATCTTTCACAAGAATGAAAGATATTGCTTGTTGCATCTTCTCGCTCAAATCCTTAAAATACTGCTACATTTACTGCATCCACACGCCCACAATCAATACCCGCTAGTGGGATGAATTTAAACTGTACATGCTGTTAATGTAAATGTGGACATCTGCAGTGTCTGTCTGCTGTCCTGACTCCCCATCCTCTCACCTTGTCACATACAGCAACAACACGTGTGCTTCGATCCAAGATCCAAGGCCCCGCTACGTTTTATTGCTTTTCTGCCACAAAAATAAAACCTGCAACATGACTGCTCAGGTAATCAATGGGATTAAAAGTGTATTGCATCCACTTATTAATATGTTGACAGCTGTCAGGTTCTGTAAGTCACATTGGTAAAGTCAGAGTTTTTCCCCTGCTATGACAAACAAAATAAAAGATATACTGTATAGTATATGGGCTTTGCAGACTGACAGCCATAATACAACCCTGGCTCATTTCATAAGGCTGTATTAGCAAGTTAATGTCCCCCATCTCAGTGCTCCACCCCTACCATTGATTCTTGTTTAAAAGACTATGGGTAGTCGATACCACCTCCTCATCGCCATCTGTCTCTATTTACTAATAAATAAAGTGGAGAGCATTGACTGCTTTGGCCAGGCCTGTAAAAGCATGCATACTAATGAGCACTGAGCCTCTGTGGCCAGTGGAGGAGGTGGGGATACTCTACCTCTCCGTTAACTCTGTGTGTCTCGATGGCTCTCACAAGGCACAGCACTCCAATCATGGTAATTGCCCGCCGGTCCAGTTGTTGTTTAACATCGCTCATCAGACGAAATGCGGTTTACTTCAGCTGCATAGATTTTTCTCCAAGGCTTTCTTGTATGTTCATTATGTTTTTTCTCCCTTCTCCTAGTTGTGTGTAGGTCAGCTCTTAAGGTCGTGTCTAGTCGTTTGTCAGACGTGGCCCATGAGCGTTGCCGCACTACACTCAGTCACGCTAATCAATTATGGATCATACAGATGGGCTTGTTTGGAATGGCCCCCATGACACATTTGTTCTAAAAGGCGCTCAATCTTTTCTATCCACCTTCCTCCTCCCATCCCTCTCAGTTTTGCAATATCTACATTAGGAGAAATTCATGTTTTCTATTAATACAGATATATGGAGGAGGGGGGAAAAAATAATATTCAAACTGAAGGAAATTCCTCATGTGAAGGCCAGAAAAGCTTGATACACACATTGACTCACACAAATACACAAACATCATTAACATCATAATAATTAAAGAATAAGAGCTATTATTATTTGAAGAAGATTTGGAGGAAAAATAAGTCTACAGAAATTTACACGTGCTCACACACGCACACCCACACACAAACACACACACCGTCCATTTGGCCTGACACTGGTTTCCTGAGTGAAGGGGTGGTGCTGATGTGGGGAGGCTCTCATAGCTCAGCATAACACAGTACTGCTGTGTCAACTATGACCCCAGCGACCCTGCAGGAGCCAAAGAATGGGCTGCAGGGTCGCTGTGCGACTCAGGTGAAATGAGAGGTCAAAGGTCAGCTGTCCAGTGTGTCAGGCTTGCTGATCAGGAAGTGTAGCCTCTCGCTTCAGGGAGTACACAGGGAGTGTCATGTTTTGGACACATACTCGCTGCCTGACATAAATCTTCCATGCTTACATGCAGTGGAGCTCCCTGCTAAGCCAGTAGGTTGCAGGAAAGTGGTGGGAAGATGCTAGTAACAACTACTGAGAGTGACTATGCAAGAGCTGATTATTGGACTTTTACTACTGATTGGTATTTTTAGTCTTGGAGGGCAGATAAAATTATTATTACTACAAGGATGAATGGTTTAATTACCACTAAGACAATTGTAAATGCATGCTGTAAAATGTTTTGAACTAAATAAACTGCTGTATTGTATGCCATGAAAAGTATACAAAAAAAAAGTCATACTATAGTGTTACATCAAAAATTTAAAAAGAAAAGTCATGGTATAATGTGCTGTCAAAATATTTTTTAAAAAAAAGGTCATAGTAGGATATGTCGTAAAAATATCATTAAAAAGTCATATTATAATATGTAGTCAAAAATATTAAAATGCCATTGTATAGTATGTCACAAAAATACATTAAAAAAGTCATTCTGTAAAATGATGTCAAAATATTTTAAAAAAGGCATAGTATAGTATGCCGTCAAAAATCCCTGAAATAAGTCATCGTAATAGTAATGAGTATAGTATGTCATCAAAAAGAGTATAGTATTTCATCAAAAATATAAAAGAAGTCATAGTATACTATGCCATCAAGAATACTAGAGTACTAGAATAACAATGTCCAGAGATGGAAATCTTCATTCCCTTCTGGGTAGATAGTGTTGTATTGAAATCTTTTGTTTGAATTAGTTTTTGACATGTTGATTTCAAATTCCATTTGTTCTGTTTTGTTTTAAAGGAAATTGTTTTTAGTTAATACTAAAATAATTTCATTGTATGCCTTCATTTCTTCTTTAATGTAAATAAACCTTAACTTGTCTTTGTATGCATACTTCCAGTTGTCCGGCTCACTTTTCCCCAATTATATATATATTTTTAAGTGTCTAATCCCCTGGAACTTGGTGGCCTTAAAAAAGTTGCTGTATGAAAAGTCCAAGAAACAAAAACAAACAAACAAACAAAAAATCAAATTATCAAAATCAAATTCAATAAGTCAAAAACAGTCATAAAATATATAGAATAGAATAGAATACCATGGAAAAATACCTTAGAAAGTCATGATATATTTTTTAAAACCAAAATTAGGGAGTTAATTTTTGACCCCAGATTAAAACATGCCAGAAATCTAGCTGTTTTTTCATATTTGAGATGGCTATTATTTTGAAATTTCATATCAGATCATCCTGATATGTTGACAGTCATGTTGTGTGGTTTTCTCCTATCAGTCCAAACCAAAATGAGTCTGGAAACAGGGAGTTTATTTTAAATCTCAAATTAAAGCTTGCTTGTTATCTACGAAATCTGTCATATTTCGGATAGCTTTATTTTGAAATTCTACATCAGATTGCCCTAATATTGGGTTAGTCACATTGTGGGGTGGTCTCCTATCAGTCTGAAGCTAAGTTAGTCTGTGGAAACAAAAAATTCCACATCAGATTGTCCTCATATCTGGTTGAGTCTGTTTTAGTATGAATCCTCATTAAGCTGCAACCATTCAATATTTCTGATATTTCAAATGGCTTTTATTTTGAAATGTTACAACCCAGTATCTGGTCATTGACTGCTGTTAAACTGGCCTACACTTCATCAACGAGAGTTACGCCAGCAGCGGGCTTCTATTTGCAAATCAGTTGTGTCACACTCCTATGGTAATGTCTTTTCTATGCACGCAACACAAAATGTTGTGGGGGCTGGCTTGACTATGGTTATGGAGTTGGATGCTGGCTTGACCGCAGTCCCAAAATGTCAGGAAGCACCAAAGCTACAATACAATGCCAACAACAACCAACAATGCCACTGAGAGGGTCTGAAAAGCCACTAAATAGCAATAAAGTCGGCATGTTAGTCCTCCAGTCACCCTAGGACCTTAGATTATCTTGTTTGTTTGTTTTTGGACATGGAAATGGTTTTATTGCACAACATCCGTAACAGTGTCCCCTACACCACAGTGAACACAGTTTGACGGAAAATCTCGTCAGGGAAAGTGTTTTAACAAAAAGAAACAATGGGGGGAAACCAATTGATTGTATTATAGTGAAGTCTGGATACAGCCATGGGGGCGGGGCCTCGATCATACCTATGAGAGCTGCACATGGGTGCATGAGGCATAAAAAGCTCTTTTTCTGGGTTTAGAAATGCGTAAATTACCCGGATCAACTGGCCTGTAGAGCACGCGTAGTAGAGACGCTCACAAAAAATAATTTACTGATTTACAGATGTCTCTTTCCCCATGTTAGTCAATGGGGAAAAGACTCTGGGCCAGTGTCATCACGAGAGTCAAACGGTGTACTTCCACTTTTGGCCACTATGTAAATTTTGCATCAATGCATGGCACACTTCCTGGGGGCTTGGGGAAACTGTGCTGCTGTTTTGGACTGATCTAGTATGGAGTTATTTTCCTGTCAAAAATCGTCAAGCTTGTATTTGAATCAAGAGCGCAGTATTTTCATTTGAGAGCGCAATTTTTTTTATATCAAGCACACAATTTTTTACTTGAAAGGAAATTATTTTAATTCGAGAGCACAATATTTAATCTGAGCACACAGAATCCAGCCAGGATAAGTTTTAAGCCACCAAGTCAAGGTCCATGGTGCTGAGGAGGGGGAATGGTAAGACAAATTCCACTTTGTACTATCTGGAACCACCATTCCCTCCATCACAGAGCAACCAGTCAAGAGTTTGGGGAAGCTCTTTGATTCAACTCTGAGAGATTCTGCTGCCATTCAGAAGTCCAGCAATGATCTTGACGCCTGGCTTACTAAGGCACCTAAGGCATCAGGGAGCTTGGATGAATGTACTGCAGCGCAGGATTACCTGGTATTTATAAGTATTTATGCTTTCTATGCTTTTTTGTGACTTTTTTGTGTTATTTTGGATGACATGCTATAGAATGTCTTTGTTATGATATTGTATGACATTTTTATGCTGTTTTGGACAAAATGCCATCATATGACTTTTTATACTCTTTTGGACAACATACTATAGTATGATTATTATACTATTTTGGACAACATGTTATAGGATTGCTTTATTTTGGACGACATGCTGTAGTATGACTTTTTATGCTATGTTTGACGACATGCAACAAAATGACTTTTTTACGCTATATTTGACACCGTGCTGTACTATGACTTTTTTATGCAATTTCTGACAACATGCTATAGTATGACTTTTTTATGCTATTTTGGATGAAATGTTATGAAAGACATTTTAATGCTATTTTGGACGACATGCAATAGTATGACGTTTTGATGCTATTTAGGACTACATGCTATAGTATACTTTTTTTATGCTATTTTTGGATGACATGCTATAGTATGACTTTTTCATGCTATTTTTGACGACATGCTATAATATGACTTTTTAATGTATTTGGGGCAACATACTATAGCATGACTTTTTCATGCTATTTGGGACGACATGGACATGCTATAGTATGACTTTTTATGATATTTTCGACTACATGCTATAGTATGACTTTTTTAAATTACTTTTTTGTGCTATTTTGGACGACATGCAATTGAATGACTTTTTATTGTATTTTGAATGACATGCTATAGTTTGACTTTTTTGGACTATTTGGGATGACATCCTATAGTAAAACTTTTTAATGCTAATTTTGGCGACATACTATACAATGTCTTTTTTTATGCTATTTGGAACGGCATGCTATAGTGTGACTTTTTGATGCTATTTTGGACAACATTCTATAGCATGAGTTTTTGACGCTATATTGGAAAACATGCCATAATATGACTTTCTTATACTTTCTTGGATGACAGGCTATAGTATGACATTTTTATGCTATATTTGACATTAACATGTAATAGAATGACTTTTTAATGCTATTTTTGTTGACATGCAATAGAATTACTTTTTTGCGCTATATTTGACACCATGCTGTAGTATGACTTTTTTATGCAATTTAGGATGACATGCTATGGTATGACTTTTTTATGCTATTTTGGAAGACATGCTACAGTATGACATTTTAATGCTATTTTTGATGACATACTGTACTGTCTTTTTTATGCTGATTTGGACAACATGCTATAGTATGATTTTTGATATGCAATCTTGTACGACATGCTACCGTATGGCTTTTTTGTGCTATTTTGGACAGCATGCTCTGCTATGGCTTCATTTTGCTCTATTTTGCATGACATGCCATAGTTTGACTCTTTTATCATATTTTGGACTACATGCTATACTATGATTTTTATATGCTATTTTGGATGACACACTATACTATGACTGTTTGACGCTATTTTGAACGACATACCATTTTTTCATAATTTTGGAACGACATGCTATACTATGACTTTTTTTATGATTTTGGACGTCAGACTGTACTATGACATTTTTTCATGAGTTTGTACAACATACTATACCAAGGATGTTTTTTTTTTCATGATATGAAGTTAATTTGTTAACTTAGGTTGAGGAGCAGGACCACACCTCAACCACTCCTCCTCCACACCTGTAATTACTTGCATGCCTACTTATACCTGTTAACCCATTTTGCTCTGTTTGTCTTGGATCTCTCTGCCCGCCCTCCCGTTTGTTTGTCTGTGTGTTTTCCTGCCTTGTCCATTCTCATCTCCCCTCTTCTTGTCCCTACCTTGTTTCCTCCTCCTCTAAATCTCATTGTTCATCCCTGTACATGCCTCTCCTATGTCTCGTTCTAGGCACGTCTGGGGCTCTGAAATCAGATCAAGTGGACACACCCCGAGATGGTACCCCCACCCTGAGTCTCTCCCTACCTGGCCATCAAGACTTTCTCCCAGACCAGCCTGACAATAGATGTCTGTGACCATAAGGGCCCACATGGTCACTGAAAATGAACAAAGGAGCAAGCAAATAATAACAGTAGTGTGGCTTCACTGGTGGTGAACACCCAGTATCCACTCTCCCATCACATTCTATCTCTCTGATCAGTTTAACACTCACCCTCTGGCTTCCAAAGAAGCCATGGGTACATCCCATCACCTTATCTCTCATCCATGTTACTCTCCCTGGCATTTTAGTCCCACCCACAGGAGATGTGAGCGGAGGGGCTGAGGATGAGATGCGAGGAGAGAGACATGTCTTTAGACTAACGAGACTTCCTTTCCTCTAGAGCATCACGTGAAGCGATGTCAGCTTTATTAACAGAGGGACAAACTTCTAATGGAGTTTGTTTTTGCACACGGAGTGTAGGCATATACATATATATATAGTACATATACAGTTATACGATTTATTCAATATATGCTTCTGTCTCTATTGCTATTCTGATTGTAAACTTGTTATTTAATAACCTGGAATATGATCATGGTGTCTTTTTAACACTGGAAATTATTTATTGAACTAAATGTGTCAGGGAAAATTGAAATTCTGTAGCTCAGGAATGATCAGCCTCACGTGTGACTTAATAGAAATGACGATTGGTGTTATTATAAAAGTTAAGGAGGGAAATAACATGACAAGAAAATGATGGTGAATCAGGAAACATTAACGTATAAAACTTGGGAGTGATGCAGTAAAGTTGCATGTGTCAGATCAGTCCGACCAGCTGTAGCTGCTGTGCTGCATGCATCAAATCATTACCTGATTTTCGGTCATGGGGGTGTGTGGGTTGGTAAAAGACTTCCGGGAAGGCCGCTCTCGTTTATCCTCACTTCATTCTTCTCCGAGAGCCTCCTCCCTCTTCGGCTCCCGAACTCCTCCGAGTGCATTTGAGCAATTGGGATGTCCTTACGTCCTTCGGTCTTGATCGGTTTCCGGGTCAAGTGATCGAAGATAGAGGATGGAGGAGTTGAGGAGGGATATTGGGACAAACCCTGTCTGACAAACTTTTCCTGACTAATTACTCACTTCGGACACTGATTGCCCACACCTGCACCAAGGAGGAAGCAGGTAGGAGGTAATGATTACCACTCAGTTTTTGTTTCCAATACTACAGAATTCAAATGTTGCATGTTAAAGTTAATTGTTGTAACAAGGGAAAGAACCCCAACTAACATTAGAAAAGTAAGACTAAAATCAAAATGCAACTATTATGGTTTATGCCAAGCAGGCGGAGCATAGGAGGGGCGCATGGAGAGTATAAAACTGAGGTTTGATCCAGTGCCTCAGATCTGCTGACACACTGACAGGCTGTGAGGAGCTGGTAAAAGCCTGCTTTAAAGGTGATGTAATGCCATTTTTTACCTACAATCATGATTGACATTCCTTGTTTGTTTTGACTTGGTAATTATTGTTTATTTTATTATGAGCTCATTTGTGTTAGTAAAATGCTGGTATTTGGTATTTTATGTTTAACTCTGTGTTCTCCAGCACAGGCAAACAATGCCCCTGTAAATTGCCACTCTTTTTGATTTTGAGAGAATAAACTAACCTGACCTGGAACATCTGTGTCCTCGCCATCCTTCCCATTTGTTTGGAGAATCCAGTGTTTTATCGGTACGTTGCCCTCCCCTCAGACATAGGTGTGACAATGTCCCTCTACCATCCTCACTCACCTTCCCCCATTCACATCCATTCATAGACCCAAACAACCAAACCTTCGGATTAAAATACATCCTCATTGTTGCGGTGTGGTCCTTGCTAGTGAATTTGGACGATGTACTATACTATAAAGCTGACCCGACTTGGACCAAAAGCTTCTCCTTCACCAAAACTTCTTCTGGCCAATGTCTGGTAGCAGAAGATTGGAGTGGATGAGTTGCAATTAAGGCTCACTCAGCAAGAGGAGATCAGACCGTGCTCTGCACACATCTTCACAGAGACATGGTTAAACCCCAAACATCCCAGATCAAGCTGTTGCACTGGATAGACTGACCCAGTGGGGGCAATTTGGAAATCGACAAGTATAGTACGTTGAAAAAAGTCAAATTTTGACATGTCAAAAAATTGGCTGAAAACAACATATTATAAAACGCCACACTAGAGTATGTCGAAAAATGTTGATGTTTGACGTGTCCAAACAATGCCTGAAAACAATATATCATAACTTGAAGAGAGGCATAGTATACAAAGTAGAAAAAAAGGCCAAAAACATCATAATTTACCATGTTGAAAAAATGGTCAAACACACCATAGTATAGTATATGGAAAAATGTCTAATTTGAAAGTTCAAATAAATGCCTGAAAACAAAATATTATAGCTTCTGTAGATGCGGCATAATATACGAAGTGGAAAAAGAGGCCAAACACATCATATTTAAGCAAGTCAAAAAAATTGCCAAAAACGGCGCAATATAGTATGTCAAAAAAATGTCAAATTTTGACGTCATAGAATAAAATGTGTCATAGTATAAAATGTGTCATAGTATAAAATGAGATGTGTCATAGTATAAAATGTGGGAAAAAAAAAATCCAAAAACATCATTATTTAGTGTGTCTAAAAAATTGCCAAAAACGCCATAGTATAGTATGTGGAAAAATGGCAAATTTTTAATGTTCAAATAAATGCCTTAAAACAATATATTATAACTAGTAGAGGTGCATCATAGTATACTAGGTGGAAAAAAAGGCAAAAAGTCATAATTTTGCATGTCGAAAAAATCACCAAAAACACCATAAAATAGCATGTCGAAAAATGTCAAATGTTGGACGGTCAAATAAATGCCTGAAAACGACATATTATAGCTTGTAATAATGCGTCATGGTACATAAAGTGGACAAAAAGGGCCAAAAACCTCATAATTTAGCATATCAAAAAAATACCAAAAAACGCTACACTACAGTATGTTGAAAAATGTCAAATTTTGACATGTCCCAAAAATGCCTGAAAAGTCATATTATATCTAGTACAGATGCGTCTAGATTTTTGTCATTTTTGGGACATGTCAAAATTTTAGTTTTTTTTGTCATACTATAACAGGCAGTTTTTGGCCATTTTTTCAAAATAGTGTAATATTACTTTTTGGGGCTTTTTTCTACATGCTTTGCTATGGCGAGTCTCTATGACCTATAATAAGCAGTTTTCAGCCATTTTTGGGACATGTCAAAATTTGAGATTTTTCACCATACAATAATACGCAGTTTTTGGCCAACATGCTATGAGTATTTGGATTTTTTATGGCCCTTTTTTTCAACATGCTATGCTATGGTGCATCTCAATGAGCTATGTAGTGGTTTTCAGCCATTTTTGGGACATGTCAAAATTTGACATTTTTCAACATACGTATGTGGTTTTTGGCTTTTTTTAACATGCTATGCTATGACATGTCTCTATAAGCTATAAAAAAAGAGGTTTTCAGCCACTTTGGGGACATGTCAAAATTAAGATTTTTTCGCCACTCTATAAGACACTATTTTATGCTATTTTGAGGCGTTTTCAGCTGTTATTGGGACAAGTCAAATTTTGACATTTTTGCCATACTATAGCCTTGCTTCTTTCGTCATTTTTTTGTTATGGTTTATTAAGATGTTTTAGGCCATTTTTGAATGTTTTAATGCTATGGCAGGTTTTTGCTCAGTATTTTGTGCTATTTTGAAGTGCTTTCAGCTGTCATTGTCATTTTTTCAACATGGTTAATTATGGTGTTTTAGGCCGTTTTTGGACGTTTTAATGCTATGGCGTGTGTCAGCACGCTATTTTGTGCTATTTTGAAGTGTTTTTAGCCTGTTTTTGGGACATGTCAAAGTTTGACATTTTTGCCATACTATAGCCTTGCTTCTTTGGTCATTTTTCAACATGGTTAATTATGGTGTTTCAGGCCGCTTTTGGACGTTTAATGCTATGGCGTGTGTCAGCACGCTATTTTCTGCTGTTTTGATGCGATTTTAGCCTTTTTTTTTGGGACATGTCAAAGTTTGACATTTTTGCCATACTATAGCCTTGCTTCTTTGGTCATTTTTCAACATGGTTAATTATGGTGTTTCAGGCCGCTTTTGGATGTTTTAATGCTATGGCGTGTGTCAGCACGCTATTTTCTGCTGTTTTGATGTGTTTTTCAGCTGTTTTTCGGACATGTCAAATTTTGAAATTTTTGCCATACTATAGCCTTGCTTCTTTGGTCATTTTGTCGACATGATTAATTATGCTGTTTAGGCCATTTTTGAACATTTTAATGCTATGGCGTGTGTCAGCACGCTATTTTCTGCTGTTTTGATGTGTTTTACAGCTTTTTTTGGGACATGTCAAATTTTGACATTTTTGCCATACTATAGCCTTGCTTTTTGGTCATTTTTTCGACATGGTTAATTATGCTGTTTTGGGCCATTTTTGAACATTTTAATGCTATGGCGTGTGTCAGCACGCTATTTTCTGCTGTTTTGATGTGTTTTACAGCCTTTTCTTGGACATGTCAAATTTTGACATTTTTGCCATACTATAGCCTTGCTTTTTGGTCATTTTTTTTCAACATGGTTAATTACAATGTTTTAGGCCGTTTTTGACATGTTTTAATGCTATGGCATGTTTTTGCAGCATGTATTTTGTGCTGTTTTGAAGTGTTTTCAGCTGTTTTTGGGACATGTCAAATTTTGACATTTTTGCCATACTATAGCCTTGCTTTTTTTGGTCATTTTTATCAATATGGTTAATTATGCTGTTTTAGGCCATTTTTGAACATTTTAATGCTATGGCGTGTGTCAGCACGCTATTTTCTGCTGTTTTGATGTGTTTTCAGCTGTTTTTTGGACATGTCAAATTTTTGACATTTTTGCCATACTATAGCCTTGTTTTTTTGGTCATTTTTTCAACATGATTAATTATGCTGTTTTGGGCCATTTTTGAACATTTTAATGCTATGGCGTGTGTCAGCACGCTATTTTCTGCTGTTTTGATGTGTTTTCAGCTGTTTTTGGGACATGTCAAATTTTGACATTTTTGCCATACTATAGCCTTGGTTTTTTTGGTCATTTTTTCAACATGGTTAATTATGCTGTTTCAGGCCATTTTTGAACGTTTTTTTAATGCTATGGCGTGTGTCAGCACGCTATTTTCTGCTGTTTTGATGTGTTTTCAGCTGTTTTTTGGACATGTCAAATTTTGACATTTTTGCCATACTATAGCCTTGTTTTTTGGTCATTTTTTTGACATGGTTGATTACGATGTTTTAGGCCGTTTTTGAATGTTTTAATGCTATGGCATGTTTTTGCACAGTATTTTGTGCTATTTTGAAGTGTTTTCAGCTGTTTTTGGGACATGTCAAATTTTGACATTTTTGCCATACTATAGCCTTGCTTTTTGGTCATTTTTTTGACATGGTTGATTACAATGTTTTAGGCCGTTTTTGAACGTTTTAATGCTATGGCATGTTTTTGCACAGTATTTTGTGCTATTTTGAAGTGTTTTCAGCTGTTTTTGGGACATGTCAAATTTTGACATTTTGCCATACTATAGCCTTGCTTTTTTGGTCATTTTTTCAACATGGTTAATTATGCTGTTTTAGGCCATTTTTGGATGTTTTAATGTTATGGCGTGTGTCAGCACGCTATTTTCTGCTGTTTTGATGTGTTTTCAGCTGTTTTGGGACATGTCAAATTTTGACATTTTTGCCATACTATAGCCTTGCTTCTTTGGTCATTTTTTTCAACATGGTTTGATTATGCTGTTTTAGGCCATTTTTTGAATGTTTTAATGCTATGGCATGTTTTTGCACAGTATTTTGTGCTATTTTGAAGTGTTTTCAGCTGTTTTTGGGACATGTCAAATTTTGACATTTTTGCCATACTATAGCCTTGCTTTTTTGGTCATTTTTTCAACATGGTTAATTATGCTGTTTTAGGCTATTTTTGAATGTTTTTAATGCTATGGCGTGTGTCAGCACGCTATTTTCTGCTGTTTTGATGTGTTTTACAGCTTTTTTTTTGGACATGTCAAATTTTGACATTTTTGCCATACTATAGCCTTGCTTTTTGGTCATTTTTTCAACATGATTAATTATGCTGTTTTGGGCCATTTTTTTTTTGAACATTTTAATGCTATGGCGTGTGTCAGCACGCTATTTTCTGCTGTTTTGATGTGTTTTACAGCTGTTTTTGGGACATGTCAATTTTGACATTTTTGCCATACTATAGCCTTGCTTTTTGGTCATTTTTTTTTACATGGTTGATTATGATGTTTCAGGCCGTTTTTGAATGTTTTAATGCTATGGCATGTTTTTGCACAGTATTTTGTGCTATTTTGAAGTGTTTTCAGCTGTTTTTGACATTTTTGCCATAATATAGCCCTGCTTTTTTGGTCATTTTTTCAATATGGTTAATTATACTGTTTTAGGCCATTTTTGAACATTTTAATGCTATGGCATATTTTTGCACAGTATTTTGTGCTATTTTGATGTGTTTTCAGCTGTTTTTTGGACATGTCAAATTTTGACATTTTTGCCATTTGCCATTTTTGCTTTTTTGGTTATTTTTTCAACATGGTTAATTATGATGTTTTAGGCCGTTTTTGGATGTTTTAATGCTATGGCGTGTGTCAGCATGCTATTTTCTGCTGTTTTGATGTGTTTTCAGCTGTTTTTTGGACATGTCAAATTTTGACATTTTATCCGTACTATAACTTTGCTTCTTTGGTCATTTTTTCGACATGGTTAATTATGTTGTTTTAGTCTGTTTTTCAATGTTTTAATGCTATGGCATGTTTTTGCACAGTATTTTGTGTTATTTTGAAGTGCTATCAGCTGTTTTTGGGACATGTCAAAATTTGACAATTTGCTGTTGTGGTCATTTTTTCAACATGATTAATTATGCTGTTTTGGGCCTTTTTGGGACATTTTAATGGTATTGCATGTGTCAGCACGCAATTTTATGCTATTTTGAAGTGTTTTCAGCTGTTTTTCAGACATGTCAAATTTTGACGTTTTTGCCATTCTATAGCCTTGATGTTTGGGTCATTTTTTCAACACGATTGATTATGCTGTTTTAGGCCATTTTTGAACATTTTAATGCGATGGTGTATGTCAGCATGCTATTTTATGTTATTTTAAGGTGTTTTCAGCTCTTTTTCAGACATGTCAAATTTTGACGTTTTTGCCATACTATAGCCTTGATGTTTGGGTCATTTCTTTGACAAGATTAATTATGTTGTTTTAGGCCATTTTTGAAAGTTGTAATGCTATGGCGTGTGTCAGCATGCTATTTTATGCCATTTTGATGTGTTTTCAGCTGTTTTGGGGACATTTCAAATTTTTACATTTTTGCCATACTACAGCCTTGCTTTTTTGGTCATTTTTTTCGACATCGTTAATGATGGTGTTTTTGGCCGTTTTTGCACCTTTTAATGCTATGGCGTGTCTTTGCACACTATTTTCTGCTGTTTTGATGTGTTTTCAGCTGTTTTTGGGACATGTCAAATTTTTACATTTTTGCCTTGCTTTTTTGGTCATTTTTTCAACACGATTGATTTTGCTGTTTTGGGCCGTTTTTGGACCTTTTAATGGTATTGCGTGTGTCAGCACGCAATTTTATGCTATTTTGACGTGTTTTTAGCTGTTTTTCAGACATGTCAAATTTGGACATTTTTGCTATACTATAGCCTTGCTTTTTTGGTCATTTTTTCAACATGATTAATTATGCTGTTTTAAGTCATTTTTGGACCTCCAGCATGCACTGGGGCAGTTTGTAGCCGAGGGTGTGAAGCGGTCAGGATGAACGTCAGCACCTCCTCATGATTTTGATTGTCATACTTTACTACGATATTTTTTCATGATTTTCGACAAGATGCTACACTATGATGTTTTTTTCATGATTTTGGACATGACAATTCCACTTCAGACAACATGGTATAGTAGAAATGTTTGCATGAGTTTGGATGACACGCGTGCTGTTTTGGACATACTATCTTATGATTTTAAATGCGATTTGCGATAATATGCTATAGTATGACTTTTTTATACTATTTTTGGATGACATTCTATAGTATGACTTTTTATTGATATTTTGGACGACATGCATTTTTACTCTGTTTTGGATGGCATGCGATAGTATTAGTTTTTTTTCACTATTTTTGACAGCGTGCTATATTATGACTTTGATATGCAATTTTGGATGACATGTTATAATTTTTTTTTTTTTTTTTTTTTGCTCTATTTGTGACACCACTCTATAGTCTGGCTTTTTGATGCCGTTTTGGACCACATTGCATTGAATGACTTTTTTAATACTACTTTAGATGACATGCTATAGTATAGTTTTTTTATGCTATTTTGGACGACATGCTTTAGTATGACTTTTTAGGCTATTTTGGACAGCATACCATAGGTTGACAAATAGATAAATAGGGAGGTGTTCAGCACACAGAGATCAAGTCTTGGCTCTGACTTGCTGCAGAGGCCTGCTGTGGAGCTGCTGTCAGAGGTCATCTACATCATCTATATTAATAAGTCTTTATCATCTCCCAGCCCTGTCTGCCAGCACACACCAGCCACAATTCAACACAGAACAGCTCACCCTTCCCAATAACCCCGCAGCCCCCTGCACAGGGACCAGCTGAGCTGCAGTGAGCCAGCGCCTTACACCACCCACCGCTGAGGCAATTAAGAGTTTAACCTGGGTGCAGCCCAGGGAATCCAGAGAGAGACTCCAGTCAAATAGAGCAAGGCTCTGAAGAAAGAGAGACAGGCAAGCAACCAGGGAGGGTGGGGGGGCAAAGGAAAAGTCAGGTGAGAAGAGAGAAGAGAAGAGAAGAGAAGAGAAGAGAAGAGAAGAGAAGAGAAGAGAAGAGAAGAGAAGAGAAGAGAAGAGAATGCTGCGAGAAAGGGAAAAATGGATGGGATGGCAGGAGAGCAGGGAAAAAATAGGGAAGGAAACATGTCAGAGTACATAAATAGACCGAAGAATGGCAGAAGCTGATGGAGGCAGAGAAAGTGGAGCTCAGCACAGTGTACACAGCGCTCTCCTCCATGAGAAGAAGGTCACCAGCTCTCTCTGAGGACTCCCTTAAATAAAGTCCCCTAACCTGCACTTCTCTTGGCAAACAACCTCCTCTGCTCTTTATTAACTAAATATGAAGGGACTTTGACCGGGGGACAAAAATTCAATATTTTTCCCCCTACCAAATATTTAAACCAAGCAAATAAACAGACAAATAAATAGATCTCCTTTGCCAGGGGAGAGGGAGCCAGCCGGTCCCCTGGATGTAATTTGACGGCCCACTTACTTGGAGGGCCAGAGCCCAGTGCTACTCAGACACTCATTTGAAGAGCTGTCAATCAAGGGGCAGCAGAGTTAGCATTGGGGATGTGTGTGTGTGTGTGTGTGTGTGTGTGTGTGTTTGGGAGGGTTGGCCAGCGATTCATCCTCAAGGTGGGAGCAGATAAGGTGAGGATCTCTGTTGATGAATACATCACACCTTCCTGCTCTCCCACTACCTCTTTTAAACTATCCCTATGCACTTCTTATATCCACCCGTTACCACTTCTACTCTGCCTATCAAATCACACAATATTCACAATTCTATCATGACTGTCTGGTGATGCATTGCACATGGCAGCTGAGTTAAAAAGAAATTGCACTTTAATACAGTTTCATTTTAGTTTTTCAAAAATTTTACCTCCTGTTGAAAGGTTCTTTTCTTTTGTAATTTTTTTTTTTTATTTCATTACACAACACTTTTCTTTATCAGGAAAATCTAAGGATTTTTCTTTGTCTCTGTGCTTATCCCTTTGTCCATATTCAACATCCACTATATCAAAGAGACAAAAAAAACATGCATGATACCATTATTGAAAAAAGACAAGCTGACTTGTCCTCAAGGTGGAATGCATCACTTGCAGCGTTTTACTGCCGCTTTGTTCTCCCTCTTCTCATCTTGTTCTACCATGCAAAAGAAATTGTCCTCTCCAGAAAAACAGCAATGTTGCTCTTCTGTGCAAACAGCTTAAAATAACATGTTATCGGTCAGTGGCAAGGCAGGAAATAGTAGGACGTTCTTTGTAGTGCAAAGTATCGTTACAGATAAGAAGTTTAGGATGTCACACAAACTTAAAAAAAAAAAAAAGACCATCAGTGGTTACAATTTTTTCTTAATCAGGCTTTACTTGTTTAAACTACCTGTGCAGATTTGTTTCTCTTTGTTACTACTCATAGGTCTCTTGTTGTTTTTCATATATAGTAATTCCTCATAAGGTGTTTGTCATCTTCCCTTACCTATTCTGGCTTTATAAAAAGTGATGCCAGCCTAAGCCTTTTCTCCCTCCTGCTGGGTGGGGGCGGCGTGGCAGGGGGTGTAAGAGGATGGTGATATCAAAAAGTCCTTTCATCCATATTAGATGAGATGCAGATGACTCAATTATGCTTGGCCTGACATCAAGACCACTTGGCGGAGAAGCTGCTAACGCTGGAAAACGATCCATTTAATCCTACCGATATGAATGACAGGGCTCTAAAAGGGCCTGCAATGGTAAGAGGGTGAGACAGGTATAAGCAGAGATGCATCAGCAGCACTCCGCAGAAACAGCGCTCAGTGTATGTGAAGGGTGGGAAATTGGGGAGGAGGAGGGACAGGAGGGGAGAGAAGGATTTAAAGATGTGATACGCAGCATTTCAGTTTCATAGAATTGAGACCATGATGCTTAAAGAAGCCTTTTGCCTTTTGTCACTGATGACAGTGGATGGAACTGAAACCCAGAAATTATTTAATTATGTGCTACAACAAATAACTTTTTAAGGGAGCTCCTTTGGATCAGGCTCTAACTGAAGATGGTTTGGAAAGATTTGGCCAGAGGTGTGCAAAAATGGGTCAGCCACTTCAGATTGGAAATGAGAGAGAGAGTTAAAAGAGGGAGGTCCTCCAGGACAGATGATATTGGGGCTGCTGGTCACTAGAGCCAGGGCAACAGCGACGACCCACAAACACGCTCTACATTTCATCAGACAGCTGTTTGATCTGTAAGGCCTCTCTCCCTCAAGACTGCCTCCGCACTCTAAAGCCGCACATAAAGACACACACATACACACTCATCATGCCATACCCTCTAATCATCAGGGCCGCTCAGCTGCCAGGTTTCCTGACAGCATCAACATCAGCATCAAGACTTCACCATCGCTTAACTTTCACTCTAATAATAAGTGAACTGGGGGGAGTGAGCATGCCAGTGGTGATCAGCTTGCTAACTGAAAGGACAGTTAGTTTGCAGGAAGACATGTTTAGATTATAGAAAGTGAGAGCTTTAGTTTAGCCAAGGCCGGAGAGGAGAGGAGAGGAGAGGAGAGGAGAGGAGAGGCACATTGCACAGAGAACTTGCGTCATATGTTAATTTTGATGTCATATGTTAATTTGATACACTACCAAGAA
This sequence comes from Plectropomus leopardus, assembly GCF_008729295.1. Classification (NCBI taxonomy): domain Eukaryota; kingdom Metazoa; phylum Chordata; class Actinopteri; order Perciformes; family Serranidae; genus Plectropomus; species Plectropomus leopardus. The sequence goes on from NC_056463.1 coordinate 30,046,304, forward strand.
GTATGTTATTGTTACGGGTTCCACAGTAATAATAAAGAAGTTCTGCGAAATACAGAGGGGACGCAGTAGCAATGAAGACACAGCGTGCTCAGTTCGTCATCCAGTTTGCATCTATTTAAATTTCATAACAAAATATTCAATACAAAACATTTTCCCTAAGTGTCAGTCACATACTTCAGTCCATATTTCAAGTGCACAAAAGTCCATAAATTCAGTTATCTAACATCTCACATTCCATGTGTATTTTCAGTATTTTACTTCAAGAAACATCCTGATATCCTCTATCACCCTTATTTCATTGAATCACAGCCACTATAACAAAACAGTGCAAATTAAAGCAATACTGTCAATCTAGAACCCATAAGGAATTACTCAGCACCAACATATACTTTACCTTTAAAATGCACAAACGACAATGTTAACATTTCCCTTAAACATTTATAACTGTATGACAATAAATTATTTTAAAACTGTGAAGGCATTACTATCATCTATTTTACCTTAACAATTCCTACTGTGGGTCAAACCCCAAATAAAATGTTAATTAAATAAACAAAGTGTAGCGGCCTGCCTGCAAGGCAATACGCAGATAAAACTCAATTACCCTAGGCGCTGTGACTGCTCATTCTGCGGCCTGCGCACCTGCCGGCCTCACACAACAGCCGTATCTTACAGTTTTCGAAGTTCGACAGAAATACTTAAAACAATCTCAAAATATCTCAATAACACTTGTAAAAGTGTAGTTACATTTGAAGTTGAAATTGGTAACTTACACCAACTACTGACCTGTGAAATACAGAGAGAGGATGCTGCAGCTATGCAGACACAGCGTGTTCAGTTCATCATCCAGATCGCGTCTGAAGTGTGGACGGAAGGTTCCCCCGACATGACAAACCAGGACGCACCGCTCCCGCAACCAAAGTTCCCCCAAGGTGCTGCTTACATTTAGTCCATTTCTCCACATTATGTATGAAAACAGTGGCTCCTGATACTTGCATTAGGAATAAAACTCCAAATGTACCCTCTTTTTTTCAATAACAATGTAAACTCTTATTAACACACATAACACTATAAACATAAACCTGTGATATAACCAGAATCTGACAGCTTATTACTAGGTAACCACATATAAATGTCCAATGTTTCTAAACTCTTCAATAACAGTGAATGGGGTAGGTGAATGGCAGGTATATGGGAGGGGTGACAGGTGTGAGTTGGAGGGTAGACTGTGGGCTGAGTCCCTACTGTGCTCACAATGACTCGTGGCTGGTAGGTTGGTTCACCAAGGGTTGTGTAAGTGAACATCTGCCCTGGGCGTCTTTCTCTGGTAGATCTTCTTAGTGTTGGCTGAACATCAGGCTCACTCCCCTGACCCTCTATTTCTTGGTCATTAGCCTAAGACAGTTCCTGTTCAGCGTAAATCTGGGGTTCCTCAGCACATAGTTCTCTCTCATCTTGTCCTTCTTGTACCTCCTCAATGAAACTCTCCCCTTCTATTACAGGTCCAGCAGGGTCAGTTTCTCTTAAGTAGGTGTCTACCTGCTCAGGGTGGTTTTGTGTCTCACATGTACCCTCTGCTGAGGTATGACATTTTCAACTCTTGGCATTTCCCTGGGTATCCGCAGCCAATACCTTGGTCCTTCCTCTTCCTCATTTGATTTATTTGTGTCATAGTCCTGTGGATTGCCTTGTGGATGGTAAGGAGAGGTCCTGGAGTGGTTTACACCGGAGTACTGTCGGAGAGCTCTGAAAAGTTCATTTTCAAACTCTCTGCCCTGATCGTGGTGGAGTTGGGCCGGGTATCCGAACTGAGGAACAAAGTCAGCAGCAGTTCTGCCAGGCTTTTTCTGGTGGGGTATGCTTGGGCAAACCTGGTGAAGTGGTCGACTACCACCAGTATATACTTGTCACCACCAAGGGCTGGTCTCAAGGTGGAGAGAGTCAATACAGACAAGTTCAAGCGGTGAACTTGACGTAAGACTCCTCATGGGTGCTCTGTCATGAAAAGCTGGCTTTTTCTATGTTATGCAACGGCACTTCCTGGTAATATACTCCTCAATATCCCTTTTCATGAAATGCCAATAAAATCGTTGTCATGCAAGGCTCAAAACTCCACACCAACATGTCCCATGTTGTCATGTAAGTGAGTAAGGGCTGTCTGTTTGTAGGTGGCTGGCAAGACTAGTTGTCTGTGATCCCGAGTTTTTCTGTGCAGGAGTCCATTTTCCCACATACAACCTACTCCACTCTCATGAGAGCTTTCTTGTGGGTTTGTCCAACATCCCACGTTGGTCTTCAGTCAGTTCTGTGTAATTTTACTTTAACTCCAAGATTTTCCCAATGACAGTATCTTTTCGTTGCTCGCTTACAAGTTCTTGGCAATCAATTACTGGGAAAGGTTCTCTTTGGGTTTGTGGTTGAGATGCAATGTTCAGGGCTGCTACCCATGCTACTTCCCCCTGCTGGGCTGTTCTGGTTCCTTCCCAGGTGGCACACAATGCCTCCTCTGCCAATCTCTCTGAACACTGACTCATGTAGGTACTGATGTCAAGGGGAAAGCGAGAAAGGGTATTTGCATCAATGTTCAGTTTGCCTGGCTTGTATCTTATCTCAAAGTGAAAGTCTGTGAGTTTGTTACTTGCATTCAGCTTAGCAGTGCTCATCACGTAAGTCAGGGGACTGTTGTCAGTATAGACGATGAAATGGGGAGCATAGAACAGGTAGTCCTTAATTTGTCACACACTGCCCACTTCAAGGCCAAAAACTCCAGTTTGCCACTGTGAAGATGGTAACTTTGATCTGCGGGTGTTAATGTGCGGGAGCCATAGCGGATGACTCTCATTTTCCCATTATTTTTTTGATAGAGGACTGCTCCGAGGCCCTGTTGAGAGGCATCAGTGTAGAGTATGAACGGGTGGTGAAAATCTGGGTACGCAAGGACTGGCAGGTTGGTTGGGATGTTTATGAGGTGCTCAAAGATTTGCTGGTGCTCACCACTTCACTCTACTCTACTGGTGTACCTGAAGGTACAAAGTTGAGGGCCCTTTGTTTTTCCTCTCACAGGCTTCAGTTGTGATGAACTAGACTTTACCTTGAGCAGCTCGTACAGCGGCCTTGCTATACGTGCGAAATCTTGTACATATGCTCGGTAGTAGCTCAGGAAATCTAGTAGCCTCCAAACATCTCTGACTGTCTGGGGAGTTTTCTCTTTCAATGCCTGCACTGCCTCAACATCTTTTGGATCCACCCTCACTCCATCTGCAGACACCAGCCGACCAACATACCTCACTTCCTTGAGGAAAAGCTCACACTTCTCTGGCCTCACCCCAAGGCGCTGCAGGGCTTTGAGCACACAGCGTAGCACCTCAACATGCTTTTCGAAGGACCTAGAGAAGCAGAGGACATCATCTAAATAGGGAATACAACACTCATCCCTCAGCGTGTCAAGCATTTCCTCCATGCTTCTCTGGAAGGCTGCTGGTGCGTTTGACAATCCGAAGGGCATCCTGACCCATTCATATAAACCCCAAGGGGTGGTGAAGGCAGTCAGGTGCCTGGAATCCTCGGCAATAAAGCCTTGGTGATAGGCTTTACCCTGGTCTAAGATGGAAAACCACCTATACCCCTCAAGAGAGTCGATCAAGTCCTGTATGCAGGGAAGTGGATGTTTGTCAGGCACAGTCTTTTTGTTGAGCATTGGGTAGTCCATACAAAGATGCAATGAGCCATCTTTTTTTCTTACGTAAACAATAGATGTGACATATGGTGACTGAGACTTTACAATCCATCCTTTGACTAACAACTCCTGGATGTACTCTTTACTTCCCTGTACAATGGCTTGGGAATGGAAGCATAAGCTTTCTGAACAGGGATGTCAATGGAACAGCTCTGTACTAGCCTTTTCACCCAGATGACACCTGAGAAAGCCCTTAAGTTCACAGATCATAATTTCATCTTTATTAGTGAGCATGTCCATGGAGCTGGTCTACACTTTGAGTGATAGTGTCTGTACTAAGGTTTGTGTCCTGTTGTGTTGGATGAACTGTGATGGCTGTTGTTGGAAGACTAGTCATGTGTTTGGTATTTGACGTGTCACCGTTATCATGTGTGAGTGTAGTGTCATCAACAATCTTGGCTGGCATGGCTGTAAATGTCTCATGTTCCTGTGTTATCCCATTTGTGATGATAGCTGAATCAAGGTTATGAATGATACCATTTACTACATCACTCAGCATTAACAGTTGACCCATACCTCCATCCTCAGATCTAAGTAAGGTATCAGACTGCATATAGCTAAGGATATAGTCAACACAACCTTCTTCCTCAGTAGACTCCAAATCTTCTGCACCTTGTCTGTCAGTTGCAATGTCCCTCGCAAGCTGGTAGACTTCAGCACCAGTAAGCTTGTCCCTTGGAAGAATGAGGACCCTCCTCTTGCTCCGATCTCCCCTTGTGGTCAGCCACCAGCTGTCGTCCTGCTTCTGTGGTCATGCCTCGTGGTTCTGGTACTTCTGGATCTGCTCCCCTCGATAATTCTGGTGGAGAGAGATCCCAAAAGAGCCCCCACAATTTGTTACAGGTCCCACAATTGGTGCCACAGTAACAATAAAGAAATTCTGTGAAATACAGAGGGGATGCAGCAGCAATGAAGACACAGCATGCTCAGTTCGTCATCCAGTTTGCATCTATTCAAATTTCATAACAAAATATTAAATGAAAAACATTCTCCTTAATTGTCAGTCACATACTTCAGTCCATATTTCAAGTGCACAAAAGTCCATAAATCCAGTTATCTAACATCTCACATTCCATGTGTAATTTCAGTATTTTACCTCAAGGAACATCCTGATATCCTCTATCACCCTTATTTCAGTGAATCACAGCCACTATAACAAAACAGTGCAAATTAAAGCGATACTCCGCTGTGCTCATCACATGCATCATCTATTCTGCAATTATTCTGGACTTAGGCACTGAGGAAATCACCATCTCTCGGGAGTACTGTCAATCTAGAACCCATAAGGAATTACTCAGCATCAACATATACTTTACCTTTAAAATGCACAAACGACAATGTTAACATTTTCCATAAACATTTATAACTGTATGACAATAAACTCTTTTAAAACTGTGAAGGCATTACTATCATCTACTTTACCTTGACAGTTCCTACTGTGGGTCGAACCCCAAATAAAATTTTAATTAAATAAACAAAATGTAGCGGCCTGCCTGCAAGCACAACAGCCGTATCTTACAGTTTCCGAAGTTCGACAGAAATACTTAAAACAATCTCAAAATATCTCAATAACACTTGTAAAAGTGGAGTTACATTTTATGAAGTTGAAATTGGTAACTTACACCAACTACTGACCTGTGAAATACAGAGAGAGGATGCAGCAGCTATGCAGACACAGTGTGTTCAGTTCGTCATCCAGATCGGGTCTGAAGTGTGGACGGAAGGTTCCCCCCCACGACAAACCGGGACGCACCGCTCCCGCAACCAAAGCTCCCCCTAGGTGCTGCTTACATTTAGTCCATTTCTCTACATTATGTATGAAAAATAAAACACTGTGGTTGTCACGTACATTTTCTCAAATAATATTAGGCTTTGTAAATAACAGAAAATTACTGTCCAGCTAATTAAATAAAAAACACAAAAGTGATCAGAGAATTTTGAGGTGTACCACATTATACTTAAAAAAGTAAAACATAAATACTGGACAATTAAAGGGTGTATCTGAATCTAATATATCAAGATATAAGTGCACACTCTTATCATATCAGATCTCACTAAATTACATTTTCTTTAAGACACACATTTTACTCAAAAAACATTTATCCATAAATCTCAATCTTACATAGATTAACACTACCACTACGACCACTTACAGCATATGATAAAGCTAGTATTCAGTAGGTTTAGGTAGAGCATATTTATTTATTTCAACAGCAAATGAGCTCTATGATATGTGTATTTTGTGTGCAAGTCAGATGGCAGGACAAACATTAAAGAAAAAAACCTTTCTTTACATTGTTCATAAGCGTAGTGCTTGTGTGACTTCTAGTGCCAGGGCAGTCACTGTAAATGCTGCCTTATATTTTCACTGACAGAAACCTCCTGCAGCCTGACTTCTTTATGACCTTTAGTGCAATTAACAGTTGCAAAACATTAGGGCTGGTGTTGCTTCACATGTAGTCAATCAAGTCAGTGTTTTGTCAGTGCTGTTGTTTGTCTGTGTTGGTGACAAATGAGCACAGGCCATCCTACTGCTGACAGGCGCCCCAGAGCTGCGATGCTATCTTCAGCTCTTCAGTCCGCTTCTACAATTACTACTGCCTCTCTGGCCCCAGGGCCTCCAACACCAGCCTGCACTCTGAAACCTGGGACACACACACATACACTGAGATACATTACACACAATGATTCATTTGTACAAACAGGCTTACAGAGAACTTTACACATGCATTCATTCTTGCAGACAAATAAAACAAATCCCGTTGCATGTATTGCTCAAACAAAAAAATTCACTAAGCTTGGTTTAAAAAAAAAAAAAAAACATAGGCCAACAGTTTATACAGTTCTTATACTGTATATAACATTGTGTGACTTTAGGGTTAAGGTCAGATTTCTTCCGTTCTAAACACAATTTCTTTTCACTGGCATTAATGGCCATTATTCACCAAAATAATATAATAAATCTGCTATGTATCTTCACCCTTTTTTACAGATTGTATATAAAAACAATTTGGATTCACATGCATTTCCTGATTACATTAAACTGCTACAATCAACCCTGCCTTATAGCCACACACCGAAACATTTGACTGGGATATGACCCCAGAGTGATACCTTTCCCCACCACACACCTGGTTATTTTATCTCTCCCTGCACCTATTGTTGGCCTAATTGAGGGTGGCTTCACTGGTTGGCTGGTGGCTGACCCCGGTTAGAACAATGCATACCTGTGGCTCTCACCAGTGCTGTGTAATTGTCTCTTCAAGTGGGGCCCTTTTCCAGTCGGCCCCGAGGGAAAAGCGCTCCATGCTCATCCATCACTCAGTCACTCAGCCACTACAGGAAGTGGTTAACATGGGCGACCTCTGGGATGGCAGTCCACTGTTGGTAGGGGGTGTGGAGTTGAGGTTTCTGAGGTACACACAGAACATTAGCCAACACTTCATCACTGGGATTGACATCACTCAATCAATCAATCCATCAATCAATCTGTCACAGAAGCTGTTTGCTCTGTTAATCCAGCCGGTTCCTTTGAAGTTTAGTGAAAACAGAAAGCTGGCAGCTGGCCAAAAAAAGAAAAAACGAGACCTGATTCAAATGCTGAATGTTGAAGGTAAAGCAGATCTACGTATGCATAAAACAGACATTTAAAAGTTGTGTCTTTTATGTCCACTTCATAAGAATCACAAATAAAAACAAAAAAAGTCTACTATTCATTCAACTTTTTTTTTTCCATACAGACGTCAACCTCGCTTTGACACAACTAAGAGTCTGCAGCCTTACTAACAGCTTTTTGGGGCTACACTGGTACAACAGTGCTTGGATCTAAATGTAATAACATCAGCATGCTAAAATACTCACAAAAACAATGTTACAATGGCTGATGCTAAGCAGATATCATGTTCATCATGGTAGTTTTAGCATGTTTGCTTGCTAACATTTACTAAATAGCACCCAACACAAAGGGAATGTGATTTGTTTTGCAAGTATTAAGTGATAAACCAAAGTATTGGCAAGACAAAATGTTGACTTTTTAAAGAACACGGAATGAAAAGTTCAGGGATCATTGCAATTAATTTTGTGGTTGTTAAAACATTACACTGAAAACCACAAATGAGAATCTCATGATGGCGCAAGTAGGACACATCATCTGGGAATATGCTACAACCCTTAAGTCAGAAATGTGCAAGGACAAAAAAAGTAGTTCCTAGAATGGCCACTTGAGGCTAGCTCCAAGGGTGAGTCAATCCCCATAGACAACCAAAAGCCTAACATTACAACAGAATTAAACATGTTTTAGACTGGTATTAAAAGCTTGGGTCTCTATTCATATCAATTGTATGTTTTTTTTTTTTTATTTACCGAATTTTTGCCATCCACCTTGAGGATATAGATATTTCACTTGAAATCTTTGACCTCTGGGGACCATGAAGGTCAGTACAAAATGTTATGTCAATCTGCCTGAATATTGAACCAAAATAATGGAATGACCAGCCAACAGAGTAAAACTGCCACAAAAAATACAACGCAGAAAGTAATTCAATAAAAACCCTTAAATGATGCACAATGGATGGTTACCATAGTTGGTTCGAAATGACTGCTTTTAGATGGATGCATTAGAACAACTTCATCTGAATTGGATAAAAGAAGTCGTTTGTTAGTAGTTTGAGGTCAACAGTGATGGAAAGCATGTTCTTCCATTGTGGAGATTTGATAGTTTGCGGAAAAGAAAGCAGAATCATGCTAGCCATGGTCCATTAATTATTTCTAATATTTATTTGTTTTGTTTTGGCTTTCTTGGCAAACAAAATGTTTGCCCCATGGGAAATTAACATGAGCATATTTATATTGAAAACGTTCTAGACTATTCCTGTGACTGACACTAGCACTGTAAAATTGGCCTGATACAATAAACGTGACTCTACTGGTACTCACAACAACTTCGTTCAAATATTAGTAATTATTTATAGACCTACTGTGCATGTAGGCATTATTTAACCTTGGCCTGATGTAGATATACTTGAACTAATTGTCCTGTCAGTAGCTACACCACTAAATAAAGGACCTTTATGGTTGGCTGTGCTTTTTAACTTGAGGAAAACAGATTTTAGGGAGAGGCTACATCAGAGAACAGTAACTTACCTCCACCACAGAGGAAGAGTAAAAAGACACGGGCTGTCAAAGGTGAAGGTCAGCTTAAAAGAAAAAAATATATATATTTTTTAAATTAAATAAAAACAATAAGCATCCAATCTGAAACACACACGTGTATGAAGAAGAGTTTACCTGTCGTTAGTGTGTTATCCACCAGTAATTAAAAAAAGAATAATGGACAAAAGCATGCGAAGAATATAAGTATGCAGGTCGTTGGATAAAACACTGTTTTTTTTATTTACTGCCATTCCTATTGCTTCAGACAGACAAGCTGTGGCGCAGGGAGCACAGAGTGATTCAAACAAGTCAACGCTACTGCCGATCTACAAACAAATCTCTCTGACAACAACAAACAAGAGAGGCGCAGCAAAAGAAGAAGCAAGAAGAACAGCGTTTGGCAACCATTAACATCTTGGAAAAAACTTCAGAAGTAAAAAAAGGAGTGCATTCTGCATTTTTAATAGTAAACAGCGTCTCTACTTCATCATGAACTAGATAGAGAAAAGGAATCAAACGAGGAGGGCTGCTACACTGCTTTGACGTCGGCCCCCTTTTCCACCCTTTTTAGCTGTTTTGAAAGTGGATTTTGTCAGAAGCGCCGGATCTTTCTCTCGCTCTCTCGGATGGCCTGCAGCATTACAGGGGAATGTGGTGCTCTACACACTTTAAGAGTAATTAAAAGCGATTGAACAGCTGTAATTATGAGAAACGGCGGTTGTGTTCCGGGTCATTCTACCAGTGGTGCCTTTCATCAGAGCAGAGGCAGAGGGGCTCCGCTGCTAGTCTCTGTTTCTCCATATGCATATCTTCGAGAACAAACAACTGGCAGGCTGCCTAACAGGCTCACACACACACACACACACACACACACACACACACACACACACTATCACACTCACACACACACGCGCCTTCATGTAGACGTGGGAGAGTGAGCGTGCACATGCACAAACACACAGGCCAACGACTGATACTGTATATTCACATGGCTAAATGCACACACACAAACACGCTGTCCCGCCTTCATATGGCACAAGCACAACAAACGCACCGAAACACCAAACAACACATTCTTCATGTTCTCCGTTGGGTGACATTCATAACTTTCTTATAATAATCTTTCTTTGGTCTCTTCAGCCTCATTCCATTTCTGAACACAATAAAAGGTAATACACTATACACAAGTGAAGAATGCAATACCATGTGAGCAAAGTGAGTTTTTTTTTCTTTTTACCATTCTATACTGTAATATAACACTGTGTGACAAATAGAAAGCATACTGTATATGTATGTACTGTACTGTAACTACTGAGAATGAGTCAATCTATTGATAAAAGCATGTCTGGGTTACATGAGATTAAGTAACAGAATACACTGAAATAAATAGTTACACATGTATGCTAACACTGAAATGCAGGTTCCACTTATGTTTCGTTAGACCGTTGTGACACTAGTAGCTGGTTGCTTAGCTTGCGTTGTTAGCATGTTACTGAAGCACTATTCTGGTTCTATTGTGGTGCTCTGGATTCCTTCCAGCCAACTCCGAGCTGGAGCGGCTGAGATGCCAGGGTCAGCTGGGTTGTGGAGGGTGGAGTAAGGGGGGAGGGGGGTGTAAATGAACCAATCGAAAGGAAATCAGTCTTGATGGGATCACAACGGAGGTGTCATCAGTGGTCTTGTCCCCTCAACTGATGTGGGGGCCATTCAAAAAAGCTGGTGGGATTTTTTTCTTTCTTTCTCAGTTCCTCCATCCATCCTTCACATCCTGTTGGAAAATAAAAAATAAATAGTGATGGCAAAAGGGTATTTTTTTCAAATGTTATGATGTGCGTCCTGTCTTGTGAACTTACCGTTTTGATGTAATTGTATGCTGGATATGGGTTAAAAAGCTCATCTGAGTTTGATTTAAAGCCTTGCTTTGTAACGTTGAGCCGTTTTGGCATCAGTGTGTGTTTGTTGGGGCTTTTTAAAAGCTCTATATTGAATGTTAGCTCCTCCTGTTGCTTCTGCTGTGTTTGCTCATGCTAACCAGGCAGACACTGAGCTGACCATTTGCAGAGAGGAAAGTGGCTCTGGAGATGGCAGCAACAGAAAGTTTCAAGATCCAACAGTGATCAACCAGGATCAGACCCAAGGTGCAAAAAGGATTGAAAACAAGTATCATTTGACATGAGATGTTTCACGAATACATGGTACTGGGTGATTTTGGTTAATACCCAGCTCTAGTTCCATGTATCTGTACATGAAACCATCAAGGCCAGGACAGACTTTTTTGAGACTTTAAGCACCTCCCAAAGCTGAAAAATAGTTGTCATTCACAATTTTTTTTATATACCTTTTGGGGTCCCACAGTGGCACTACATGGCCATTTAGTATGCTCATACCTCGGGCCAGCTTTTCAGCATATGTTGCTTGGCATGCACAAAATGCAAAACACTGTCTAAATTCCTTATTTGATACTTCATCATGTCTTGAATAATACACTGGTCTGTAAATAATCACATTAGTATCCATGTGTCTGTGTAAATGTATGTGAGAATAAAGCACTTTTTAGATAATAACAATAAAATGACCATTACATCATGGGTGAGTAATGAATAAACAACTTGCCAACTGTTAATGACCACATCCAGCATGAGCCATGTACACAACAACATGCACATGAGCAAATTTGAACATCTTAGGCCCACCTCCAGAGCAGTGACTCCACTCTGTTGATGATGTCAGCCAGATCAAAGGGCAGCGGCATGCTGGGGTCATCCACACCCCAGAAAGGCCGGTCCACTGGGGCCTCCTCAGGGGGTAATGTCTGGGCCAGATTTGAGTGGCACCTGAGGCGACAGGACACAGGAAACAAGTGCACCCATTAACTCCTCCTTCCCGTCAAAACCAACTGGTAGACACTCGTCAGCGTTAGGGCACGCGTCTTGGGTCGCACACTAAACTTTCAACAAGTGCTTTTATGTTTTGAGCTGTGGGCACTATTTGGGAACAGCTGCTATACTAAGTCAAATTCATATGAAGCTCGTATTTTTAAAAATATAATCAAATCATTTCAAGAAGTATGTGTCTTCATCCTTTTCTAAGTGCAACTTTAAAAAAATGAAATCCAGCATATTCCTATTAATGGTCTGTAACTTTTGCTGGTTTGTTGTTCGTGAAGATGATCAGACATCTTTCTTTGTGGTCTTCCTGTATTGACCGATGGGGGCTTTAAAGGGATAAGTCCCAGAAATGTCAAGTTGTTAAGTCAATGATGGTGTGTGTGTGTGTGTGTGTGTGTGTGTGCGGGCGCGCACGCTTAAACTCGTCCCTAAGCACACAGTAGGTAATGTGTGTTTGACCAGGAGGCAGTCAGCTTGTGTGTTTCCTCTCCTTTTTATGACTCCTAATAATACTGGGCTCAATTAGGACCTCCAGGATATGAGAGTAAGTGTGTCTGTGTAATCTGTTGTAAAATTAAGTCTAGAAGTGATTTTGAATTCTTTGTAAAACTTCTTCAGATAAAAGTTTCTCTAAGTGATATTTAAATTATTGATCTTTATGCAACTTGCACATCCTTTTCAGGCGTTTCTGTTTTTAAACCTTGAAGTCAGGAAAGCTCATTGAGCTAAACAAGGCTGAGAGAGTGGGAGGAAGTGATGCGTCAGGAAAGTATTTCTAAAGCCATAAATGGCAGCAGCAGTATCAAGCTGACGAGAAACCATCATATCATGTATCATGATTAATGTCCCATTTATCTTACACACATGCAGGCACAGTCAGCGGGATGCCTTCACAAGAACATCACTCTCTGTTTTGTTGCAATCATGACAGAGACGTGAGAAAACCAGCCTTTTCATGTCACTGTGTGATTTTCGTATGATTAATAATCTGAGGTTAGTTGTAATTTCTACAGTGTTTGGAGCCCCCACAGACCTTCGCCACATCTTTTGTCAGACCAGTGTAAATATTTACTGCGGTGACTTGGTGTTGCTCTCGGCTGTCATTGTAAATCTGCCCTCCCTCTGCCTCTTGACAGATGAGAGTGACCTCTGACCTAGAGGTGCAAAAGGGAGAGGAGGAGGATGGAAATTGTATGTTGTGTGTGTAGTGTGTGTGCGCTTGTGAGTGGTGGCCTAAGATTCCCTTCTGAAGCCACAAGGCTAGTTCTACTTAAGTCATTATACCAGGGTCTGTCCTATCATATCCCTTTACCCCATCCACACCCTAAAAAACCTCAAACAGCCCCCACATATACAAGACCACCACCACCTTGTGGCCAGCGACTAAAGGAGGGGTTAGAGAGGACACGGCGAGCTGAAGAGAAGGATATGAGGGTCGGTTATGGATGAGATGAGGGGATGTTAAAGTTGTCAGGGGACAGCCGGGGGCTGCCACAATTTGTGGTTATATATTTTCACCGGAGCCACTTAATGTTCGACTGGCTCTCGGCCTAAGTGCTGCATTTTGGTGCGGTTAGCCCTTTAAAGAGCCGCTGCATTACGGTGGTGAGGAGCAGCATTAACATCCACTGTTCCAATATATCTTCTGCGCTCTGGATCAGGGCCTGATAATAGCATCTGTTAACATGCACTAAGTACCATTATGTAGCACATCACTTCATAAATAATACGATTAGGCGACCTTGGGGCTTTGCGACGAGCCGTGTGTTTAAATGTTCTCATCATTTATTTAGGGTGTGAATTAAAGGAAGCGCCACTTCAGAGAAAGAGGAGGAGGAGGAGGAGGACATGGCTGGCATACATATCTATAGAGTGTGCAAGAGAGAGAGAGTGCAAACTGACCCAGACAGCGCACACACACACACACACACACACACACACACACACACACACACACACACACACACACTGTGTGGTTCTGCTGACATCAGCTTGAGGACACCACAGGCCAAGGGAACCCAGGCCTTTGATTGTGCCTGATTAAGTATTCATGCTGTAGAGCTATGAGAGAAAACACTCGCCTCTTTTCTGCTGCCCTGACTCATTCTGAAAGGCTACATAGCGTATAAAACCTGACCAGCCGCCTTCAACAGAGCTGCCGCATTTATCTGACAAGGGATCTTGCAACATTAGCTTGCAAATAGAAGGCTCCTGGGTTACCAGAGATATAAAAGATATCAAGACTGGAAGACTATCAAAGATAATATAGTGTAGGTAATTCAGCACACACTTTAACACAATCTACCACTGTTCACAGAGTACCGTCCCCTGACTGCTAAAATGGAACCAAACAAAAAGTCAATATCAAGCGAGGTGCCTTAAGCTCTCCAGGGCTCTTGCTAGAAATTCAGCGTAAGCCACAGTGGCGTACAAACAAGGCTCACCAAAAGACTTTCCCATGGCAGAACAGCCCACCTTAAAGTTAAGGTCAAAGACAAAGAGGTGTGTGTGTTTGTGTATGTGTAGGGGGGTTGAGAAGGCAGAGAATGTGTTTGTGAGTCCAGGCTGTTCCAATGGATTAACCCCAGACAGATATGGGCCTAACTATCCCATCTGGCGCTCGGTCAAGAGAGATTGGCAACACAATCACTCATTTCAATTTGCCCTGAAACCTTATAGCCTGGCAGGCCCCTGCTCAAATGGTATGCTAATGTGAAAGGTATCTAGGATTCTTTCGCCTCTATTCCACAGAGGCCTTTCCCTCCATGCAGCACAGTGCACTTGAACTGCGGCTGGGGCGGGAGCTCGACGGGTCCTCGCTGCAATAAGGGCCGGAGCCCCCTTTGCGCTCAAACTAACCACTTTAGCTAAAGTGAGTGTTAATTATGGACAGGCAAAGCAGTCAATAAAAGGTTAATGTAAAAGTCAAAGGATAAATTCCTTTAAGCATTGCATCATTCCACCATCTCTGCGACCAACACACTGCTCGCAGGTCTCCTAATCAATACGTTTTACTGTAATGCGCTCCCCATCGATTTCCACCCCCCCGCTCCACAGTCCGGGCTCCATCACTTGGTTAAAGAAAGGAAAGGGAGAGGAAGAGAGAGGCGGGGGAAAGAGAGAGAGAAAAAAACGAGTAAATAAAATGATTAACCTCGGTTTCACTTTGTTGTTTCACTCTCTGAAAGGCTTGTTAAGAGAGTGCAGGGTGGTCCAATATCATCATTGCCATCACCACCATCACAAGGATCGCGATCATCAGCATCATCAGCCCACTCAATCTCTGGCCAGTGTGTAATTGTGTAGCAGTTCACTCAAGCAGGGCCATACATTAAAAGGCCCTCTGCTCTTAACAGGATGGAAATCCGCCTAATAGACAACATCAGTGCTTCCAACTCTTGCAATTACACTGATAAATGCACAATTGTGTCAGGCCAAGTGAAAAAGAACCCCGAGAACGCAGATAAGAGACAACGCTTATTGCATTATTGCTACAGGAGGTCATTTGTAACCACATGGGACTAGACAGCTCAGGCTGCTTGAATCAGGACATCATTTTAGGACAAGGGTGGAGCCACACTATGCTCATGGAAAGCTTTTTGGAAGGAACTGACATCTTTTCTGAAATGGATATGGTTTAATCATTTTAGTTGAGAGCCAAATTACCTACCTGTTGGTGTGTCAATGTAAAAATGAGTATAAAATATCACCATAGTACCTTAATAGTATTGTAAAAATTCTCGCCGTATAGAACAACTGCCAAGTTGTGCTCCAAGTGTCTCCACCATGTTCACACTGGACGCCAAACTGCCCACATAACCGCCTGTCAGCAGTCTTCTGGCAATGCACATTTCTCCACGCTGGTCAGCAGCCATTCTGCTGCTCTGCTCTGTTCTATTCAAATGCAGAGCTGTCTTTATGTGTGTGTTTTTGTGTGGGTCCGCTCGTCTCTCTCGCTTTATGTTTAGACACAAGTGATACATATATGGAAGCATGGGGTGCATATTTTTCATTTATCATAATCTGATTAATTATATCATATCTAATAAACATTTTATAGTGTTCATAATACATTATCAGTGTGTTTTCCTGGCTCATGACCCCCGAGCCCGAGGCCTCGTTAGCAGCATATAGCTGCTAAGGTAAACTCTGACATAAGCTGACATGCAGGGGTAGCACACTGCATTCTCTGCTCAGGATGCCAATACTCTACTATATATCTATATTGCAAATTGTGGTTTGCTGCTATATTTATGCTCTGAATGTCACATGTAGAACCTTCAAAAACTACACTTAAACTTTTTTAAGACTGAACCTTTTGCATGATAGGCTACACAATTGTGGCTATGACAACCTGAAGATTTTGTACCTTGTTCTCTGCTAATAAAACAGACAGAAGACAAAAGATTTGACAGGTGATTCATTAGATATGATTATTGTTTACAGTTTAACCATGTGCACTGTAACATTACATTAAGAATCATCTCCAAAATATGTGCCATGCCCTATGCATAGTACCTAAAAGATAACACTTTGACAAAGAACACCAATCAATCATCCATATCAATTTTAAACTGTATTAAACATCAGCACTGATTAAGGGAGGCAAAATACCTCAGATCACCTGCTTCCTCATGCTCTACCTTGCGCTTCATCTCATTCTAACAATCCTGTGCAGGTGTGAATTTTTATGGTTTTGGCAACCTAAGTGCTCGATAGCTGAGAATGCAATCAGACAAGTCATGAAAAAACAGGCATGTGTCTCATAAATCAGCCTGCCCCTCAAGGTAAGGCATGCCATCACGTTGCAAGGAGAGAGAAAAAAGACATAAGTATATTGTCCATGTACGTTCTGTACCTATGCAATGTTGAGTAAGAAATAGGTTATTGAGCACATCTGTCTTTCTATGTCATGCAGTTATATAATGGGCTAAAGAGAGAGAAAGAGAGAGATAGCTTTTTTCTACATACTTATCTTTCTACTGCATTGTGCAAGATATTAGTGATGTAATGGAGAGGGCAATATAACAGGGAGACATTAAGAACAAGGCCCAACCTGTGATGTGTCGAGCTTTGGATCTCAACCTACACCACCCAAGACTCCATGGGTCCTGTGAACTCTCAGGGCTGTCCTCATTACAGCCTGAACAGAGCCTCAGATCCTCACCCACCATCCCCAACTCCCATTATCCCAATCACTGCCACATTCAGCGTTAAATCTAAAGTGGTGCAGAATGCCAGCCAGCCAGCCAGCCAGCCAGCCAGCCAGAAAGCGTATGCAGGGCCGCGTCTTAACCGTTTCCTCAGGATCAATCAAAAGCTATTGTGTCTGCAGACAGCTGCTGACTGTACACTTTGAGAGTATGTGAGGTGGGCAATTGTGGAGAGAGAAACAGAGAGAAGGGGAGGGGAGGGGGGGGGCGTCATCAAATGCATGACATATGTTCCTTTCATTTTGATTCTCTCTAAGGAGCCTGGGCTAATAAAACTAACATCTGATGCACTCTTTTCCCCTTTAATTAATGGTTGTGGAGACCACGCAAAAATGCATTAGCAAGAGGAGGAGGGGCAGGAGGAGAGGTGGGTGCCGCATGCTGCTTTCAACACTCTCCACCACGTGCCACCACGGCTTTGCTGCTGCTGGGAACAATGATTCTGACTGGGTGTATGGGTACCTTTGGGTGGGCCTGTGAGGTGTCCCTCTTGCCAGCTGCAGTCTGGGCTGCTCCTTAAACCACATGAAACAAATAAGGCTCATTATTGGCATCTTCAGCAAAAACAGGGCCTCGGGTTTGCATCAAGGGCATGTACTGTAAGTGAAGTTAGTGTCTACAGCAGAAACAGAGGAAGGTTCATCATATCTGCACAGCCCCCACCTGCTTCACACCCTGAGTGTTTGATGTGGCCTGGCTGGCTGCCCTGTCTAGAGCAGGGTGAACCAGATGTAACAGAAAAACACACACAAAGCCAGGTAGCCTCTAAATAGCCTTCATAATTGGAGGCAATAAAACACTACTGCAGTCTGGAAGTGCAAAGGAGGCAAGCCCCTGAACTACAGCTACTGCTCTCAAAACCAGGTGGACGTCCATTAGGTGCTTAACAGCGTAACAAATTACCGAACACCCCGGCCTGCTCCTTCTCCTCCTCAGGCCATGGGATGGAATGTGGCCTAATGTCAACACAGGCGCAAAATTTACAAGCAGACAACTGTTGTTCAAACGCAATCAGGCTCTAATAAAAAATTTAAAAAAAAAGACACAGGAAAAGGACAAACAGATAGGGCCCTCCTGGTCGTTTACTCTCCCGACAAGGGGTGGGGAGACAGATCACCCCCTAAGGCTCTGGATCTCTGTGTGTTAGTGAGTGTATATATTTGACAGAGAAGGAGAGAGAGTGCATATGTATGTGTGAGCATCTGAGAGAAAAAAAGTTTCTGTGTGTGTGCACTCCAGGCTAACTGGGAGGAATGAGTGTGGCTGCAGCTTTTGGCCTACTAGCCACCTGTGCCAGGCTACAGGCTAGCTCAACAGAAGCAGCAGGCTTGAAGGAAAAGATGAAAAAAATCGAAATGAAAACAAACGTTTACTCTGCCAGTTACACCCCAAAGACAACACTAAGCAGGGATGGACGCCTCGCTCAACAAAACAAGCCTCTCCATCATCGGCCCAAATGAGCCACACGTGGCCAAATACCATAGTGAAACATTTTGATATATACAGGCAAAACTAACTAGTTGGTTCTATAGAGACAGCGAAGTTTTTCCTGATGATGCTGTTTATTTATAAAACCCAGGAGACAAAATGGAGCAATAACAGAACTTGATGGCGAAGGGTAAAGAGGTTACGAGCCTGCGAGTGATTGCACTTTTCACAGCTCGGCATTTGAAGGCTGTAAATCTGCTGTTAGGGAATCAGGAAGAGGAGGAGAGTTACTGTGTCATTGGGAACACTAACTCTTAGTTTTCCAGGGCAATGGCACACCGTTGCTGTGAAAACTTGTTCTGAGAGTGTTCTTGTAAAACGATCATTTTTTAACCCTCATCCCTTCCCTCCGTCGCGTTCACCCTCCCTCCTGGCCGAGCGTCAGTGCCCTGTGGGCATCATCTGAACGGTGCAATAAAGCCGGTGATGGATGAGGCTTGCCTCGACAGCTATACAGCAGAGCCATTGGACGACACCTGACCCCAGTCACATGATAAGGTCGATCCAACATGGGCATAATTCCCACCTGTCTTCAGGTGACAATGGCGGGGTCAAGCTGGCCCAGCTAATTATAGTCTATTGTAACTTCAATTGCCTGGTTACAAGTCATCCTTCTAGCTCCAGGGGATGTGGTGTTAAGTTCTGAAGCCTTTGTGTGTAAAGTGAAACTGTGAGATAGAAGCTTTAAACTGTTGCACAACAGATATTGGGTTTCAGAAACATGCATTTTAAACTGCTTTACAAGAAAGAGAGAGACACTGAATGTGCTGTTCCCTTTAAACAAAGCGCGTAAACAACTCCTCATGGGGAACTGATTTGAAAAATATGAGATTTCGTTCAAACTGTTCAGAAAAACGTCACCTCATGTTGACATAACTTGTCATGACGAGATCACATAATAGGCTCAGCCCACCAGTGATAGTAAACACACCCTACTGAAACACTCATCAATCTTAAGCCTCATAAAGTGGACAGGTACAGGCATAAGCTATAATACAACCATCATCACATATAAGATATTCTTGTAAAAGCAAAACAAACAACAAAAAGCTAAGCATTTGATGACATATTTATCAAGAGAATTGTGTCATATTTATTTGAATGAATCATATAAATGAAAAACAATAGATGTTATAGAAAAGCATGACATTAAGTTTTAAAGAGACCTCATGAGTATGCTAGACAGAAGATGAAGCACATTCCTCTGATTTTACATCTGATAATTTAAGACTTACAATAATGATTCCCACATCGATATCCAAGTTTGCAGAAGAGGAGAGACAGAGTATACGCTGTGGACAGGTCACCAGTCTAATCATTAAAAGTTTGGGTGACCCCCCTGACCTTTCCTGTAGTGCCACCATCAGACAGACTTTTGCACCTTTAGACAAGAAATATCAAGTAAAATGTAAAATGCACATTGCTTTGTTTTTTTTGTTTGCTTTTTTAAGTTAACCTTTGAACAAACATACATAGGAGCGGAACACATTAGAAGATGTTTACATTCTCACATGGGCATCCGCAATAAGTCAACAACTAAAACTACCATTCTATTTACAGTACACGATGAACTCATTCTGAAAATGTCAGGCTGGGTATACAGTAACTCATGAGTTGCACTTTCCCAGATGCAGTAGGGTGTTTCTTTACCAGTATACAAACAAAAAAAAAAGTGCCAAACTCAGTAAAGCATCTTATCCAAGCCTGAGAGAGCCGTACAGCAATTGTAACACAGTTGTGTGAGTGTGTGTGTATGTGTGTGTGTGTGCATTCATGTGTACACATGTGTATGCTGTGCGTCCATGCCAGAAGAGTGCTTTCCGCCAGGTGTTTGAACTTCTGCATCACCTGGTGCTCCTGCTGCGTGAACACGAGTTTTGTTTCACCCTATTAAGTAAATAGTGTAATTAAAGGGCCTCGGCATTTAAAACACTGTGAACAGCCAGCAATTTGTTTTGAAGAGCAGCCAGGCTGGGCCCTGAGGCGCTGCACCAAACAGGATGCAAAGAGTGAATACAGCGAGCCAGGGAAGGTATGTGTGGGCGTGTGTGTATATGAGAACATACTATGTACCTGCCTATGTAGATGAGAAGGTGTGTGTGTTTGTGTGGGTGTGTGTGCAAATCACTCATTGAAAGTTGTTCTGGGTGTTGAAAGAGAGGCTGTTTGTGGTCTAACAAGTACTTAATGGTGCTGTGTTTGTAGTGACGATATCAGGACTTGATGTAATAACAGTCATACCCACATAACCGAGGGTTGTGTTTCCTTGAACCCAACCCTTTGTCTATAGTGGCACAGACGTTGCTCATATTGATACTGATGTGAGTCAAAAAGATGTCAGAGAAAAAGGTGACACAGGCTTAGCTTGCATGCCACTAAGGACAACAATAAAGCATCAGCCACAAGCAGCGCTTGGCACAATAAAAACAGAGGGATTACAACTCAAGTTGTAACAGGGATCAACTCTCTTCATTAGTTTCCTCTCCTTTTTTTCCACTGCACAAAACATCCCCGCTCTGCACTACCTATCCCAGCGAGGATGCTTCTTACTAAAGTCTCTGCCTTTAGTGCTGATCCGGGGTCAGCTGTGGGGAGTAAGAGAGGGATAACCTCTGTCTGAGCCCCATAGAAGCCCAGATGGCTGTGCGGAAGTGCTGATCCAAAAACTAGCTTACAACTCAATCGCTATGGCCACATCTCCAAGTCCACAGTTTAACCCCCTCCGATGTCAGCCAAGGTCACAGATGCACACTTGAGAGGCAAAAAGAGCCAGGAGTGAAGTGCTGCCAGAGTCGAAGGAATTAGATCCGGGCTGAGTGGCCCTCATCTGGCTAAGCCTGGTAAGTAGCAAGACTAACAGGCTGAGGCACGGTGGTTTGGGTTCGCAGACACACACACACACACACACACACACACACACACACACACACACACACCCATGCTTGTAAGCTTGCATGCAAACGGACACACACATAAATAAGGAAGTAAACACACACTTACATAGTCACACATATACACACGCACACACACACACACGGAAGGACTCCGAGGGCTACAGATGGTGTGCCCTGGGCCTGGTGACTGGGGCTCTGAATGAGCTAGTTTCAGATCCAGTGTGGAAGCTGTCACGACGCACAGGGCTCAGGGGTTGGGGCGGAAGACAAAGAACAGCGGAAGGAGTGCATGAGGGGAAGAGAGGAGCAGGCGGGGCCTAACTCTGTTCGCTGTATGGGGGCTCCTAACATTTTTAGTACAACATCAACATGTCACCATCCATTCGTCCCCTTGCCCTCTTGCCCATGTCCTACCCCCACGGATAACACTGATATACACACACTGGAAGCCAGCGGCCACTTCAGCCGTAATTCCGCCTGACTTCCGCTGTCTGACTGGCAGGAGACAGGGAGGGTGAGGACAACAAGCTGTGAATACGGGAAGAGACAGAAAATCATTGAGAACCTTGCCTTTATGAATCTTTGATGAGAGAAAGTGGGTATTGGCGGGGGCTTTGCCTCTGGTTAAATCAGAGCATAGCGTGTGTGGTGTGTGTATGACTGCCAACAGAGGTTGAGATAAACAGGGCCTGGACCAGACCCAGACAACTGCACACCCTGCAGTCAGGAACATTTGTCCCTGCAATTAGTCCCTGTCCTCCCTGTTCATGTTGCAGGTAAGTGGTATTGGTAGCTAGCAAAACAGCTAAAGCTATGAGAGCCTATGAACCTGGCAAGGGGTGGAAGGTTGAACTGTAAAGGTGTGTGTGTCTCAGCCAAAAAGTTGCACTTGAATACACCACAAAGACTACAGCCAACAATCAACTAGCAGGCATTTTTTGTATCTGCATAAGAGGAAATAACTTCACATAGCAGTAGGCGGCATTAGACTGTATCTGTTATAAAAAAAGGGAAACTCATACACCAGAAGGAGGAATTCAAGAGGCTAGTTAGCACATTAACAACACAATTCAATACTGAAAGAAAGAAAGGATATTTATTGTGTCTTAGCGAACAATGACAATTATTACTGTTTCTGCTAAAAAGCACAATGGTTTACCTCATATAACAAGTTAATTTCAATCTCATGCCCTCTTGACTTTAGCAATTTGTTTGCATTCCTCACTTCTCTTTCTCTTCTCTTCCATTGAGTTCAACTACATTAAACCAAGTAATTTCACTCAAAGAAGGGCTCTTTGATGCCGGTTAAACATGCTGAATCAGCCGATAAAAAGCTGTCAAGGGCCAACTAGTGCCAACAGTGTGGGAAACAGCCAAAAATAGGGTGACAGATGCTCACCGACAGCCCAACATTGACCAAGGGCCAACCGTCGGCTTGGTGTGTCAGGGTCAAGAGGTACAGCATTTTCAAACAATAAACTGAACACATAAAGTTATTAAAAAGTAAAATCCAGCTTTTATCGTTGCACCATAACAGAACTTGACATTCGAAACATGACCATTTAAAAATATCTTTTAAGGGTGCCAACACACATAGTCAGATCGTGCAGGTAGCCTTCAGCCTGCATTATGTTTCCTCAGGCTGACATTGCTGGTAATAGCCTCCATTTCTCATCAGCGAAAAGACCAGTTTAACACACGCTAACAAGTCTGGCTTTCTGCCATGAAAAATGACATGCGACTATGTGCAGAAAGAAAAACAAACAATATGACGAGCTGGTATTATGCTGTCCTACACTGCAGTTTCCTAATTAACAATGATAAATTATGTTGCAATGTCTTGTAAGGACATTCTTGTTTTCAATTAAAGCGTGGGAAGTCTCACTGCACCCACACCCTTTTGGTGTTCCTTCTTTCACTGTTCATTGTTTTACCTTCACATCTGTTCTGACATCGGACACATGAAAAGCCGATGATGACTCAGAGGAGGTTGTTTTAATTAATAATACAAGGCATGTTACAACAACCCTCCTTCAAATCTCAGAAACGGCTTTTTAATAGGTGTCAAGCAGGTGCCAATTTTCTTCTCAACATGAGTTGGGTTATGTTACGAAACAAGCAGAGCAGCATAGTAGCTTTATCTCATCTGCCACCTGTGACAGCTCAGAATTCAGAGTCCTCCAGGAAGCTCAGCTCATGTTAATGTGTCACCAATGAGGCCTTTTGAAGACTTGATTCATGCACCTGTCAGCCAGCACAGAGGTACCGCCGACTGACTTCCGATCACATAAGAACTTGGCAATGAGATGAACTGTCTTGAGCTGATCAAGAGTTGCTTTGGCTTCCATCTACATCTGTCAGGTTCAAACTTTACACTTCACTACACAGGTTGATCACATATAGCAAAGTACAGGCACAATTTCAAGCTGCTGTTTGGACTAATCTACTTTAGGCTTGATTTAACACAGAATTTCTACTTTCTGAGATCCTGAGATGAAGGCGGAGGATTGATTGACATCTAAAGTGCCTTTTCTCACAGCTTGTAGACCTGCCACAGCTGTGAACTCATGGCTTCCTACAGCCTCAGGAGGAGACAATGGAGAACTCTGCCAGGTGTGGGTTGGGTCGTTTCTAGGGCAAGAGTGAGTCTAACAGTGCCCCCTGATGGTTCAGACATGCTCTGTGCCAGAGAGGGAGGCTATAGGTAGGGCGGGTAGTGTGGCTGGTAAAAGTAACACCAAGGAAACAACATCACCTGACATCAAATGCAGCCTATGTCCAGCCTTTGTTTGCAGGCAAAGGGAGGTGAAAAGAGTAGTACTTAGCAGAGCAGCTAACCTGTGGTCATATCTGCTGGACAAATCAATAGAAGTGTCTGAGAGCAGAGCAGAGTGTGCTGGGGGGGAGCTGGAGGGGCTACCCCTGGCCTGCTGCCCCCCGGGCCCCTCCTGGGGAGCACCTGCCTGTCTGTTCGCCCTCCATCTCTTCTGCCTCAGTGCTCCCATCCTGCGACTGTTCACTCATACACACACATGTATGCATGCAACAAGCCCACATACACTCTGACACAGGCATCTTGTGACACCATGTAGCGCCATCTATACTATGAAGTGCATCAGGGGATCCACATTGTCTAAAATGTTGCACTGCAAATGCAGACTTGTAGAGGATATATAAGAGCATATACAAGCAAATTCAAACCTGAGCATGCACACACACATATAAAATAAATGTGCACACACTGTTTTCCCCTGACACGCTTTAGTACATGGACTACAATGTGGACAAGCTTCAAATGGCTTCCTATTGTCGTGGTCTTTCACACAAGAGGGCACAGGAAGATGTACCTAATGCACAACAGAACACCTCACCCCACCTGACCCTAAAGCCCTGGAGGACAGACAGGCCCTGAGCAACAGTAACAACCTCCAAACTGCAGGAATCCAAAAAGCAGAGACCCTTCCCCTCATCTCCCCCCCACTTGCTGCTGCCTACTTACTTTCAATCACAGTTAACATCACAGAACACGAAGTGGAGGGATGGGAGGAGGCGAAACACAAGTCTGCTGCACAATGCACTAGTCTGGCAGCTGCTTGCTCTGACATTTGAGGCCATGGGGACCTTGTTGAAAGAGCAGATGCTTACTGATGTAGAGGCACAGGAACATGGCAACTACACAAGTGGCTGAAGCAGAAAAAAAATCTGCACAAACATGTGACAGGAAAGAACAAGGGGGAAAAAGCTGAGGATGGCAGGCTCACGCAGAGATGTGTCGAGTTTTAGAAACATGACCACTAACACACTGCAGAGTGGACATGGCACACTGACATGCAAGTATATGAAAGAAGACACCATGCAAACAGTGAAATGGCTGGTGTACCCTTATGACAACAATCAAGAAAATATTTGCACATTAACAAGCGGAAAAAGTTGAATGCAGACTATAAATATTTTAAATAAAGATGTACATGCACATACTGAAATGCACACTTCCTCACAAGACATGCACATCAGAGTATATAAACAAATGTGTTATAAAAAGAAAACTGCCTCTATCCCAACCAACCAGTGGAGAACAAGCTGCCGCAGCCTCCATGCATTAATATATAAACACACAATCCAGCCTATATGCAACTTTTATACTGACCTACATGCCGAGTACACCTTGTAAGCACTACCATGGGATATCTCATTATGACAACAATCTAATTGTTAGCAAGCTATACATTGAGTGACAATATTTTCCCTGAATATTTTCAATAATCACTGATATGAATTAAGGGGAAAGGACAGAATTCAATGGTTGGGGATGGAAGAAAGCCAAGAAAAGATGAGTGTAGAGGGATATGGAAGAAAAAATAGAGACAGCAAATAAGGCATGATGGAAAGATGAGATGGGAGGAAAGCAGATTAAAACAAAAGAGAGAAACAGAAGACACAGAATGCAAAGTGAGATGGGTACAGATCAGGCAGCATCATAGTGCATCTCCGGTAGAGAAAAATTAGTTTCCGCAGAGGACCGCAGGCAGCGTTATGGAAATGGGTGGCTGGCAGCTTCTTTGGCTGACTGTAAACAGGATCTTGGTAAGGCATATAGCCTCTGGTGAGGCCCACGGAGCCTGGCATCATCGTGGTGCTGTGTCGAGCTGCAACACTCCCACGGTCCCTCCTTCTATCTGTCTGGTTCCTTTGCTCCAACCTGCCCAAACTCCACTCGTGAGTAATTTATGAAGCAGGGTGGGGGTGGTTGCGGAAGCGGTACGCGCACATCCTGACACCAAATACATGACATGTTCCACATGTCTTCCCACGAAACTACAAAGAGCCCTTTTGTCTCTACAAAGAAAAAGAAACACCAAAAAGTAGTTGAGGCATTTGGGGTACTTGCATCACTTTGTGAACTGCTGTGAACCAGGTAGTTAATAGCAACTGGGGTTAAGAGGCTAAACCAGAATTAAAGTAGCGCTCTGCAGTAATGGTTAGCTTCAGCCCTAATTAAGCTGTGCATTCAAGGAATATGACATTCTCTGGCAGCATTGTCTTGGTTATCTGGCAGCATTGTCTTGGTAATCTGGCAACGTAGTCCTCTGGTTATGCCAGGGTACAGATGTGATACACTGCCAAGTGGCGAAAAGAAAAGCAGGCCAAAAGACTAGCAACAATGTGAGCACTCAGAAATATTTTTCCAATATTAATATAGTGCCACAGTTTTGCAAATGACTTTGCTAGTGTACAAAATGGACAACAAATTCCACTTTGCACATGTTCCCATCAAAATGTCACTATCTCTTACCTTGTTGCCTATTAATCTATTCCTTCAAATTCCAAGTGTCACATTTTCTGCAGTTGTCTGTCAGCCATCTACTTTAAGTGCAAGTGTGTCTACTCGTGTACTTCCTCACAGTAGCTGGCGCAGGCCTCTCTTTCCTCTTCCTAACAGCTGTAGCCAGCACAATTATAGTAGGCCTGCATTATCTTCGCCATGCTGCGAGACAAAGTGCAGTAGCGTAATGCGAGGTCTTACACAAAAGTAAACAACTTCATCTTGTGTCTGAAATATGTGTCACTGCGATTGTGCAAAGCTGCCCATCGACACAGCCGTGTCGGGTTGAAGGAGCATCTCCTAATTAATGTGTGAGAGAGAGTGAGAGAGTCAGAGAGAGTGAAACTCTCTCTTCCACAGTTCCCCTTCAAACAAACACCTCCTGCGGGACCCCATTGTTTGGACTGAGGCATCATGGGTAGCCTTATTTACAGATTTTAATTGCTCTGGTGATCTGTGGGTAAAACACCCTGTCGTAATCACCCCACAATAGAATTGCTACTCTTTCTGACAATTGTAATAAAATGCTCCACAGCGTCCGGGTGGAAAACGAGGATGAGGAAACAGAGAAGGGCAGAGAAAAAGAGACACAGATGGTAAATGATGTAAAGAAAGAAAAAAAACAGGGGGAAATAGAGAAAAAATAAATAAGGAGAAAATATTTTGGATGCAAATCTTCTCAGCGAGAGGAACTAATCCGAGCGGGCGGGAAGCAGGGATGAGGATGGGACTGTTGTCCAAGGAAATGATTGCTCTCCCACCGCAAAGTGACAACCATGAGAAGCTCACCGTTCCTGGACCTCCGAAGCGGAACCGCAGAGGAGACATGCGCTGCAACCATCACACAACACACACACACACACACCTCCACACACAGACAGATTGCGAATGAGGAGGTAGGTCACCTACAGGAAGAGATTAGTGTCACCAGGCAGAGGTATGAACATGGGACTGTCAACTGCAGCTGTCCCTGATCTGGAAGGAGCTGGCACAACTAGCTCTCATGTACTTTCATATTGCTTTCAAAGAGGTGGCATAACACAGTTCATGCTGGAGTTAAGGCCATAAGATGCACAAAATTAGAAATAAAACATAATGTGCAGGGACGAAGTCAGTTCATTTCAAATAGCCAGCTACCTTTTGCACATAATGAGTCTCTAGAAAAACAGAAACACCTGTGCAATGGAACACAATCACCTTGCAATAGAGACAACCTCACTTGAAACGTTCAATTTTTGTTGAGAATGCTTCCTTAGATATCTGTTTATTCAGTCAATGCAATATGTGTGATTTTAGGCTGTACTTTGTGGTAGTGTTGACTACACTGGTTAGGGTGTTGAGGTAAAAGGTGTTTGTAATACACTGTTCACTTCACTTACATATATCAAAGAACACAAATTTTGAACTTAGAATAAACTAAAATCCTCTCTAATAACATCAAAAACTACATTCCAAAAAGAGTGTGTACAGTTCAATCAACAACAATCTAACATACTATCAAAATATAAGAACGTGTATATCAGTTTGCATCTTAAATCAGGATATCTGTGTGCAATAATGTGTTTAAATTTACCTGGACAATCTGTCCATGGCACCTACATATGGATATATTGACCTTTTCTATAATTGTAATGCATTAACTACACGGAAGAATGTTAAAAATGTCCTACTGCACCGGAAAAGTACCTTTCTGTCAAGAGGAAGAGCAGCAGCTCCTCGACTCTGTGAAGAAGCCTGTATTACTTAAGTGTGTCAAACTCTATCCCATTATTATGCCTGCTGATAAAGGTAATACAAACACCCTGTGCATCAAAGGTCCATGAAAAATTAAGCAGCCAATCAGCTGGCAATTATTCTCTTTAATCTCCTGGAGGCAGCCAATGGGGATGTGCCTCCGGTGATGGTGGCCTGGAAGGGATTCGTGCCGTTGCTTCTGCACATTCCACAATCCAAACACTTACTTTGCATTATGCTCAGCTCAGGCTAAAATAAAGTATGGGCAAACTTTCTAGACTGTTTTACTTTTTCCTTATTTGTGAAAATACACCATCTCCAGTATTGATATATTAAAGCTAGATAAATCAATTTGCCTTTGTTTCTCCTGGACTATTGATCATTTAAAGACATTTCAAGTAAACATGAGGACACACTGTTCATGTTCCAAAAGAGACAATCAATTGCTTATTTAAAGCAGTAGGATGAGGTGCCCTGGTGTTTAGAAAAGTGTTGTTGTTTATTGTATTATCATCAGAACTTAAGCTTATGCTGTTGATCTCCAGTTATCATAAAGTATTGAATACTTTGTTATAGATTACAGTAGATGGAGATCAACAGCTACAAAAATCGCTTATTACAGCTGGAAGATGAAAATTGGAAATTGATGATCTCAACAGCCTGGTGCTGCCAGAATTGATGCTATATTCAGAGGGTTGCGCGCAGTGTATATGCAAAATCAGACACAGCTCTCGCTACTGTTGTTCAGCAAAACACCTGCTTAACTGTGTGCCAAATTGCACCTAAAGTGGCTTAAAAACCACAATAAGCAACACTGGAGGTTATGCGGACTGTCTAACTCGGTCTGGTGTTGCTGTGGCTCAACCCACCAGTTTGATTTCTGTCACTCCTGTCCACACCATCCGCACAAACACCGTCAAATCAATGGGCGCGTGGAGCCGCTCAATGCCAATGATTCTCCCCTGATCTTAATTAGAGAAACACATCAGATACAAACGACATCTCAGATCAATCGACAAGTACTGGGTGAGGGGACTCAGGTTATATACAGCGACAACTTTCAGTCTCTTCTTCCACAGCATGAATTTAAAAGAACCCGAGTCCTAAAGCCTTAATTTTACCTAAATAGAACCGAGGCCCAATAAGCAGCTCCATGTCTCTTTGGATTGCAAATTAGTCAGAATCTTGCAGAGCGTGATTACAAAAAAGAGTTCCTAAATGTACCAATAAAATATAAATGGAGAGAGATGCTATCCAGTCCACCTCTGATGCCTCTACTCTATGTTCTTCCCGTTACTCTTCATC
The DNA here is from genome assembly GCF_008729295.1 of Plectropomus leopardus. Taxonomy (NCBI): domain Eukaryota; kingdom Metazoa; phylum Chordata; class Actinopteri; order Perciformes; family Serranidae; genus Plectropomus; species Plectropomus leopardus. The sequence goes on from NC_056463.1 coordinate 30,076,036, forward strand.
TCCATTTTCCACTCCATCTCTTCCCCACTCTGTCATGGTAGATGGATGAATGGTGGCGTAACGGCAGAAACAGGCTGACAGGCTCCTTATCCGCATGGCTGAGTGTATAACTAGCAACATTAGTGAACACCTTCACACAAGGAGCCCATCAGAGATGAGGCTATTTAGTATGGCGTCTGGGGAGACGCACACGTACACACATGCAAAGAAACATACCTGTGTGCCAAACGCTAGTACACACATGTTCATTTTATTGACACACATCTGCACACTGACACTGATGCACTCAAATATGTAAGCATGTATGTTCACTCACTGGTTTGTTGTAAAGGCACACACACACACACACACACACACACACACACACACACACACCCCAATAAGGGAGTCAATAGTGCTGATTTTCCTTGTCAGCTCCTCGGCAGCCACTGGTTTAAAGAGACATCAATCTGTGATGTCAGCACTTACCTAATGAACCCTCTCAGATCGATGGAAGCACTGGTCCGCTACACAGCCTGCCCTCGCTGCCTGGCCTGCTTTTATGTAAACTTGTGCTCTTTTGGGATCTATGTCGGACCAAAATGTGTCTAGGTGTGCGTGTGTGTGTGTGTGTGTGTGTGTATTCGTATGTGCAAGAAACTTCCCTGGGTAAAGGTGTGCTGATGTGCCCATTTCTTTTGTGTGTCTACAAAAGTACTGCAAATGTGTGCAGTGCTAAAAGTACACCTGATCAACGGTTTCAATGAGCGTGAGTGCGTAACTGTAATTACACAGCTATGCAAACCTTGGTAACAGTGTGATTATTTGTGCACTTACTGTACACTCCTTGTTTGCACTTCTGTAAAACTGTCATACATCGCGTGTACTGTACATATATACACATCAAAGCATAGTTAAACGCAAGACTATACAAACATAAACAAATAGACATGCCTGTATGTCATGTCAAATATGCGTAAAGTCTATATGTGAAATAAAGGTCTAAATGTGCCGCTGAACACCCGAGCATGTGTTTGAGTGGAGAGGGTTTGCATGGTAAATACATTTGTTTGTATTTGTACCTGTATCTGTTTATGCATACACATGTGCCAGTCAAACAAAACGGCACCTGGCCATCTCTGTACCTGTAAACCTGTACTGATGTCCCTTCTGCTCTCCCAGAATGCATCAGTTTATAGGCTAACTGGCAACGGCTATGGCAGCAGCAGCTTGAGATGCTGTGCAATTAGATTAGTTCCATTTCCTTTGATCGGCCTCACCCCGTCCCATCTTGCATGTGACACTTCAAATGCAGGAGCCTCCCTGTGCCACTTAATTGACCAGAATAAACATATTATATTGTGATAAGTGTCGCGATTGTAACAAATTGTACGGCGTGACTGACACAAATCATGGCATTAGCCTTGCCTCTCTTATCGGCGGCCTCCTCGTGCCTTTTCAATAAACAATCTAGTAGACGGAAGGAGGGAGACAGGCAGAGCGGGGGAGAGGGGGGAAAGGAGAGAGGGAGGGATTGATGGTAGGTGAGGCGAGCGGGAGCGCTGTGGCCGTGATCTAACGTTTACCCACTTAACCATTCAAAAAGTCATCTTCCTCCATCAGCGCCTCACTCGGCGCTGCATGAGAAACATTATCTTTCCACAGGAGCCATCATTCACAGATGGCTTCCCCCTTCTCAGCAACCTGCCACCATGCATTTCCAACACTGGATATTGTGTGTGTGTGTGTGTGTGTGTCTTTCATATATGTCTATTAGTATGGGCATGTGAGTGGTTTGAGAAGTTTGGAGAAGAAAGAAAAGAAAAAAGGAAGAGGATATGTTTGTTTATGGATTTTTTTTTCAGACATATGTGTAGCTATGAGCGTAGAGGTTTGAACGGAGAGAGGAAAGGGATGAAGAGAACTGCTGGAGGCATGTGGGGGGGAGGGTGTGTGTGAGAGAGGGAGGCTGACGTGTTAATCAGTGAATCAGCGTCCATCCACTAATGTCTGCCAGTGTAAATAAGGCCCTCATCTCCTGCCGTCACATACGCTGGCTTTCCAGCCCATTAGGCCCGAGCTGGCTGGCTGAGGCGGCCCACCGCTCGCTGGAGACTCATTTACGTGTCTATAGGCATCTGTGGCTGGTGATAGGGAGCCCACGTGAAATTAATGGGACTATGGGTGCTGCCAGCCAGCCAGCCAGCTCTCCTGCTCCCACCCACCCACCCACACACACACACACACACACACACACACACACACACTTTTTACCCACACCAATCACCAGCATGTACGCTTGAATGCATGAGCTTGCACACCTATATGTGCATGCACACACACACATAGAAAAAGGCACACACATGCAGTGGTTTTTATGCATGCTGGGTAAACTAACCTTTGCAGTAAAGATTTAGCAGCTTTATTAGTTTAGGAAATGGCTGTAATTAAGGATAATTCATAATGGCTGCTTCTTCCCTCTCTGTGGTATTAAAAGGGGGCTGGCCTAATTTAGACTGCTTGCGTTTGTGCACCAAAGCAGTAAAATGGGTGGGGTGGGGGAAATACATACTGTGGAGAACGAGAGGGAGGCCTCCGCAAGGCTCGGATATACTGTATGGTCAACAGGCCAGCTGAGGGTTATTGGCTAATGGTCTTTACACATCCTTCATAAAATTCAACATTTTACACTGCAACATTTTATATGTCTGACAGTCTCCGAAATCCACATAATTAACAGGAAACATACTATTAATCTGAATATAAAATAATAAAGGTAAAGCATTTCACCATCTCAAATAAGACAGTATAATTTTCCAAATGTCAGTTATGTGCATGCTTATGGACTTTAACCCACAAAGCACTGCATGATAAAAAGAAAAGCGTGAAAAGTCCACATTTTTAAATTTAACAATAACACTTAAGCACAGATCTCGTGTAATCACAGATGTCACGACACTTCAGTCAATCTCTCAACTGTTTCAAGATAGAGCACTCCAATCCAAAACAACAAGACACTAATGTCTCAGTGCCAGGTGGCCAGCCAGCCAGGCCAGAGAAACAGGGGGCTGGGCATGTTCCCTAGGCTCCAGAGAAGAGGTGTGTGTCCGGGCTGAGCCCACCTCCATTTTCTCCTCCCCCACCGGAGGTGAGGCATGAAACCAGAGGACAGATCAATAAGTCCACAGATGCTGCAAGCTCCTTTCACTCATTACCACTGATGAATAATAGAGGACAGCCCTTAACCTCCTCAAGACTCTTGTCCTCTCTGAATGTACACACATACAAATGAAAACACACAGGGGAGGAAGCCAGTGGAAGAATATGACTACAGGAGTCAGATCAAGTTCGATCTCAAGTGTCATAAATGCATTTTATCGCGACCTCCTACGGTCAAGAAACAACTATTACTATTAGCGTTGCATCTAACAGGATAGATGTAAGATGCTGGAGCATTTTGTTCAACATACCCAACTCACAAAACACACGGATGAGCAAGGAAAAAAACAAGTTCTGTAAGGCAGAAAATCCTGCTCTGAAGGTGCCTCAGCTGTGGCTTAACACCACCTTCTCCACCTTCCACCTTCCAGGTATGAGCAGCAGTGAGGCACTGGGCATCAGCCCTTAAGTTGAGGGCAAAAAAAGAAGCTTAAAGCTACACCCAATCAATTATGGAGTAGCAACCTGTCCAAAATGTGATTTCCACACTGTCCGCCGCATCTTTCACACCATTATCGATTACCTTCGCTTGTAACGTTTTCTGTTAATTCTGTTCACCCACACAAAATCTATATGTGTGCATTTGAAAGCAGGCATCTGAGCAGAGCACAGGCTGCCTCAGCTCTGCAGGCCAGACAATCACTGTCAATCTACCTAATGACCAAGTGTCTGCTGATGCATGTTAGCGAAGCGGGGAGAGTCCCCGGGTGCAACTTGAAGCAGAATGGAGAGCATCCCTAGCTTCTCAAAGTGTTGAAAGGGCATAAACCCCCCTGCTGGAGTTTTCCCAATGCTTCACACTTTCCTCTGTAACTTTAGTTAGATCAAAGAGAATGGGGCCCTTAAGTCGAAGTAGTACAGATCAACTAGGGTTGGGGTGAGTCACATAAGGATGCAGAGGGAAAGTTGAATGATAGAGTATTCTGTCAGAGTGCGATTCCTCGGCTAACGAAAGTGTGTTTTAACAATGTATGGCGCAAGAAAATCCTCACTGAAGGTTTAGGTTCAGAGAGGAAAGAGCAAAGGATGAGAGGAGAGCAGGAAGTTGCAAGACAAGGGGGGCCCAATGTTCCTGCTGTAAAAGCCCCCCTCTTCATTCCGGTATCGCAGAAGGCGGCAGCTCTGTCCAGTACATCAGCCTATGGATGTAGGAGATTGAATCAGACCTGCCGGTGCGCTGGCGGTTTCAACAGCAAAATAAATGACAAGGCAAGTGCTAGGGGAAAGAGAGCGAGGGCAGCCCAAAGGTGTGACCCCACTGATGAGATGAGAGGCAGTCCAGACCTGCCAGACGCACTATTAGAATCCAAGACAGAGATGGGAGATGGAGAGAGAGGGAGAGATAGTGGGGGCCCGGTGTCACTTTATCAAATTCCTCCCTGGCACATGGTAACAGAGGTCAGGGGAAGAAAAGCATGGGGGCAGAGTGTAAAGCTGAGTGAAAACACAGTACTGCTCTAATACCTTTCATAAAGAGAAAAGCCTCCTCATCCGCCAGCCATGATTAAATATAACCTGAGTGCTGAAAAACTAACCCCCGCTACCCCACCCAGGCCTAACTTTGTGTGTGCATGTGAGTGCGTGTGTATACTCATGGGGTGAGGAGGGTAAAAGCAATTTGTGGAGAACTTGTTGGGTGAGTGGAGTGTGTTTTTCGTGGCACCGGGGAGGGGGTAGAGGGAGAGGAGGCGCTGGATGTGCACATCCTGGCCTGCAGCTCTCTGACACCAGCCGGGCAACAGTTAATGTGTTAGACTGCTGGTCGCCTGAAATTAATGCTGTCATCAGCAGCTGGAGAGGAGTTATACTGAGGGAGACTATGTAACTTCTGTGGAACAGTGGCCACTGTGGTCACATGTGGCAATAATACTATAATGGCACACATTCTCCTTATTTTTCTAAGATTCTCCTGAGTCCTCTGCTTTGAAGACATCATTAAGGGACAAGTTTTTTAACATGCAAGCTGCGATTTGCAACATGATATAATCATTTCCTCTCCTGTTAATTTTGACATGCGTCTTTAATTCAAACAAATTTGCCACCTGTGCATGAACATGCGAGAGCCCTGCAGAAACACATCTGCAATTGTGAAATGTGACATTGTCACCATTTGCGATCTGCATGTAAATAATAGTCCCTGGCTTAGAGCAAGTAGAAGGCACACAACTTAGAGTACATATAAAGATGGACAACATGACAGCTCCCCAAAAGTAAAGCCAAAACATTTTGACCAGCCCCTGGTGGCAGCAGCTGTATCCGGGACATGCTGGATTAATTTTGGTTCAGTGGGAGGAAGAGGGGACACATCGTCCATCTTTATATACAGTCTATGGCCCACAAGTAGGAAACAACACATCTCTTATGAGGAAGGGTGTATTTCCTGTTGTGATAAAACCACTGAAATTTTCATCTGTCACATACTAAAACATAATGTTACCGTAGCACAGGTAAAAAAAAAGAGTCATGATCTATCGCTTACATATCAATATCTAGCTTGTGTTTGCTAATAATAGCTAGCATTTGCCACCATGAACAGCCCCCGAGAGTTTCAGTTCTGCATGGTTATATTTATGTGCTTAAGAATTCAACTTTGTTTTGTAAGAGGAAGACTGCATTATTTCTTCAGTTAGAGCTTAGCAAAGGACACAGGGCTCGTTGTTTAAAGGGGGTGAAACGCAAAAGTTTAATCACAATATGATATACGATATAATATTGATTCTTTGGACAACAATACAATACTTGCTGGTATCACAGTCTGCCATGATACAGTTTTATTTCAGTTCAAGCGAGGGACCTGTCACTGGTATGAGACAATGTCAGAAAATGTTTTTCTTGGCCATTAGCATTGTCTGAATGTTTAAGAAAGTTCAAATGGTGGAAATGCTGACACAGACATGCCGTGGGAATGTCAAAGTGAAGTCGTATCTTATATGTATCAATTTTTTCACTTTGCGTTGATGATATTAGATCGTTGATCATTGAACCGATATATCGATACAGATCGATGTATTGTTACACCCCTATTGTTTAGATCTTACAAATCAAAAACTGCAAATTGTCCACAAAGCCAATATATACGTCCAGTCAAAGCTTGCTTTCCCCTGAATGCCTCATGACATCTGACCCCACCATTGAAAAAACACGTTTGCACATGAATAATCAGAAATATTCTTCTATGTGCAATGTGCCAAAGAAGAGCTTGCAAATATACAAAAGGAAGACAACATGGTTGACACTCAGATGTGAGAAGCCAATATAAACAATAACCTTATTTTATATATGCCTATGTGGTCCTCAGAGATAGAGAGAAATTGGGCCATCAGTGTCACTCAGAGCCCCAGTGTGGAGGCTTGTTTTCTTGATCTAATAGAAGGTAATGATCCAGAGAGCAGGGCTAGGCTTCCTCTACCACGGAGCAGGCCTCCGGGGGCTACTCCACCCCTGACAGCAGCAGTGGTCGTGGCAGTGCAATAAGAATAAACACATGCAGGCGGGGAGTCTATTTGCCTGAGAGTGATGGCTAGCTTGTTGCTTATCCCAGCCCAATAAATCTCCATACAGGGCCGAGAGATGAGCGGCGCTTATCTCATCAGCCTCGCGACTGATGCCTCTGACCGAGTGCCGCCGCTCAGACCCCTGATTTATCACAAACAGGGGAGGGGAGAAGTTCTTCACCGTAGTAAAGCTAAAATAGAGCGAGGGAGAAGACGGGATACAGCGGGAGATGCAAAGAAAGGGAGGGAGGGAGAAAATGAAATAAAACGGGGGAGAAAAATAGACATATTGAAAAGCAGAGGGCAAAGGCAGATAATGCAGAAATATAGAGAGCAAACAGAAAGGTTTTCAAGGGAAAACATGGAGGCTTTGGCGTGAGGCGACGCAATAAACTAAAAATAAAAACTCCCAAACCTGAGGAGGAGGAGGGCGGGGTGTGGGGGTAAATGTCACCATCTCCATGTCAGGGGGTGGTGGTGAGGGGAATTGCACTTGACGGCTGGATTCTGTGGGATTCAGCAGTTTTTTTTAAGGCAGGGAAGAAGGATAGAGAGGGGCACTGAGCTGTTATATTTGAAGGGAGCCAAACACACTCTGTCTTATAGGAAAACATGCCCTTTTCCTGACTGATGCAGGTAGAACTCATAACTGTCCAGCGCTCTTAAGGGCTGCTCATTATAAAAAATAAATAAAATAAAATAAAAAAAACCCTTTCTTCAAAGTGAAGCTGGTTCTTAAAAATAATAACTATATTAAACTGGCTATACATTCTGCATGAAGCAAAGTTCACTTTTGATATTTTGGATTACGATCATGAATGACATAACACACAGATGGAGTATCAGCATTGTAGCTTCCATAATATCTTCACTCAGCCTCCACAAACATGACAAAACTTCAGTGATAACACTGTTCCCCCATCTGCCCACCAACTCCCCTATGTGATGAACAGTTTGGCCCAGTAACACCAGCAGATTAACCCAATAAGAGGTTTTTAGCCAAAGGATGAAGAGAGCGTGCATGTGTCGGTGGTAGGACTTGGCAGTGGTGGCGGAGGTGATGGCTTAGGAAGGGAGGGACAATAAAGAGGAGTGAGAGGGACCGGGAGAATTATGTCAGTGTGATTGTCAATCATGGGTGGCGGGGAGAAGGCGAGTCAAAGACGGCAAGCCAGAGGGTCGGCCTGTGTACCGCTCTCTCAATTCACCTCCCTCCCTCACTCTCTCCCCATCTTGTGGCCGTATGAATTAGTGTGGTGAGAGGAGAGAATGAAGAAGGTGGGAGGGGAGGATGGGGAGTGACGGGAAACAGACGAGTATAATATTCTCATCACTCTTCACTCTGCAGTCGTTGGTGAGGAGCGTGGCCCAGGGCACTCAGCGGCCCAGCCAGCCGCCTCGCAGACCCTGCAAATATTCCTAAACCTCAATTTTTCATATTTCCCTGTATGCATAAGGAGATGAAAAATCATCCGATCATTTGTATTGTCTGACTGAGGTTATACACAAATATTAGTTTATCTACCGCACCTAAGATTGCCTCCCTAAGCAAGACGGATTGGTCTTTTGGAGAGGGCAATATTCCCGGGGAACATATTCAGTCCATCTTTTATGTGCTGCAATTCACAGAGCAGCAGGTATGAGTTCCATCTCCAGACAGGCTCGATAAAGCTAAACACCCAGTAGAGACACTGCTTATTATACACAATACGCTTTAATTGCTAGACAATTTGCAGCCGGGTAAAATTTATAGTTTTCAAAACTGATCATGCAAAGAGGCTTGACACCTAATGTTCACATTCATTCCCTGCACATTTACTGAACACCTACCTAAAATGATTATTAAAGCAAAACAAGCAACTGAATCAATTTGACTTGAGAAAAAAGAAAAAAAAAAAAAAAGAACCCTTTTCAAATCACGGTCTCAATTGATTTCCGTTACCTCTTCTGTGAACTACCGAGTGTCTGGTCCTCTGCGCCGAGCAAGTGGGAAAGGGAGAAAGTGAGAAAAATGAGAGGAGGAGGGGGTGTGAAGAAGAGTTCTGGGTCAGAAATAACGGGGTGATTATTCACCACTCAGCCATGTGTAAAACTCATTAGACAATGCGTAATGCCTTTAATCAAATCAATGGCACAAGCAACTCCAAACTGATAGCTCCCATCAAAACTTCCATAAAGCATGGCAAATTTCTCATTTACTTATAAAAATAAGTGAAGATGGGGGAATTATCCCCAAAATGGGCCTAATTGTTCTCTGTCTTCAAATCAATACTGTGGTGGGAAATAAATAAACAGATAAATAACAAAAGTTAAGTGTGAGAACAATGTGGAAAGAGGGCTAAAGGGGTGAAAGAGAGAGCGAATAAGCATCTCTTTCAATATAATAGGTTTTCTGATCAGTATGACCGCACACTGCAGGTAAAAGTGATAAAACTGCTATGTAAAATCAATTACAAAATACAAAAATATTCACTTAACAGTGTGTACTACAGTCGAACATTGTGACCACTCAAATTACAAAAAGATTAAACTGGTGAAAAAAAAAAAAACGTTCGGTGGAACTGTATGATGAAGACCAGCTAACACTCTTCCCTGCTCCTCTCTAGCGAGCTTTGAGGTGGTGACAGACTAGGAAGCGGTTGGGCAGGGGTGTTGTGGGTAATTAGGCGGCTGGAGGTACAGATGTTGAGCTGTGGAGGACCCTTACCGGGACACTGAGAAGCACTGGAGCATAAATAACCCTGCATCTGCCTCCCTCTGCCAGCTCTAAGTACCTTTCTTTGTTAGGGTATGGGTCTTCATTTTTTACTGTTGACAGGCAATGTTATTTCAGTTATTTGGTGGCATCTGGTTAGGCTGGGTGTGAGAGAAAGGGAGTACGGGAGAAAAAAAAACTGCTAACACACACACACAGGACGCACTTTAATTAATTGCGGGGAGATTACATGGTCTTCCAACCGTGTAGTTTGTCATCAGAGCCCATTACACACTTCTATTAGATGTTTCTTCACAGTGTCAAGTGTAATTTGAAGGAGAGTCTTGGTGGAGGATCTCTAAGTACAGTGAGAGGCCTAATCGGGGGCTACTAAGGTTCATCTCAACTGAGGCAAAAATAACTAACTCTGCCACACCTCAATTAGCCGAAAGCAATGTGTAAACAAATAAGTCTTATTGGAGCGCTGCCTATTTCATGGTGTGTCACTCACTCATGCCGGTAATACAGGGCCGTGGTTGTCTCCAGGCCTGGCGCTGGTCTGCCTCTGTTGCCCTGGTGCCATTGCTCTTCATTTCAGCGAGAGAAGCTTTATTTTCATTGCCAAGCAATGAAGTGTCTTTGTATGACTGCGGAGCACACCACAATCAATCTTACACCAGCGGAGTTAACAGGACAGAAACCAATGCAGCCGTTACTCGGCACAGAACATTACCAGTGTATGGACTCATTATTCATCAGAGGCTCCATTAGACACCGCTCACTACGCAGCCACACTGGATATGAGACAGACAGGCAGCAAGTCAATGCTGTGTCACACACAACACTGCCCACAGTGGAACAACACAGCAGAGGAATCATGCACAGGATGCTATTGTATACACTGCAGCGACAGAAAACTCACAATTCATATGTTTGTTTCTCCTGTTAAATTGAGGTTTTGCTAACATAACCATTCAACAACGTATATTTTTATAAACCCAAGAAGCCAGTTTTAAAGTAAAATTGATATACTTGCTATTTTACTTTAATTAGATGGCAACCATATAATGCGGTTCTTGGTTTACTCTACTAAAATTCCCCAGAATACTGTCACCGTTTTGCAGGCACATTCCTGTGTCCCCATGCCTTGTACCCACAGAGAAATGTGTATGACAGACTGTGTGCCTTCCTGTGCCGCCACCACAGTTGGTAAAGTAACTAATGACACAGCAGTTAATGGTCAACATTAGGGAAGAAGGAATAATAGACTATAATCCATACATCAGCCTCATAACCCAAGCTCTAATTGGCCACACATACTGTGTAAACCGGGAGGAACGCACATGACTTTAGTCGCAGCGTCACGTACAAGATTTTACAACATCAGACGGCAGTTAAAAGTGGTGGGAGAGACAGACGGGGGAAAGCTGGCTGCTGAGCACAACCAAGGTGGCAGCACACAACACATGAAGAGTCCCTTATAAGCCTGTCTGCTTCTTCCGCCTCCTCGCTGTCACCGCTGCAGCCGTAACCATCCCCTGCCATCACTGCCAGTGGGGCCTGGGACAGCTGCTCACCAGAACAACCCCAACACCACACACACACACACACACACACACACACACACACACGCACACACAAAACCAAAACCTACAACTGCAACCAGGCGCTGGGACCCATGATAATTGGGCTTTCTCACTCCAGCAGCCAACAACAAGCAATGGCACATTCCTGTGGCAGTTAAAAAATGGCATAGTAAAAGACAGCACAAACAAACATCCCAGAGGACCCCGGCAGCAACATTTCAGATGGTTGCAAACCGGGCGATAAACACCAGCTCGGGAACAGACGACCAGAACATGGTCAAGAAAACAGGAAGCGCTCCCGCAAACAGGAAGTGACACGTGGCCTCTCATCTAGATCCTCTAGCTCAATAACATGCGGGGGAAAATAAAAAGGAAAGCTAATGAGAACAGCAAAGACATAGGTACGGCTGTTTACAAGTGTCTGCCTTCAATTTGAGAGGGAACTGAAATGGAAATTGAGGACAAACAATCAATGCCTCATTATAATCTCACATCATGTACGCAGGCTTGTTTTTATACCCCTGTCAGTTTATTGTGAGAGACTAATTTTGGCTTGTGTTTGTTATTCTACCGCTATTACAGGCTGATGTGTCCTCATTCTTAATTTCTGTCCCAGTTTTTTTTTTTTTTTTTGCTTTCTTGTTTATATTCTGCTCAAATGTTTCCGTCGTACTTTGTGTCTACTTTGCATCGTCTGCAGGATCCGTGCCAGTCCTCCAACAGTGAAATAGTTAAGTGGATGACATACCTCTCTCACGCTTTATCTGCCACATTATCTTTTTATTCTCATTTTCTACTCAAGGCAGGGGGAGTGTTGATGTCTGCTAACTCAACTCCTACTCTCAGTCAAACCTGCAATTACTGCCGTGTCTATCTCTACCTTAAACATTGCTTAACAAGAAAAATATGCCAATATGCCGCAAACGCTTTCATTTGGGCTCTGAAATTAAACAAGCTGCTCGGAGCCATGTTGTAAATTACCCTGAGGAATGTGCAACTGGGCGCAGACACAAAGAGCACATCACATAGACTCCCTCAATGGCAGAGCACTTATAATTTGTAACGTTTTAGAGATATTTATTATTTTTCAACCTGTTCTTTTGTCCCAGCGGCCCTCTCTGGCCTCGGGCTTGAGCTGTTATCTGATTAGTGTGTCATGTCAGAGATTTGTCACAAAGCCATAACATACACTCTGGCTTTTCAAAGGAGCAGAGGCACTTCCTTGGCATGTGAAGACATGGCCACATATAGCCCCTAATATGCAGAGGAGCTCAACTGTTTAGCATCTGTCTGTCTCTCAGTGGCACAGTCTGATTACATCATTATTAGCACTCCACATATGTGAATGTGCTTCTCAGTCTAATAATATGTGCAGTTTTTCTTTTTGGCTATTAGATTTTGAAGTTACTCGCCTTTTTTTTTACCACCCATCTAAATAAAAAATTGTCTGACCCGTGTGATATAGATTGCGTGTATAAGAAAACAGTTGACCTTTGTCGCTATAAGTTCTTAGATGTCGGTTTGGTAAATCTTGGCCTTCAGCCTGCCATTGGCCACAATAGAAGTCTCCTTCCCTTTGCCCATCTGCGTGTTACCATTATGAAAATTCTGATTGCTACATAAAGCAATCTCACATTGCCAGACCTAATTCCACACTTGTTTTAACGCTGTGGATAAAACAGCCTCCAAACTAGCAATACATAATTAACATCTTTTATTATTGTATTTAATGTGGTGTTTGTTTGCAGGAATTCAGCCATTTTAGTAACTTGCAACTAGCAAATGTTCCATCTAAACAAGTTCTCTCCTGATACTATTTTGCAAGGACACCGTTGCTGCATCCTGGACCAAGTGTGGCTTAAGACCACTGTGATTTGTTTTAAGAAATACAAACAACCCAGAGCATTTTTTCCCTGAGTGCAAAATCGTGATGGGCTAAGCCAGACCTCTCTCCAGCGCTGACACAGCTAAAGCATCAAAACAAAGTGGCAAGATAGGCCTGGCTATGCGGGAATAGTAAAAAGGCAACCCTAACAATTTTGTACAGAGAAAACCACCTGGCAGCATTTTTGTATCATCTGTATCATGCCATTTCTTCGATTTATGTTATCCACACCTCTTACATGCTTAGTGCACGGCACATATATAACTGAATCGTAGATGTGCTTGGACACAGCTTGAGCACTTGGTCTGGTACTTTGTGATGGACACAGCAATTAGATTCAGCCTTTGCAAGGTTGGCCAGTAATTTGACAACACCACCCGCCACAATTAATTTTAACCCACATTTGGTGAGTTTGTGAGTGTTCATTTTAAGTCCTGTGCACTCATGACCACTAGCACCTGAGGGCAGGACTGGGCTCTAAACAGGCCTTAATACCTGGCTCAGTGTCCCGCCCGAGGCTGCTGTCAGAGCATGACGGATCAGACACACCTGATGGCTCTATCTCTAACAAGCATCTCTGAATCCTCATCAGAGCACTTACTGAATTGTGATTAATTCCCTCTAACACTGCTGACAGACAAGGTGCTTCATCTGTCGCTGTTCACTTGCCTGGCTGGGCCCCGAGCGAAAAACGAAAAAAAAAAACAGGCAGGCGGAATGGAGCGATACAGACAGAGAGAAAAAGAAGGTGTAATGCAGTTTAGCTGCTGGTAAAACAAACAATATTGAGAGCAGCGTACTGTAAAGGAGGAAGAACAAAGAGAGTGAGTGATCTATTGGCAAACCTTTCATTTAACAAAGGGAGTACTGTGAGACCAGTAGACGAGAGAGAAAGATGTAGCGCAAAGAGAGAGAGAGAGAGAGAAAGATGGAGCGGTAAAGAAGAATGACAAGAACAGAGCAGGAGACAAAATAAAGAAAATGGCAGGCAAACAACAAAGGGATTACTGGAGAGACATGACGAGACGGGGAGATGTTCGTTATGCGGTAAGCGAGGGAGACAAAGACGATCAGCTTCTGACACCTTTACACTTTAATTGCCAAAATAAGAAATTAGTGCAGGCTCTTTGTGTTTTCTCTAGAGAAAGAGGCGGCCAGACAACGAGCAGTCACAGGCAAAAACATGCATGTCATGAGGAGGACATGTGAAGGGATGTCAGAGTGGAAGCCTCTATCTCAAGCCTTATGTGCCACAGTCTATGTACGGCTGTTGTCAAAGAGCAACCGCCCCCTTGTCAAACCTGTGCAGATGCCATAAATGCAAAGCCATTATCCCTCTAAAGTTAACTGTCATCCATTTGGAAAAGCACAAGAATAAAACACTAAAAAATAAAACATAGAAACTAGGGCTGTCAGTGTTAACGCGTTAATGGCGATGCAGTTAAGGTCAGTACATAATACACTAAGTTGTTTAAATCGCGTGAATCACCGGCCAACATTCCTGTCTCTAAGAGGCTGTACAAGGATGAATTTTAAAGCTAGACTGATGGTACTGGTATTATATGACACTACCTCAGCAGACTTGAGGGATCCAATGATAATAATAATATAATAATAATGATGATAATAATGCGCCAAAGTTAGGCTAATTTTTGGCAATGGAAACACAGCATGGCCATTTCCAAGGGGTCCCTTGACCTCTGATCTCAAGGTATCTGAATGGAAATGGTTTCTGTGTGTACCCACGAGTATTAACTTTATAGACATTTCAACTGTATGCTAGTCCCATGCAGCATTTTGTTGTCATTCCCAATCAAGACAGCCTAGTAACGATTGCTTTACTTTGTCAATATGGACTTCAAAACTGTCTTGTAATGCAAAATAATGAAATTGAAAACATGATTTTAAAACTGCGATTAATCACAACTAACTAATGAAATTCTGTGATTAATCATGATTTAAAAGACTAATTGTTTGACAGTCCAAACTGAAACCTTCCCTCTGTTGAATCTGCATTGATTTCAAATTGCACTTCCTACAGCTTTATATCAGGACGAACACTAATGATTATTTTGCATAAAGTCGTGATAACACATTGATGCTTACTAATAGTTTCCAGGTAATGATGTGTATTGTGTTTGATCAGAAGACGGGAGGTTGGGAGTATCCACTGCTTTGGTGGTTGGTCTCAAAGGCTGAAATGGAGTAAAGCCAAATCAATGCTAGCTGCTTTACCCCTGTCATCACTGATATCATAAGAAAGTGCTAATTAACTTACTGCAACCCCTGGAACAGCTCTGACCAGAGGGCTAATGTAGCCTAATCGCGTGTGGGGCCCTGCGCTCACTTCCCCAGGACTTTCTCCATTCCCAGTCAGAGTTAATCGATCGTAAACTGCAGCTGGGGTCACGGCAGCCCGCAACTTCCCCTGCTGACCCTTCCACACCCCTGGGCAGGACCTTAATGGAGCCATGCTCCTCAGAAATCAATACTCAAACTGGGCATGGATCACTATATGAGGCCCCTCCTGATGTGATCTGACAATGGGGCTGAGCTTTGAATGTCTAAATACAAGAAGCAGTTACGAGAATTTATAGGCTGCTGCATTACATATTTTTGCCCTTCCGACGGACTTTGCAAAACCAGAAAAGGATAAATGGAGCTGAGGCAAGTATGAACAGCAAAAAATTACACTGCCACATTTCTCCTCTGATTTTTTTCCAATCCAGGAGCTTCCTCCAACTCGTGTCTCATACGGCGCGTGCAGAGGAACACATGTCAGCTACAGGCCGATTTGGTCTATCGAGATGCCTAAGCCCATGCGCTGAGCGGGGAATGACCTAAAAGACAACAGCAGCAACAACCAATAAGGAATCCACGTTAATTCCTCCTCACCTTGGGAGGACCTGTTTGAGTGGCTGTGTCCCGTTAAGATTAATTCCCGCCTAATACTAATTGGTCCTTCGGCTGGGAGGACCCTGGGGGAACGGTTCCCTTTGGTCCACTCTCACTGGGGCTCGCCACCATTGGAGGGGTGCTGATGAGCTGGCGTTTTTATCAGCCGCAGCATTCCGCCAGAGCTCCCCCAGGGCTCTGCACAAGCTATAATTAAGTCTCACACAATCCATAATTGCTGTGTTTACAATTACTGTAGAAGAGGAACACAGAGGCAAAGCAAGAAGAAGATAGGAGAGCGTGCGCAAGGAAATGGAATGAAAGAGAGAGAAGAGAAAGGATGAAACTGAGAAAAGAAGAAGCCTGGCCCTACATTAAAAGGTGCAAAATTCATATTAAAATCTCTTTTTCTGCTGCCCCATCTCCCTTCACTTTGCCTTAATAAGCTCTCAGGGCTGTTTGGCAGGGGTAAAGCCCATCACTTATTTATTTTTCCCAGATAGCCCTATTAATTTTCCCCAGGCCTGGAGTGCTCCGGCAGACAGAGATGTGGACTGGATCTACCGTCCCTCGGGTGCTCCTCGAGGAAGAGCCGTAAATGACCCAAATAAAGGGTACTTTTGAAGGCTGCGGAGAGGCGCCGGCACCATTAAAACTAAATGAAGTGTTTATTAGCCATGCCGACAGCACTCTAAACACTGCCAGATCAAGGGCAGTTACAGTTAATGTGTCTCTCCAAAGCATTCGCTGTTTGTTTAGCCTCGCCAATGGGCCTGAAAGAACCAAAGGACAGACTTTTTCATGCTATTTTTCATGCATTTCTCCCGCCCAGTCTCTCCTTTTCTCACACCTGATCCTTCCTCGTCTTCTTTTTCTATCTCTTATGTCCCATCACCCACCACCAAGCTCGCTTTCCTGTCTTTCCAGCAGGGGAAAGCCTGCATATTGTGGTTTCCTCTTGGATCTGGAAGCCACACAGCAAGGTTAATGTAAGAGAGGTGTGACAGCGGCAAAGCGCACCCATAGAAGGTAGAATAAAAACAGTAAGACATTGTGTGTCTCGGTGGAAAGGGGGCCCGTTACACTCTGTGTACTGTCTGTGGCTGGGCAGGAGACTCTCTGATGGGGGACCAAAAGCTGCTTTTAAGGCTCTGATTGCTCGGCATTCTGAAATTCCCCTTAAAAGTTTCCCTTCCCTCTAATTACATTCTTCGTTTCATTTCGGCTTTTAGACAAACTGCCAGGGAAGCTTTTGGAGAAGGCAGAAAAAAAGAGAAGCTGGGCTCAATTTCACTTTATTTTTTTATAAGGTTTGAGTTTGTAATGAAAAAAATGTGCTGAAATTGGATAAAATGGGGAATAAACTGTCCATTTATCTTCTTTATATTTTCCCTCTAATAGGCAGAGTTATTACGCACATGACATAAAACAGACACTTACATCTACAGAAGCATATTTCATAGCAAATACTGCACCTGAAATGGCTCTGTGGCAGTTTTGGTGATGCCTAAAAAAAATCAACTGGTGTGTGCTATTTTCTCATAACTCATATTTAACATTTTAATGTGATTTTTTCCTAACTTCTCCTATATTTTCCTCCACAATAAAACCATGTGTGAGTGAGAATAATGACAGTCATTTAGAGCTGAATTAAAAGTTCAAACAATGAAAGCAGTGAACTTTCATATGCCACCTCAAAACACATTTTTTTCTTCCACACAGATCTCTAATTATTTTTCATAACCTCAAGCAGTGTACAGTAATATCACAGCTTCCTGCTCTAACTTGCCTGATTATGGCTGACATCGTTTAAAGCCACCCTTCACCCTTTCTGCCCCCCACCTCTCCTTAACACTTCACTTCTCTTCTTTAAAATGAGCTGAGTTGGAGACTCAACAACAAATGAAGTTCTTCTCTAAATTGCGGTGGTTTGGTATGAAGATTGATGTTGGGCACAGTACACTTCTGAAGTCAGAGGC
Source organism: Plectropomus leopardus (assembly GCF_008729295.1). Taxonomy (NCBI): domain Eukaryota; kingdom Metazoa; phylum Chordata; class Actinopteri; order Perciformes; family Serranidae; genus Plectropomus; species Plectropomus leopardus. Next base: position 30,093,768 of record NC_056463.1, read on the forward strand.
TGAAATTACAATCCAGAGTGATTATCCTTGCCCATTAATAGCAGCAGATAGCATGTCACAATCAGGGATGTGCATAATTAATCAGTGGTTACTCTTTGCACCCCCTCCTCTCTCTCCTCTTACCCCTTTTCCTCTGGGCTATTTCCAATGTAAAACAGGGTTACGGACAATTCCCAGCAGTGTAACTAAACGCACCGCCCAAAGCTTACAAGATGATGTGAGTCCTGCTATTGACAAAACATCACTGACTAGTAATGAACACAGTGAGTGCTCTTACTACTTCCTGATTCCTTCATTTATCATCCCCGCACATTATCACACACCTTCACAGGAGATCAGTTAGAAAAACATCTCTACTTGAGCACAGTTTCCAAGGAAGACATTATTTATGCTCTCTTTCTTTGTTGATGCATGTGTGCCCTTTTTAATGAGAACAGCCTGATTTTGTAATCCAGCATTATTTTCCTCATTTTCCTTTTGATATCAAAATAAAGCCCTTCAGGCAAGGCAAGAGACGGGGAAGAAATTCACACACATTCAGCTCCCTTTTATATTTTTTATATCTTCACCTGTCCTGGTCTAACACACTGTTTGTAGATCGCTATCAAAGCTTTCCTTTCTCTTTATTTGACCTTCCTCCCCAGAAGAAAACCTGCAGGCTGATTCCCTCCACAACAAAACAACACTGTCAAAACCTAAAGCCTGCTGACTTTCAAACTTTCCCTCAGCATACACAAGACTTTCTGCTCACCAGTCCTCTGGAGAACCAGGCCTTCCATCAATGCCAAGCCCGAACCGTGGAGCTCCAGCTCAGTCACTGTGATTTATATAAGTTATTATAGCCCATTACAGAACAAAAACAGGACAAAAACCCACTTCACAACAGAAGCCGGGCCAAACAATGGGACCACAGTGGCGAGCGCCGACGTTCAGGGGCGGGTGAAGTCCAGCGCATGCCTGAGCCGCCACTCACCACACATTGTCTTTAATCTAATTCTACACATGGTTTCGTTTCAATCCGAATCAAAAGCTCTCATGTTAACAAACCATAACAGATCTCCCTTAATCCGCCTGGCAACAAAAGATGGATGCAAGAGACACTCCGCCTCTCCGTCCCTGAAATCACACCTCATTTGCATACAAAACACTCGCTGGAGGTAAGGGCATATATTAAAGCCATTATTTTGCGTTGTTCTCATTGAAGAAAAAAAAAGTTTGCATAATTGTGTTTAGCATTATGTGGGATGGAGGCTCAGCTATCCAAGAGCAACTTAGCAAATCCTTCCTGTTGCTGCTGGCCATCCATACTCCTGCGTTTGCTTGATAATGCAGGAGTAGACAAATAGGGACATGTCTCTGTTGCAATAACCAAATTGGAGACACTGTGGCTTCAAAGGCTTGCATGCTGCAATGTTTCTATGCCTGACCTTCTTAAGAGTGTGTCCTCCATAAAATTATTATAACAGCAGCATGGAAAGCCTCATTAAAAACTGTACTTTATGTGACATTCAGTATATTCTTTAGAAATGGTGCATACGATAATACTGACGAAGAGAAACAACATGACTTGCTGTATAAACATCAAACTGAAATTATCTAATAAAAACATTAAAAAAAAACACCAAATGTGAGTCACCATATTCATTTGACACTATTAACTTTTTAAAAAGAGCTTTAACTCCTTTCTACTGTGCATGTACGACACCATGTTAACACTTTTTCAAAAGTTCAAACAAATCCACAAGAACAAAGACAAACACGTACATCTTCCTTATGCCAAACACGGATGCCTGTCCTGTGATTGACAGGCTGGTGAGGCCATATGCCCAACTGATGCCTCTTAAGAAACCCATGTGGGGAGGAGAGGGCGGATTCAAAGACTAAACTCAACTCGAACAATCATAGTGTGACAGCAGGCCTCAAGAACGTGTGCTGTTTCCAAAACCCACAGCCAAGGGAATTAGTCAGTGCTAATGTGGCCACTTTGCTAGATCAAACAGTGGAGAGGTTAGTCACTGGCAAGAGGACTGGGTAATAAGCATCCAATGGCATGTCGGTGCAGGAGGTCTGATTTGCACAATCTTCATACTCCAACGCAAACAGTAATGATGAGAACCTGACTTGTACATCTGTTTATGACAGCCACCTCAGGCAAAATATGCAAGGGCTGAATCAAAACATAATTCATTATGTTGATATGATGCTTTTTTTTTATTTTTACAAGCCCTACACTCCCCCTTCCACACACACACACCTTTCTTTCAGGTGATGTGACGTTTGTGTTGATCTCTATCACTGGGATACGCAGTAACTCACCCAGTCTGACTTGCTGGGCCCTGTTCTGTCCCGGGTGCCTCCGGGGTTTTACCGCACACCTGTGTGTTCGACAGGACTTGAGCTGTCCGGAGAGCCACTTTTCAATGTTGTCCCTGCCTCCTGGCGGCTTGAAGAAGCAGCAGCATTGAAAAACATAAGTCTTAGCTCCCTTCAAACGTATACATGAAGGCCTTTCTGGATGCTTTTATCATGTTGCACATTAGCCCTGCCCCATTCATACATGTGAGTGCAATCCCTCAAAGGTGTGCTCATATCATACGTATGCAGCCCTGTCATCTGAACCATGCACACAAACACACACTCTCACAAAAACACATACACATTAGCATGTTGTCATGGGTGTGTGAGCGGCAGCTGGGTGTAAATTGCACACGGGTCTAGCGTAATGAGGACTGATGGCTTATGCCTGCTGTATATTCCAGGAGGGTGTCTTCTGACAGCTTTGGGAGCCGATAAAGTAATAACTAATAATGTGCAGATAGCGGCGCCACAGTGTGACAACTACGCTAACGCCGAGAGTGTGAGGTTGTGTTTGAGTGAGTGAGAGAAAGAAAAAGAAAAAGAGAGTGAGGGTTGGGGGGGTGGGGGGAGGGGGTCTGTGCTATGGGGGCTTCCTTTCAAGTTTCAAACACAACCTCCGGTGATGGTTTCAAACCTAATTCACTACCTCCAATAAACACACAGGCAGAAAGAGAATACATAAACTGTTTAACAATCACTCACTTTGGAAAAATAGAGAGGAGAACAGAAGGGGAAAAAAGAGAGGGTATCCATCCGGCATTGCTTTTTTATAATCCGTCAAAACTATAAACAGAAATTGAAATAAGAAGAGCTAAGATAGGTGTGTAAGAGAAGCACCAGGGACAGAGGAGACTGCTCTCTCCCCCTCTCTCTTCCTCGCAGAAACAAGTGATCCTGCTCAGGTTCTTACAACATGGAGGCTCCTCCATAAATCATAGTCCTCAGTGCAAAAAGACTGAGTGTCTGGCAGTGACAGAAGACTCTCTGTGCATACTGTTCTGTTCTCCATCTCTTCTTCTTCTCCATCCTCCATTCCACTACAGCTTTACAGGAGTCAGAGCCACCGTCTCAATGACAGGGTCTTGTGACTCGGTAGTGCAGAATAGACAACCTCCACAGAGGAAATACAGGAAAGTTCTGTGAACAGTGGAGCAGGAGTTGAGGAGAGCCATTGGGGTTACCAGGAGTTGGGATCAAAGCTGCCGTACTGTAGCTAGCACACCATTTGACAAAAAAAATCCCAGTCAGAATCAGTGTGTAAATTGTAATTAAATTGTTCATGTGTTTCTGGCATAAACTGGGTTGATGTTCACGGTGCAAAGAATTGGCCTAAAGATGTGTTCAGACTGAAGGCAATACAGGATACAAAGTAAATGGAGAGATTTGAATAGATAGAAACATGCATACACTCACTGCATGTATTGTTAACACACTGGTTCAGGTTAAGAGTGAAGAATGTTTCATGTTGGGCAAAAACAAAAAAAACAAGTAATAATCCAAAACTGCATGACTCAGCTTCATGACAGAGGGGAAAAGGAGAGTTTGGAGGAAAATATGAGACAGAATGGGAGTTCCTGGGAAGTTTCAAAATATGTTTGAGTCACATACTCTGTTCAGAGGACACTGAAAAGTCACACACAGTCAGTGTATTTCGCAAGCCAGCTACTGTACAACTTCACACATTCTCACTCCCAACTTGTCAAATACGGACACTTGGTCAGTGGCTCTACATATTAGCATATGACACACTAGATGCGCTCCTGCTTCAGTTTTGGATGCCCAGGGAAAGTGTGTCAAATTGGGCTTGTTACAAGCATTTCGTCTTTTCGAAATAAACTTCCATTACAACAGGAAATGTATATTTTCTTCTTGTTAAATGCATACAGTCTTAAAAGAAACTTTGAAGACAGGTAAAAAAAACTTTGCTTAGGTTAACTTTCTGAGGGTTTGGGCAAAAAAATACATGGTCAGGTTTAGAAAAAACCATCATGGTTTGGCTTAAAATAAATATGGCTATTATAAAAGTATACTAATGTCATTCAACATATGTCATTAGCACAGCATGCTACACAAACTAGCAGTCCCCATTGTTATTAAAAGACCTCAACTGACCTTGTGTTTCCCACAGGACACAAACAATGGTCTCCCTCGTGAAAGTCCAGAGTTTGTTGATCCAACCACCCACCTCCCCTCCCACTCTCCTTATGTGAACTTCCTCGCTTTTTATACTACGATAGTTTCTGGCAATGTCAACAAATGTCACCACTCACTGCGTCTCTTACCGTCACTGAGGGTGCCTCTGAGCATCTGTGTCTGACGCAAAGGGCCACTGAACAACTGTTGGTATATGACAAATTGGGAGTGAGACCAATTGTCACTGACCCCAAGTTTGCATAAAAAAAAAAAAAAATCTAAGGAAAAAGTGTCAAGTCATCTTTATCATTATTCATATTAACAAATTTAGCAATGCGGGCAAACTAAAGAGGGACGAAGAAGTCAAACACTCATCTACAGTAAATTCGCTTCAGCCTTTATGACAGTGTGGGAAACAACTCTTATGGTAAGAGGGCACCACCCCCACTATTCTCTTCTTTCTTTTACAGTACCTCTCTGCTTTCACATTCAAAATGTGATTAGCAGTGGACAGAACATGCACATATTCTGACTTATAGTCAATGTTTGCAGCTGAGGAGGAAAATCTCTCCACCCCTATGAGATGAAACTAAGTATTGCAGCACCATACTGGAATCCACACAAGCTGTCAGACCAGATTTTGGCCCTGGTGTTAATCTATTTATTAAGAGATCTTTGCATAACAGTGCAGCTGCACAATCAACTCTGATCAAATTTGGTTGAAGAGTCACGACAGAAGGTGGAGGCAACAACACAGTGGAAGAAAAAGAAAAGGGAAAAAGAGAGAGAGGAGGAGTGTGGTTATGTTTCAAGAGGTAAACCACAGGTTGGGTCTGGTGTAGCAGGACTGATCCGTCTTTTCCCTCTGTGTGATTGGGTCTCTCATTAGGAGCCAGGCCCTGAAACCGGAGCCCGGCCTAATGCCTTGCCGTGTTTAGAGAAGCACAGAAACCATTTGGCTATAATAGCAACCTTTTCAAAAACAAACCTCTGAAATGAAAGGCGGCCAGACTTGCAAAAACCGACAGCCGATTATTTTGAAAAGGAGGCAGGGGAGACATGACCATGAAAAATCGTAAACTGCAATTGAAAATAAAGCCAGGCGCACTGCGTGCACCACCCACTCCCCTCCTGCCATCTTTCCCATTTCCCTCTCCGCCTCTCTTCTTTCCACGGCTGTTCATCTGTACGTCTTCTGTGTGTTTCGCTCACCTTCACCCTCACAACGTGATGTGTCAAAGGGTTAACTTGCACACACCAGGCCTTCATTCCACACTGATGCTGTCACACGATAAGCTGCTCTCTCTGTCACTTATCAGTAATTTACTGCTACTTCTTTTTCCCCTTCTGTCTCTCTCTCTTTCACACAAAATGAGCTTGTTTCGCCTGAAGCCATCTGACTGCCGTGGAAGACAAGCACGTATCCCCCAACTCTCAGACTCTGACACAGGGTTTACTGACAACAACAAGCGTTACCTAGGAATTTTCCATATGAACACAGTAAAGATGAGTCGTCTAAAGCGCTGATGTCTTCATGCCTTGACTTGCAACAATCACGTTAATGAGCATGAAGCTGTGTAGCCTATGTGTTCTCATGTTGATCACCAAGGATGCTTATGGTGGACATGCCTGTTCCCATGACTAAGGTGATAGCAGAGTCAAGGGGTAACTGGGTTTGGGGTCAGGGGTGCTGGGTGCGGACGCATGCTAAGTTCAGAGCTCTACGCTCCGGGGGACAGGCCGTCAAAGAGAGAAGGCCACCCTGTTTAGAGCAGCAGCCTGGGCCTCAGGGGCCCCACCGGTGACAGCTCCCATGTCACAGCCAGCCCTGTGGAACACAGGTAATGTACCCTGGGGGCCTGCTGAGAGATAAAAACGCACCAGGACACCTGCGTCTGAAGCTGTAATTTGTCTTCTCTCATGTTCAAGGTGTTTTATGAGAGCAAAAGGACAAGGTGAAACAGCGAACAAAACAAGCAAGCCCACGTTCTCCGGAAATCCTCCCTCTCTGTCTGCGCAAGCTGCTTGGAGAGTATTGTCAAATGAGCTGCAGCACAAATAGAAAGATGCATGCTGTTCATCAAAATGAGGACTTAAATCATAGGAATAACTCCACTCTACAGTATTTTGGGAGGGTAAAATTAGTTATTGCAACGTCTAGCTTGAGTGACTTATAGATCCATCAACTAGTAGGCAACATAAATAAGAGTCAAAAAGTTTACTGAAAGTACTTTTCTGTTGTTGTCTAAGTAAGTGGGTGTGTATATGTCTATGTGCATGCATGTGTGTGTGTGTATGGCTGGGGGTGACTGGTGATCCCTGCCTCTTCCTGTATATCTTATGCTGGGGTATTAGAGAGGGTCCCTCCCAGAGGCAGTGACTACACAGACTCTTCTGAGAAGGCGCTCATCAACGCCCCTGCTTTCAAAGGCAGCTTTAGCCAGTGCCATTCAAAGCAATCAGCCCAGTCAGGGTCTGCCCATCCAGCCCAAATCCCTTCATGGCTATCAGAAGAACTCTGAGCTGGGCCTGCTGGGGGCAAGGCAGGGATGGAGGGTGGGATTTGCTCATAAGGGATTGTGAAAAGGCCGTGACACACGCTTATTCATGCCCCAATAACCCCCAACAAAATATATATACTGTTCATGAAATAAATAATTAAAAAGATAGGAGTTAAGGGATACCCTGCTGCACAAGTAATGGAGCCCATCTTGACTACTGCACATATTTATGTACACAGGCGCAAACGAGCACTCATACACATGTGCATGCAGTCAAGCTGCTATCTGCCATGGTGGATGACTTTACCATCTACATTATTCAGATGCCATAGGACATTGCTTTGGTGTTGGGGAGGAATGGCATGGCAAAGGATGCCAATTGCCAAAAAAGTGACTACTGAGAGGCCAGCAAAGCTGATGTCTGAATCAAAGTTTGTAATGAATGTAGCTGTTGATAAGCTGCTAGAAATAAATGACAGGCCAGCAGTATCTTATCTTTGAAGCTACAGTTTATAACTTTTATAAAAATAACCTTTTGTCATACTGGCCAAAACTGTCACTATATCCACGTAGTAAGATCTGTGACAAAAATCATGTTCCTTTGACTTTTCATTGTGCTTCTAATGCCACTTTCAAGAATCCACTGTACCTGAGCAAAAATAATCAATCAGAGCTGCAGAATCTCTAACTCAGCTGTCAATCATGTCAGTCAAAGTTCTTAAATTGTGGTCAAACTGTCAAACTAGGCAGCATGGATCAAATATATATATAACACAATTTTGTTACTGAATTGGCTGTTTCTCACCATAAATGTTCTAAAAACATATTTAAGTGCACGGTTTAACTGTTAAATGAATGGTTGTGACAGGGCGGCCATGTAAAAAAAAAACAACAGTTGAGCCAAAATGAAGCACTGCCAACCAGCCAAAACAAACTTTCTCATTTTACAGCTAAACAGTGCACTAAAATGTGTCTCTGAACACATATGAGGTGAGAAATAGGCAATGCAGTAGCAACATCTTGATTTATGTTTGATTAGTGTGGCTGAGTTTTGACAGTTTTACAGCAGTTCAAAAGCTGTGATTGACATGATTGGCAGCTGTGCAACAGACTCCTTGACCCCGATTGGTTGTTTTAATTTCTGTGTAAAATAAGAAAGTTTGCTCTGACCCTTGAGTGGTGCTTTGTTTTGGCATGACGGTTTTCAAAATGGCTGCCAGGTCACAAACTATATCATTTTACAGCTAAACAGCACATGAAAATGTGTTTCTAAAATTCATTGTGAGATATAGGCAATGCAGTTACAGAAACTTGTTTTATCTTTAACCAACACTGACTAGTTTGGCAGTTTGACCACAGTTCATGAGCAGTGATTGACATGAGTCACAGCTGAGTTTGAGACTCGTCAGCTTTGATTGGTTGCTTTCGTTCAAGTGTGGTGGATTCTTGCAAATGACACGAGGAGCACTATGAAAAGGCAGAGGAACATGTTTTGTTTTGTTTTTTATAACATCTGTCTCATGTACTACTGTGTGAATCCAGTGAAAGTGTCAGCAAACATGACTTAACAAAACTCATTTTTATGAAAGTTACCAACTACAGCTTTAAGATTTAATACAATGGGATGGTCATTCTCCTACCTAAGCTATTGATTAACCAAGCCTGGTAACTTACATGTCTAACACGTTAACCCATCTGCAACTGAACGGACTCATTATCTGCATTCCAAGTCTACTTACTGAAACTGCCTTGGTTGACAATTGACAATTGTTGCAGTGAAGTCTGTTAACATGATATATTTGGGCCATTGTTCAAACTAAAAGTACCTCTGGCATGTACACTCCGCAAATGTTTTGCTTACTAATGGTGCGGAATTATTTATACATACACAAATTTTTGTGGAACATGCTACGGCAGTGCCGCAGTTTCCACAGTAAAGCCTTCTACTTGTTTATACTACGAGACTCTCCTCACTGTGACTCTAATCTACAGCATCAACAAAGCATCAATCATTTTTAAAATGGATGCACTGAGAAATAATGAAAGCAAACAGAAAAAGTTAGAAAATAGTGGCTGTTGGAAAAACAACCATTATAGCCCTTTGTTTCAAGCTACTGTCTTAGATTATAAATGTAAGCAAAGATCTAAATATGGTCTCAGCTGTGATCTTTTAACTGTATTTATTATACAATATTTGATGTGTGTGAAAGAAAACTGCAACTGCTCTGGATTTTGCTGTGGACTGGTTTTGGTTATGTGTAGGTGTGTGTGCGTGCATGCGTGCCTGTGTGCCTGCGTGCATGCGTGTGTGTGGAGGGGGATCACAGGGAATAACACTGGGCAGAATTTACCCATGAGAAACAACAAAAGATGCCTCAGAAGTATGTCAGAGTGCCCTCATATCTCTGTGGAGGGGGCAGTGAGGGTACAGAGTGCTGGGAAGGGTCAGCCAATTTTAGAGTGTCTTGTTTTCTATCTGCATCTAAATCCAGTGGCTGTCTTTGGGCAGCTGCAGTGAAACGCATTACAAAAGCTTCTTCTTGAGAAACAGCAAGCCAATCAAAACATGCATCAGGAGCCTAGATGCAGTAAATATGAGCCAGTTATTTGAAGTTTGAGGTTTTTCTCCTACCAAACAAGCTCATTTACTTTTCAAGGTTTATGACAATTTCCCATGAAAGACCAGAAAAATAGCGCAAAGCAATTGTTTGGGTTTTGGACCCAGATCATGATGCATTTCAAATATGTATAAAACACAGAAAGATGAGCAGAGACTTACACAGACACAGCACAGTGAAGCTTCAGTTATGTAGAAATGCAGGCTGAGGGGTTTGACTGAAATGGGTTTATGACTGTGAGTACTACTATCGTAATTAAAGACACAAGCATTAGTAAATTTGATTTTTTTCCTTTTTGTCATACCAAAACAACCTGGTCCCACAGAAATACATGTCCCCCTTTCACACTTATTCTCACTTCTATCCAATAAAGGCCAAAAAAGGCCCCTAAGTATCTTAAAAAAAAAAAAAAAGACAGAAGTGCGTGAAATTACCATGACCTCTTAACACCGCATTATATGGTGGAGGTGCGTGAAGCATCAAAAGTAGGTGTCAGCACCACAGAAACAATGCCAGTGTAAAGTCAAGTAGGATCCTTTGTCGTGGTGTACATGCAAATTTGCTGGTTCAACATTAAGCACTGGATGGTTGTTAATACTACTGACCCATTAGAAGTAAAGGTGGAGTGGATAGTCAAAACAAGCACAGGACTTGAACCCAGGAGACAACTGTTTGTGTTCCTTGTGAAAATAAATGTCAGCATTGACTTCTTTTAAATGTACGCTCTTACATACTATACGTAGTTAAGTCATGTGACGTTAAGGTCTTACTTTACGCCTTACTTACCTCCCGTACATAACAAATGTGGTTATTTCAACTGAAAACACTATCATTTTTCTGAACCTAACCAAGTAGTTTCAGTGCCTAAACCCAACTGTGCTGCCACCATGTAATTCAATACATTATGTGTGGGCTGTTAAGAAGTCGTGGTCATTTCACCTCTTTTTGAGAGGTCACATAGTATCAAAACCTGAAGTTGTAAGTTCAGTGTTTGTCATCAGATAATATGCTTGTTTTGGGCAGGCTGACTATCATGTGATATTTAAAACTCTAGGATGAATCACTAGCCTTATACGAATGTTCAATCAGCTAAAATGCTAATGAACAGCAAAAATGATTTGACAATGTATTGCTTGTAATGGTCTGTCAATCATCCACTGCCACATCCAACAGTCTTTTTTTTTTTTGGCATGTCCTCTTATGTTACTGCACTTGATCAGACGTACTACTCATACTTTCATTGTACACTCTATATACAATGACAATAAAGGCATTCTATATTATTCTATTCTATTCTATAAATAAAGGTGAAGATCAGGCCATGTGAGAGAAAAACCTTTGCATACTTCTACAAAACAGCCATGACCTGAGAGATGATTGTGATGATGGGGGTCTTGGGTGGGCTCAACCATGTACGCACTGCCAAATTAGCTGCAGCTTTCTAGGGTTGATCCACCAGTATGGAACCAAGGCCCAAGCCTCATCCTGTGTCTGGCAACCCACAACTCTCAGCATAATTACCCCAGCAACTGTGCTCCTCCTCTGAGCCTTGCTAATCTGTGGAGGCCGTGGCCCTGCCGTCAGCTCCACACGGCTGAGAGGGAGGGAAGGAGGCGCAGTACTGTACCACGTACACCCTTGCTGCTGTGAATTGTAATGCATAAACAAAGCAAAAGTACAGAGGACATCTTGACCTAAAACAGGATGAGGGACAAGGGAACGGGCACAGACAGGAAGGAGGTTATTGGCCCAAACTTTGAAAACAACTATCTGCAGAGGAGTTTAAGGAGGGCTAAAAATTCACCTACTGAGAGATGAGAGCACTGGTGCTTTCAAGCCCAGGACAGTGGGGATATTAGGAAGGTAAAGGGCCTATTGAGTGCCGAGCTATCTTGCCCTGGCACTTAATCAAAGGGATTAAAGCTTGGGAAGCCAAGCCCACAGGTTATCCTCCAGGAAGCATACCAAGTAGTTATCAAAAACACCAAAGTTCAAAGCAGCTCAATTTTCCTATATTAGAAGTGTTTTGGTCAGAGCCCTCAGGCTTGTTTCTAGGTAAAAGAACTGTGTTAGAAATGTTTGTGCTTGCATGCTTGGAAGGCATGAGGAGTGGGTGGGTGCTTGTACTTCGCCGAAAACCTGAGTCCGTCAGGCTCAACGCAGTGTGATCAATCACTCCCAGAAGCTGCCTCAGTCCCAAGAAAACCTGATCCGACCGTGTCTCACACTCATAAAAGTGTCTCCCACAGACGGAACAGGGTGGGGCAATGTATTTGTTACAATTAACACTTTCGGACAGCTGTTAGTATGGTATATTGTTATCTCTTAGATGAGCCTGTTCACTGTTGTGCAGCTTTAGTAGCAACTCTGGTAGCCATTGTATCAAAAACAAAAGAGAAAGTACCAAAAATCCACTGTCTTTGTTCTTACTGACTATCACTATATTGTAGCAGCCATGGCAGATCAGACTGGAACTAAAAGGACTACTCTGTAACAGCATACACAATTGTGGCCAAGCTGTTTACACACACATGCGCTTGGCATAAGGGATCTGTGTGAGATTGTGAGATTTTCTTTGACATTTATAATTGGCTGAGCATAGGGTCAGTGGTTTGAAGCTTAATGTGAGGAGTTTGGAAGTGAAAGCATGTGACAAATCCCATGACTCCTCAAAAGTTGTAAAGTGCTGTGGCCTTTACAGTGGCCCAGTGTAGCTCAGCCAGAATCAGGGTTGTATGCCCCACAAAATAACTAACTAACAATGTCAGGTTTAGTGGTTAGGGGCCCGATTAGGATCTGGGCTTCTCATGCTGAAAACATGTGCCTTTATAGGACTCTGAGGCATTAAAACATGGTAAAGACATGCAGATAATGTGAACGAGAAATAAAAATGCTGTTTGTGAGTCAAAATAATATTAGGTTCAAACAGAATGCTCTTGAACATGTATAAATATTAAGTTTGTACTGTCACATTTTGACAAATTGTCACGTGTAATTGTCACCAGACCATTTTCCTTCAGATTTGGTAATGGATTTGGTTTGTCAAAATTAAAACCTTAAATGCAGCAGTCTCATGAGACCTGGCATGAGTGAGAAGGGTCCCAAAAGCATCTGAAACTTACACTACTAGGAGTGAATACCTATAAACATGAGTCCTGTATTTTTCCCGGACTATCGCCAAGGCTAAAGTGCGACGGCTTAACTTCATGAAAAAGAATATTTACCCATTTTAGCCCATACAGGCCTTGTTATGATGAAATCAGCCTGGTCGCATATTTAGCATGTTCATTACCAAAGCCTCTAACCTGCCAGGATCCTGGTATGGCTTTAATAGACAGACCCCATCTGTCTGACGTTAGGACCATTGGAAACAGATGGGCCTTTAATTGTATTTTTGTCCAAATTGCAAAATAGCTACTTGGGAAAGAAGCTAAAATAACATACAAACAACAGCAACTATGATAACAACTGCGTCTGGAATGAAATGAGTACAGTAAAAGATCAAAAACATAAGGCGTACAAACTCAGCTCTGCTCTTTGAAAGGGGATCTCCCCTAACATTACTGGCCCAGTATTGATTTACTCTGCAATTTCGTATTTCTCTCCCCACGCCAGCTCCACAATCTCTATCGAGCAGGAGGTCCGGCAAATAGCACTCATCAGATTTTTTTCCAAAACATAAAAGATTGATACCTTACTTCTTTTCAGACAAAAGAATAATTGAGGAAGGGTTGAAATTGGTGTTTGGAGAAAGGAGCACTGAAACCAAAAGGAGATAGCCAGGCCCCAGAGTTAGTTTAATAAACCATAATGGGAAAATGTTGCAGAAAGGGCACTTGTGTGATGGAAAATCTGTACCTTGTAAAAGATAGGCTCTTACCTATTTTATCCTTTAAATATAATGCCATGGTTACGAGGATTGCAGTGGCATTGGGTTTGAACACTGAACAGCGATGACAGGAAAAATGGGTAAATAGCTAATAATGTGACGAAATCTTTAACAATAAAACTTTTTGATCATTTTCTACCAACTTTAGATGCTAAAACAAAAGAGATTTTCCTTTTATGCCAACCACTGCCAGCAGTGCAGTGTTTCTGACTAGCCTCCCTTTCCTAAACCCTGCAATTTTCAGCCATGGACGAAAGGGAGAGAACAGATAAACAGGCTTTTTTTATATATATATTTCAGTCCAAATCACATCAAGGTATAAACAGTGAGCCCAGAGCACATCTCCTATTCTTTTTCAAAGTAAGTCCTGCTGTTCCATTTCAAATACCTCGGGGTTATGGGTCATAATGCTGCTTTCCAGCTTCTGAACACGTTTATTCAGGCATCCTACTGTAAATAGGGGGAGATTCAACATCAAATATCTCTATTCCCCATGCTGGCCCTTTCGTCTGTTCTGAGTGGATGTGTGCTTTTGGCTAACAAAGTAATGGTTTCTCCTCTTCTCTTACCAGACTCGGAATACCAAGTGGCAAAATAATTGAGGCAAGTGTTGAATATAGTTCTCTTTGGTGTCACAATGTGTTAAGCAAGACACTAGGTATGAAATCAATCACATTGGCAAAAATAACGAAAACCTAAAGATAACATAAATCCAATATATGTCAGGAAATTAAATTAGTGTTAGCTTATGTTATGGCTCACAGCTCCTCGACCATTAAAGGGGTAATAAATGTGTTATAAAGCTCTTACAAGCCCCTAAGGCCATTAAGGGCTGAGCTGCAGAGCTTTTTACGAGATTGTTTATTACAGGCTAGGCTTATCATCATTTACCACGCAGAGGTGGCTAAAACGAACTCTATAAATAGCAGATTCACTGGTACTTAGCCAAGCAAAACAAGGCTGCTATAACAGGAATATATGAATTGTCACAAATGAAAGGTGAGGCAGAGAGAAGAGGAGAGGAGAAGAGAGGACAGGGTGACTAGCAGGTGGCTTCATATTGTCTCTATCCACTGCATATGTCCCGTCCACTGCTGAGCTGACAGGTAGGGACACAATGTGTTGACCTGAGGGCCTGTTAGAGACCTGCAAGTGGATAAATATAGAGCAGTGGGAGAGCATAGGTGTCTTAAATGACATATCTAATTACGATCATCCTCTGCAGTCTATTCCCCGAGTCCAGGAGAGGCTTACGAAAACACAGCTGCTGTCGCACAGGCAAAGCCACAGCTCTAACTGCTCATTCTTTGAAGTAAACATTGATAGCAGCACAATTGTGTCTTTCGTTGTATCTTTCATGTGCTTCGACCAACACCCCTCCATCCTCTCTTTCGCAGTCGCATACACAATATAAACATAAACAGCCCAATGCCTCATTTGGATTTGCAGCAAACGGGGGGAGATTGCAGCTGTGTGTGTTCCATTTGCATATGAGAAAACAGTTTCAAAAGGCTTGTCTATAATGCATAAGAGCCTTTTAGGCTGTCTTTACTGCAACACTCTATTCCTCCCACTGACAATCCATGCACGGGTTTGCATCATTTTGTGAGACATGCCAGTTTTGAATTATTCAGTCACTCATCTCTGCCACAGCACCGCATTTAACAAACACACATGCACGTTCTCATATAAAAGGACGGAGTGGTCTACAAGGATACTACAACAGCACCTCAGTCAGTCCCTTTGGAGAGGTGGGAATCCTATTACCTAGCTGTCAGAACCTGTCGGACGCCTTTCCCTTATGCCAGGCCCCCTTTGTTAGAGGGGGATATGATGTACTCCGCCAGTCCATTTAGAGGCTGCATGCTCTGTGTGCTTTAAACGGCCTTGGGCCTTGAGCGTCATGAGCAGAAGAAAACACAGTTCAATTTCCCTACACGAGTGCATAAAACAAGCACCTCCACTGTACCAGCCCCATGCATAATTCACTGCCGGTGATGTGTGTCTTAAACGCTGCTGAAATATACATGGCGGCATATGCAAATTTGGCGGTGCTCTCACATGCTGTACTTGCTAAACAGACAACAAGAGAATAGCATGCCACGCAGACAGCCCCTTCTGGACACAGACAGTATGTAGTACAGTATGTAACAGTGTGCGTGTTGAGGGAGTGTTAGCCGTACATAATAGGTCTTGAAATGTGTAGAGAAACATGCGACAATGCTTGCTGTACCCTTAAATGTTCTCCAGTCCTACTGAGGTTTTTAAATCATATGTACAGATTTGCACACTGAGGTGGGAAAAACACAGAAGTAGCATCTGTGAAACTGTGCATAGGTCTCTGAAGGTTTCTTGAAGGGCATTTTGAAGCTATAGGGTGGCTTTACTGCTTATGCCAGGTTGGCAATTTTGAAAGGAATCCTATGAAGCCAAAGATTTTTTTTTTCCCAAGCCAGCATCTATTGGTCATTAGAGGAACTGCAGCTGAAGACTCTAGACTGCAAATTGGATTTTCACTGAATGTGTGTGTGTGTGTGTGTGTGTGTGTGTGTGTGTGTGTGTGTGTGTGTGGTCTTTGTGGAAGGGATGTTGATGAGGGAGGAGGAGAGGGCAGACTGGTGGTGTCAGATTTTATAAATGGAGGGAGGAAATGTCTTTATCCCAGGTTTGGACACCCCCACCACTTTCCTTACCAATCCCTCCTGGTGTGTGTGTCCATGTGTGTGTGTGTGCGCGGTTTGGACCAGGCGCTGGCTCAGTCCGATTCCCAGCAGTGTATCTTTAACAGGGCCTTCCCGCCGGGCTGCCAGCCTGTTCCCCCCTGATGGGACAACAGCCCAGCTGACGCCCCCACAGCCCTGCCAACACAACCCACACCTTCGACACACAATCTGCTCCCCTGATCCTGATGGAGAGAGGGTGGGGAGTGATTAAAAAGAAGAGAGCAAAGACAACGGGGAAGGAAAAGAGAAAGAAAGGGTGTTCTATCATCTTACACAAAGCAAGTTAAGATCGAGTATTTGATTGTCAAAAGACATAGATTCGTGGAGTGTTCCTTTAACCCTTTGAAACTAGATTGACAACACTTTTTTTGTGATGAGTTCAGATGCCTTCACAAGTATTTTAACCTTCAGACCATGAGTAAATTGATGTGTTTTCTTTTGAAAACATGGAGAAAAGGCAATGAGCAACTTGGCAAGAAACGGCTCCGCAAATCGCAGGAAATTGGTAGATTAGGAAATTGTTGTTGTTTTTTTAAACTTAAAGATATCAAATTGATACTTCCAATCATTATAATTTTATATTTAGAATTATTGTACAGAATTACCATTATTTTGAAATGCCTTTATTATGCATAATTTCTTCTCAAGGTGCTAATTGCTCTTTTCCCATGTTTTCAAAAAAATAATTACACCAATTTGCCCTGGTTTCAAAGGGTTAAGGGATGAACACACAAATGATGGTTAAAACATATGTAAAAAATGCTTTTATTGTGTATTCTACTGGACTTGCAGCATGTTCACAAGGAGCTCAAGTTCATCCTTGCACACAAGACACAGACCACTAAACCATCATGCTGCCCAAGTTCAACTATGCAATGATAAATTAAACTAAGGTTGTGTCTGTGTGTTTAACAGGGATTTTAATCAAATAGTATTCCAAAGAAACTGCTCTGACAACAAAGACTGAGAGCTTCCCAAAAAATACAGGGCAGCTATACTAAGGTAGTAAAAAAAATATCCAATTAGGAAAAGAAATTCAATAATAAAGGAATGCAATAACCAAATGTTTTATAACATATAAAATAATGCAATATCTGAAGAAACAAAGAGCGGATGGGGAGTTGCAGGCGTGTGGTCATTAAACCTGAACTTGACATTCACTGAGCTGCTACATTAATGTGCTGTGAATACACTTTGATTTGACATTTATATTGCAGTGGCTTAAGTTTTTTTTTAATAAGCAATATATTCTTTTGCATCTTTTTTATTCCATTATTTAATGACTCATACTTCAACCTTTCTATAAATAAAGACAATTATCACAATTTTAGTAACAGACATCACTACATTTGATTTCTTAGTTATACTTTTCCCAGAATACACCAAAAAGGTAGCCCCAGTCAGTGAGTGCACAAACATTTGCAGCTTTTGTAAATCAGACTTCATGTATATTGCAAGTACAAATAGAATGAAAAGAATAGTGCATATTTTAGTTTATGCCCGCACATATCATACCAGTAAATCTGGCCTTCTGTGCATATGTGCAGCTGCCAAAGCTGTGGTGTCACTAGTGTTCACTGGTGTTGAACAGTGTGTTAACAGGATGTGTAATGCGGTGTGCTGGTCCTGTGCTGCAGCCAGGGCTGGGTGGCAGCAGCACTGTAGGCTACAGTAGGGCGGTTATCATGAAGCAGTTATGTAGCTGCTCTGCTGGGCCAGTCTAATTACAGGAGAACAGCGTGCACCAGTCTGGGCCTCCAAATGGCACCATATGTTTTCCCAGACTAACCGGCTGAATAAATGCCATTTACCCATTCAGGATGCACTGTGCTCTGTGTCTGGGAATCAGTCACTCACTCTCATATAAAACCACTCACACACACCCCCAAACACCCTACCACCCACTTCTCCCATATAAAACTCAGCTGTCGGTGATTTGCCCTGCTCACCCCACTATGTATCCTCGCAGCGCTTCCTCTTCAGTTTAACCATTTACAAATCCTATTGTCAGTTGGTCTATGTGTCTCTAACATACGCGGACTCGCATAATGATGTTGATGACTGTGCTGTAAGCAGTTTAGTTAACTGAAGGGGTTTGGTTAATCAGAAACAGTGTTTGCAAAAAGCAAGGGTGTGGTCGGGTCCATCCGTCTTTTCTTTGGTGACATATGGTGAGCGACCTGCACAGATAACATGATCGGCAACTTGACCAAGGTCATCACTGGTAAACCGGTTGTGGAGTCAGTGACACAACAGGAATGAGAATTTAAAGAGTATAAATATATTCAAGTGGAGGTGTTTAGTGTTTCAAATATGATATTACGAAGGACACATGGATATTGGTTACATTTGCTGTCTGGGCACTGCAGATTTCCTGTCTAGAAAATCTAGATCATGTGCTACCGATATTGGATTTTGAAAGCCAATGCAAATAATGTACCTCAAAAACACTATTCAGTCAGTGGTTCTCAAACCTTTTGGCTTGTGCCCATATAAAATGGAGCTATACTTTCATACTGTGCAGGATTTTCCTTAAAATGATCGCTAACGACCCACTAGAAGTGTGTGGTGGTGTATTTATCTGCAGACTCTGCCCTATATGCCAGTATTTTTTCTTTTTTCTTATTGTGCTGTGGTAAGGATGTGGTAAGGATAGAATCTCCCTGCAATCTTTGGGCATGGTATGTAGCCCTAGATGAGGTGGGGACTTAACAAAAACGTAGCAATCAAGTGGTAGCAGCTTGTATCCAGAAGAAAGCAATAAGAATTGCGTACACGGTATATAAAAAAAAAAAACAACATAAATATAGCTAGGCCAAATGCTAAGCAGACAAAGCTCCTTTCAAACAAGAGTAAGGGGTCGGCTTCCACTATCACTTTTGCTCATGAGCACTCAAGGAGAGGATGGGGATGAAGAGCCACACAGTTGGCCTGTTTTCTATTGGACAGGTTGGTGCTTTTGGCTAGCTTAGTTAGCTAAAGTATATTTTTTTCCCCATCAAAACAAATGTAACATTGTTACAATGGTAGCTTGTAGGGAAGGAGTGGCTAAGTTTGAATGTTGTAGGGATGCACGATAATATTGGTATGTCATCAGTATTGGCTAATATTGGCTTTAAAATGGAACACTGGAATTAGACAACATATGTATTTCTGCCAGTATCGCTAATCATTTTTTAAATTGACAAAGTAAACAGATACAAAATATCAACCCCAAGGTGAAGTATTTTTCTTATATTGCACAATTAATGAGTATTATATACACTGAAAAGCCTTCTATTTTATGTCTCCATCTGTTGGTGGTCATAACAATAAGAGTATGCATAATATGATGTTAACTCCACTACAAAACAGACCTGATAATCACTAAAATTAGGTGGGGAAAAAAGTAGCTATATCGATATTGATATCTATAGCGGTATTGGTTATCAGTTAACAGCCAAATGAGTTGTTATATATTGGCATTTCAGATATCGGCAAAACATCCAATATCGTGCATCCCCAGAATATTGTGTTTACAAACAGTAATTGACAATTGAGTTCTGATTCAAGTTAATATTAATGCCTTCCATGTGGCTTTGATTCGAACATGGAGTATTTCCCCACCAACACTCACTGGCAAAATCACAATCACAGTGTCACTGATAACAAGAGCATAATTCTTTGTGGTTGCAAAAAGCTGACAACATTTATATCATGACCTCTTTTTTTGGAAAAGCTCCCTGTATCATCACTAGATAGACCTATCACACATCATCAGTTTGTTAATGAGAACAGCCCAGGCAGAGGCGCTCACAGATGCCTATCGAGGGCAGAAAACAAAAAGAGAATGTAAGTAAATATGGACTGTAATTAGTATGACAAGGTTGAAGAAACAGATAACACACCGCAGCAGCCCGAAGGCCTACTCTTTCACACATGCGCATGCACGTGTACGCCTGCACATGCACAGGACACACACAGGCACTGAGCTGTATGCTCACACGCACGCTGGAAACAAATCAAATGTTTTAATCAGCTTGCTACAGCACATAATGAGGATCCACTAAGCCCCAGCTATCAGCTGCCATCGGCCACTTACTTGTGCCTTCAAAGAGCTGATTTTTCACTTCTTCTACAACCGGCTTAACACAGTAGCTATCGAGAGTGAACACCGCCTGTGCATGTGCAATAAAACCTGAAAAGTGTAACTGATGTTTCAGCAAGTGATATGTACGCAGTAAAGCAAGGAGGCAATTATGTGCAAGTGGACAAGACGGTGCAGCCTATGGGGAAATATATTCTATTTACCACCGCTGTGATTTACAGCATGGAAATACTAGAGAATGGCTGTCTGAGGTCTTGGTGGGAGATCACAGGAAAGCTTATGCCACGCCACAGCCCATAAATCTAACAAAAACATGTAGTGACCGTGCATACTTTGCATAACCCAACTCACTCCTACATTAACAAGATGCCGTATCATCTTTACCTCTCGCCTTGAGTGCACACACCATGTGATGCAGTGCACCTGGCCTGGCCACACCTGCTGTACAGCACAAGGCAATCACATGAATCAGTCAAGTTGGTTACAGCCAGACTAATTTCCACAGGACTGAAGGTATGTCAGAATTCTTACTCAACCATCCAGGTGTGTGTGTGTGACAGAGAGAGAGGAGGGGTGTGAGATGCAGAGAGTGTGTGCAGGTGGGCCTCCAAGTGCAGTTCTTGGCCTCCTGGCAGAGCTCTGACCTCTGTGAGGTGGGCTCGCAGCTCCAGCCCTCCAGCTGGAGAAGTGATGACCTGAGAGCTGAATAAACTGAGAGACTCGTCCTCCTGTCCTTGCCTCTTTCCTGCCTGCCTGCTGCAGTGTGTCCTGACTGGGGGGCATGCAGAGGTGGGTCAGCCTGCATGAAGATCCGGGCTTGATGACTCTGTGTCTTTCTTTATGTCATTTCTTAAGACTCTAAACTTAATTTTATAGCTATGTCTTCATACAGCATTTATTTTTGAGTATCTTATTCCTAGCTATGTCATTCTGTTTAAATTATCTACATTCTTTGATTTTATTTATCACATATCACCATCTTTATCATATTTGATATACAAATGTTTACATATATACACAGTAAATATTTGTGTTATCCTTTAAGGGGCGCATGTGTGCGTGTGTACTAGACATTTGTATGTATTTTTTGTATGTACATGAAGATGTACATGATTTGGGTTTATATTTTCATGTCTGTATCATATATTTGTAAACTCTATTATTATCAATATCATTTTTAATATCATCACAAGTTTACAAATACAAACAAAAAACAGTTCAATGGATACACTACTTATGTATCTCTTTCAATTCACATTTAGAAAAAGAAATGCTTTGATTTAAAGTTTGAATTTTGTTAAACCAAATTAATATCGGTATGTGGGTCTGGGTGATATGTCAATATTATATTGATATTGTGATATGGGATCAGATATTGTCTTAGATTTTGGATATTATCGTAAGTATTGTCTTTTCCTGTTTTTAAAGGCCGTATAACAGTAAAGTGATTTTCACATTTCACTTTCTGAACATGACAGACTAAATATTTTGCGAAAGCACAAATAGTGAACCACACAATGTTCTTGCAATATCAAAATTGAGGTACCCCAAAAAGAATGTGATTTTTTATTTTCTCCATATCTACCAGCCCCTACATGATGAACCATTTCTGCATATTACAACTGTATGAAGTACAGAAACAATATACACCAAAGCAAAACATTGTACAACAGAGTGAGCCTCAAATAGACAGAGCGAAATTATCCCATCTGGGCCAGAGGTTGCCATACATGTCAAACCTAAAGCGAGCTAACTCGGGCCTCTGTAGCAACATCCGGTGCAGCCTGCTGTAAAATAAATGACGTTGTTAGTCGCAGTCTCGCAGGTGAAATGTGCTGCTGCTACAATTATTCTAATGCCAGCATGCCAGAATGCCAGTGCTACCAAATGCTGCTGTCAACCCAGGGGTTTAATTAGTTTGGCACATGTGCCACTTATAATCACCTGCCATTACCAGTTCTGGCTGCATCTGCTTACACGTCTGTCAGTGCCGAGCAGGCTGTGTTTGCGTGTATAGGTTTGTGGGTGTGTCAGACGGTAGTGTTGAGTGTATATTTTGGCAACAGCAATTATCCAATATGAAATTTAGACAGAAAGGGTTCATTGGGACCAGTATTTTTACATATTTATGGAGAGAGAAAGAAATGAATCAAACACAAATCTCCTTTTTTTTAATATGTGTATTAAACATCTTTAGTCAAAGTAGCTGTTGACTACAGCCAGGACAATTGTATTAAAGGAACAGACTTGTCAGCAGTCCATCTGTACAGATGCATTGTGAAAGCAGAGGGGAGCAGGGCTTCGTAGTGTCAAACTGCATTGTGAATAGAGCTACACCTCAGGCTGAATACATCACATTGTGATTTCATGAGAGCTGGAAGAGGAGGAAGAAGAAAAAAAAATTTCAGGGCGGCTAGTGAATCTCGGCCCAAAACATGAGAAATGGAAGTTAAAAGTGAATCGTTCACTCCCCCTGGCGTAGCAGTGGCTACCTCTGGGGCTGGGATAGGAGGAGGAGGAGGAGGAGGAAGAGGAGGAAGAACAGGAGGAAAATAGGAGCCCCCTGGCTCTCACAGTCATGTGACAACTGAGCTCAGTAGCTGAAGGATGGACCTCAGGCTGTGTATTTAGCTATCAGGTCATGAGCTCAAGTGTGTCTATGTGTGGGGGTGTATGTGGTTCCATACATTTGTATGTACTGTAGGTGTGTGTGCAGCAGAACACATTCACACTTTCCCACTGACAAAACACCAGCTCAGTTCTCCAGATTCACCTATGTCTGCCGCGATACAATAGCTCTAACTATCCCTATTCTTTGCAGAAAGTTCCCATTTAGCACTAAAACAAGGCTTCAATATTGTGCCGCCTCAAAAACATCTGTCGGGGACTTGTGTGGCTACACTAATTACAAATATCTGCAGTAATCCGGCGCCGATAAGAGAGTCATTACTCCACCAGACATTTATCACTATGGGATTGATGACCCATTTCAGAGGCAGCCTTTGTACAGGGAAGTGAAATCGCTGATATCCCTTTTATCCTACATCGCTGCTGAAGCCATCCATTCGTCAGGAGGCAAGCTAGTTAGAATTGTAATTAACAACTATGGACTTTGGCCCTAATAGAATTTTTGCAGGAAACTGCAGATTGACGTAGGAGGGGACGAGGGGGAGTTTTACTGTGTTTCTCTTCTCTTACTAATTGCCACTTGAAGTGGCTGTCTGTCGAAAAGAGCCACTCCGCGCTCTGTCAAGAAAATGCCACGGCAGCACTCCAGTTTCTTCAAATGCAGAATTTCTGTACATTTGTAAATATGTAAGCATAGCCATTGAGAGATGTGCCTGCACAGGCACATTGCTTCCATGCAATAATCTGTCAAAGACACAAACGCACATTCATAGGTCAAACATAAAATATGCACTTCCCTGCTTGAATACATAAGTTATGGGTTTCCTCTTTACTCTTGTTCATTCTCAAACACACTTGCTCACCCACCCACCCACACAGACACACATAAACAGAGTGGAGCAGCAGATGATCACAGTAGGTAAGGACTAAAGGTCTGGCCACCTGCCGGCCACGTCCCGTCTCTGTAGCGGTAATGAACAGAGACAGCTTGGGGACCGCCCTGCGAGCTTGTCCCCCCTCCCAGTCTCCCTGCTTCAGGGCAGAGCTGGGGGCCCTGGGGTGACAGGGACGCCAGAGATGTTCCACACACTGACAGGCAGGTCTTACCTGGCCAACTCTCTGTACACACAGCGACACACACAGGAACACGCACATGCACAAGGGGACAAATGCAGAGACTAGCACGCGTGAGTGCCGTGTATATGTGCACACTGCAACTGTTCACGTGTTCACGTACATATGCACAAACTGAAGAACACACCCACACACATACACACAAACGCTGACCTGGTGTAATTCCTCCAGCACGCGGCTGGTGACAGGAGCAGCTGCGGCCGCTACGGCAGACAGATGAAATTTTCATAACTATCTCCTCCAACTTCCATCCTCACCTTCAGGATAATTTATGACCTGCCTGCCAGCCTTGAAGAGACAATATGCTTGATATGAAATGAAGTGTTCCAGCGGTGTAGGTTATAATTAACAGAGGAGGGGAGAAAGATGTGTGTGTAGGGAGTGGAGGGGGTGGAGGTGTGTGGAGTGAGTAGATGAGGTGAAGAAAGGATGGAGCATGTGGTGTGCATGCATGTATAATATACCCGTGTGTGTGTGTGTGTGTGTGTGTGTGTGTGTGTTTAAACATGACATACCTTCCTTCGGTTAGTTCTGTAATACAGACATTAACGGCCAAACCCAGCCAAAGGTGGAGGAAGTATTCAGATGCTTTACTTAAGTAAAAGTACTACACTGTAAAAAAAACTCTGTTGCAAGTAAAATTCCTGCTTTGATAATATTACTTAAGTGGAAGTAAAGTATAATCAGGAAAATGTACATGAACTATTAAGATTAAAAGTACCCACTCCAGAAAAATAAAAAAGAAAGAAAGAAAGTTTAAAATAATTTGAAAAATGTATTCAGAATAAATTAGGAAACAACTTAAATGTTAATTGATGATTAATCAAGTCATGTTTTCAGCTGTCCTAATATTGATTATTTGTCAGTTTATAATAAACATCTTTTAGAAACCTTTCCTTTCATTTTTAAGCAAAGATCTTAATTGTAAAGTAACTAGTAACTGAAGCTGTCAGATAAATGTAAAGTAAAAAGTACAATATTTCCTTCTTGAATGTAGTAAGGTAAAAGTATAAAGCGTCAGAAGAGCAGAACAAGTACCACAAATTTGTACTCAAGTACAGTACTTGAATAAAGGTACTTGGTTACATTCCACCACTGAACCCAGTACAGAAGTGGCTGTAACAAATCATACACAAAACTTTACAAGAGTCCAATATGTAGATTGTTTTCATGTTTACTGAGGCTTTCCCGTGCCTACACATTAACATAACTCTCTGGCATGGATTGGCTTTAATTAGCTCACTTGCCACTCACATTTTTTCATGTGTATATTTGTGTGAAGAAATCCTAAATTGGTTCCATATCAACTTGATGTTTTTAAGAGAACTGTGATCCAACCAAGAACAAACAGCACTTAGATGAGATAAACTGTAATGACAGTGTATTTGGTGAGCACACCCTCCGACCCATAATGCTATGTTCTTGCCATTTGCTTCACAAGCCCGCCACATATCCTCACCCAATCATGCCCTATCAGCTCTCTGGGATGTTGGGTTTGACCAGAAAGAATGTCCTGGTTTTCGTGACTACCAGTAAAACAGGCCCAATCCCATACGCTCCCCCTCTCTCTCCTCACCACATTGTCTTTCCCAAACACAAATCTTGTTTCCATATTAAAAAAAGTCAGCATTTAATGGGCAACTGTCTCTGCAACAAGTGTGTTTAAATGTCTGTGGGACTTTTAATGACATTTTTAACTCTCTCTTTTTTCCTGTCTCTGCAACACTGCATTGCCAAGCTCTTACTGTGAAATGCATAATTATGAAATGGTTGTTTCCATGAAAACCAGTGAGCAATTTAACTGTGACTCAGTCAAGGATAAGCAGAGAAAATTAACAAAGAGAGAGCGTGATACTGATCCCTGCCAGTTGCAAGCCTTCCATTCCCACACCTAACCACAAAACGAGAGAAAGCATGTACCTCAACAGCCAATTACTGACTTCTTTGAGAACAAGGCAAGTTAGAGGTAAGTGCATATTTACATGGGTAAAACTTGTTTGTACAGTAAGTAGAAGTTAAAGAAATAGCATCACCATTCATCTTGCTCATTCCTGAAAGAGTAAGACATACTCTGAAGTACTTTACAGCCTGGGCGCTGACGAGGATGTGAGTACGACTGCTACAGCAACAGCAGCTGTGAGGTTCTGCTGAGGTCAGGACATGTCATGCATAACTGACTGATTGCTAAACAGAGCCGGGTGCATGAGAGAAGAATTCATAATTTACAATCAAACACACACCTCACAAACACACAGGCCACAGGCGATCTCGCAGCACGCATGTAACCAGTCTAAGGGACCACACAGACATGTTTTAGATAAAGACAGACAAATTAGACGACAGCGTCTTAGGCTAACCACTGCGCTTGCACTAATTACAGGCTGGCCGGCGATGAAAGAGACAGATGACATGTACTTATTTGTTTTCTCCTCCAGTGCCCCGAACCAAGTAAACACAGCGATGCCGATGACGGCAAAAGTAGGTGGTACAAAGAAAAACAAGCAGATGGAGAACATGGTTGTGGGATGACGGTTCCACCCACCACACACAGGTGTTTGCCCACCGTTGCAGCAAGAAAACCCCTGAGCTAAAGAGAAACAATTGAGCAGCCAGTAAACCTTTTGGCTGGCAACTCATGCCAAGGAAAACAGACTGACTTAACCGTGTCTCATCTGCTTGCAAAACAGGGCCAGTGTTGTGGGGGTGATGTTGAGGCAAATGTGGGGCTGCTGTCTGGGAGATCTGATTAACCTGTCATCTTGGGTTGCAGCTTACATCACATAGGCCTGGTTGACAACGTGCCTGGACCAAGCTGCTGCCAACCAGAACTTTAGTTTGTAATGCCAGCCATCACCACCATCTTCCTCCCTAATTAAACCTACTTATAGACAGCTTAATGCCACCTTCTATTAACTGTATCGTACCAACCTTGTTTCCCAAACACTTCTATGGGACGGACAGTCAGAATCCTCTCACTGAAAGAAGGTAATGGAAGGACACATTGCCTACATTCTAAAATTCCAGAAACCCAACCCCAATCGTTTGCACATTGAGCAGATGATGGCTTTGCTTTGGATCTATCGGAAGTTGTGCCCAGCTTTAGGCTGTATAAATAATGGACATAGCTAACATAACATCACCCATTGGTTTGAAGCCTCAAGTTTGGCATTTTGGCTGTCACCATCCTAGTTTTTCCTGTTTTGTTTTTTTTGGGGGGCCACAAATGACCATATTTGGATGAAATGGTGAACATTTTGCTGTAAAGTTAGGCTTTTTTGGGGTGTGTATGGGGATCAGGCCCCAGGAAAACATCTCCGGAAGCATCCAATTTTTCCCTGTGACCACTTGCCATATTGCAGCAAAAAAATCCCCTGCAGCCCAAAAAGCATTTTCTCCATAGGCCACCATTGTAAAAGACATGTCTGTAAAACACCTCAAACTGCAAACAAGGTGAATTATGAATCTTGTATTCTGAATTTTTGAGCCATGGTGGTTTTATATTTGTAAAACTATCCCTTAAGTCAAGAATCTGATCATATTCAGTGTACCACATACCGTGGAAGTAAAGCCAGAAGCTAGACACCTTTTTGGCATATGTGCCAGGTGAGCAACTCCAATGGACTGAATAGGCACCATCTTTGATCCACTTTTTAGGTATTATTAAAATCTATGATGAGGATTGCCTCGCTTCTGGAGCCACCCTCAAGTTGCCATTAAAGGAAATTAAGTTTTTACCACTTCAAGGTTGGCTTCATTATCAGCCCCGGTGTTGCAGCAAACCCTTTGAGTGTTTGAAGACTGTGAGTTGTATATGGCATGTGAGTAATCCCTGCAGTATGGCATCTCCATATCTAAGCCTTTAAGGAGGTCATCGGCCACATTAGACAAGGCTGTGGTCTGTCCATCTTTATTGTGGACACGACACTGACAATCTTTCCAACTCCAATCTGGGACAGGGGACCGCCATTGTCTCCTTACTCCCTGTCCCACCCCAGCGCAAGAATTGGGGCGGGGTCTGTCAGCAGTCTACACAAAAGAAGTGTCACCACTCCTGGAATGAAGTGCTAGCCAACGAAGGTCTCTCTTCTCTTTTTTCTCAGTCTCTATGCATCTCCACAGGGGTGCAACTGGTAGCTGACATCCCTGGTGGGGTCATCCCTGGCTGGGCACAGCTTCAACCTCAGCTCTCTGGCCCCCACTGGCCCCCGCTGGCCCCCGGTGACCCCTGCTTTTGATGACAGACTGGGTCTTTTGTGTTGCAGCGCTCTGTCCAGGTGAGGACAAGAGAGGGTGACAATGGCAGGAAACATAAAGCCGATGGAGGCTGGGAGACGGCCCTACGGGTCACGGGTCAAGCTGCACAGCTGAGTGATGAGTGCAGCTGTGGACACGTGGACCTCCTTCTCTGTCCTTTGGCCCTGCTTGCCATGTCAGCTGATGTTGCCTTTGTGTTTGGATAAAGACCTCACTAACTTGCAACAAGTAGGAGAAACGTAATAAACACAGGCGACAGATGTACTACGCCACAGATTCTGAGTGTACAGCTATTATGGTGACATCCTAAGATGTACAGTGTGGGCCAACTCCTTGTCTCTGTAAAAGGAAACTCAAATGGAATTGGATAGTTGGAGGAAATTTGCCTATGATTAAATAAAAACATAAATTATTGTCATTTTAAATTTAAAAATAAAATAAAATGATTCAAAATAAAAAAACTAATGCATTGAAATAAAATAAACTAGATGCTCTCTCATGGACACATAACATAAATTGTGGATAACGATTGCATTATTTTAAAAAAATCGATTTGTGTGGGCCAATCTTACATAGAATGTCTCAATGGGCTACAGATGAACTTTGCATATTTCTATCCCTGGCTGCCACTTCTGTTGCATGTGGTGGTTTATCTTTTTTCTGTAAAAAAACTTTTGTTTGTGCATGCTAATTCAAGGAAGACAAGGTCTGTGAACAAATAAAAAGGATGATGTAAAACCTTGTTATGTATTACCTCCCACGCCTATTAAACAATGAAGACCTAATGCAGGTGCCGAACTACAGTGATTCACACATCCTGAGCTGTCCAACTGTTTCCGATGCCAAAGGTCAATGGCTGCCTACTCTCCTACTGACTCACACTGAGAGACCGGAGGACAGGGTTTGCCAAGTCATGCACAAACCCTGCTTTGGGTCATAAACACCTCCGCCTGTCTCCCCTCTTTCTTTTCTCCTCCACAGAGGTGAGTTGGGTTTGCACTCTGTTAATCTTTCACTACAGGCCCGCTTGCTTTTACACTGGCCTGCTGAAGAACAGAGGAGGGGAATGAAAGAGGGGTAGTAAAGGACGAGAGTGGATAAAAGAGCAGGAAGAAAAAGCCATAGAGAGGGCCAGATGGGCACCTTCACAGTCCATTTATCAAACCCAATGTGGCCCTCCCCTCCCCTCCCCGCTGCTCTCATGTCCTAAACCCCCATGTAATTCTGTAATGATTTTCATTATCATATAATGACCTTACAAAGCCTACAGCAGTTTGCATGGTCAGTACAAAACTCGCAGCTGTTCCCTTCAGTGTTTGCTCGCCGGCTGTGACAAAGCTTTTTTTTTTGTTTTTTCTGTTGGTCAGAGCGATGACCTCTAGGATCTGGAAGGTCAGCATGAGGTCAACTCATCCAGGAGGTTTAAAGGTAGCCATGCTGAAATAATATAGATTCAACATAGCATCAGGCTGAGTATCAATTTCAAATATAGAACTTTTAAATACATTCTTCCAGTGTTTGACAAACAATGCACCCTCCTTTGCTGGTATTTGCATGGATGTGAAACAACTATGCATCAGAATCCAATAATTCCAGTACCAAGTGTTTAAATCTGTACAGTTATGGTGCCACTGAAATTTGCCATTTCCTATCCTAATAGGCCTGTTCCCTGGAGCTGGTGCCTTGCTCTTCAATCTGCACTTCATGTGTGGCATACTCAACTGCTCCCCTACAGTACACTTACCCACCCACAAAATAATCCATCTATTTCCAGGGCACTCACGGGGCATTTACCAAAGGGACACAGAGGGCAGCATCTATCAAAGAATTCACCATGTGCATCGGGAAAACCCAGTTACCAGAAAAGCTCATAAGAATAAAAAAGCTCTCATAACTTCGTTGGCTCCGAGTGAATGAATGGACTGCTTCCGCGAGCGGGGTGAGCCGAGGCATCACTCACTCTGAGTGCCTATAAGTCACTTGCGAAGAACCACTGGTCACCAGGTCCAATTTCTCTTTCTTTGCTTCTTGGTAGTGCTAAAAATGCCCCGGAGGCAGAAAATGGCAGCGAGTGGGCCCACGTTGCAGCGCACAGTGCTGCTTTAACTGGTGTTTAAGAAACAAAAGTCAGCGAGAAACTTAATCAATCAGTGCTGGTTGTTTATGTTTATTTGCCTCTAGGAAGAGTCATCAATCATGCTTTTTTCTTCTTTTTTTCCCATTCTTTTGCAAGCATTATGTGTTGAATGGAAACCATGGAAACAAAAGGCAGTATTATGATAAAAGCCTGCCTGTTGCATATTGTGTGGAAACCTAATTAGGACGACTGATAGAAAAAAAGCAGCAAAAAGAATCAGCAAATTAATTTCAAAAGTCTTATTCTGGTGAGTGCTTTTATGAAAATAAATGAATGTTTTAATACATCTGACTGAAGTGAACTAAATTCCCTCAATGTGTGTCTGATTCTGTAATACTATATCTTTAATTCAAAATAATGACTTTGTCTCTTAATAGTATGCAAAAAGAACTTTTGCTTTGTGGAGGCAATCCTTAACCCTCATCAGCCCCATATCTCTAATCAGTACCAGTGCGTCCCACTTAACATTGCACACAGCCATGTGTTTAGTTTTGTGTAAATGAGATCTGTTGACAGCCACTTGACAGGATGACCCCTGGCTTTTTTGTAAGTGGGGCGGCGCGGGTTAGGCACAGACATTTAATGTGTGTAAAGGGGCAAGTGGTATCACAAGCCGCTGGAGTTCAAACATATTGTGTGGGACGCTTGCCCTCCTCCAAAACTAATCTAATCAGTCTTTCACTGCTGATGGAGTAAACGTCTGTCTGCCCCACCGATGAGGACCAAGCATTTCCTGTCCTGATCTGTGATACTGGTTGTCAGGATCTTAGGGTGAGCAGAGCTCACTCTAGGGGTTAGACACGGTTAAAAGGTGGTAACATTGCATTGTGGGTGGTGGGGGACAAGCACTGATGTTATGTTGGGGGTGGCGAGATGGTTTCTAGCTTTCAGCACCTGCAGCTGGAATGCACTATCAGAGCAGGCCCTACATCAGAGTTGTGAGGCGGTGGGCGTCAACACAGCAAAGCAAGGTGTGTGGAAACAGCTTGTTTACAAGGCTCATCTGGACGGGGCATAGCTAAGGGTCAACCAGGGGGGACAACTCAAAACAGAGGGGCGCCATGGAAAGATGAGGGCAGCAACACCGCAGGAAGTTGACATATATCTTTCAAACGAAAAGATGTTGCTTTCAGGAATTTCTAGTCTGTAGATTCTGCCCCCGGCACTTTTGCTTCCTCTAGGCTCTGGATCATGTCTGGTCCAAAGTGTGTGTGTTTGTGTATGTGTGTGTGTGTGTGTGTGTGACATTGAGGTCAAACCTGTTGATAGAGATAATAAGCAGTGAAACATATGTGAATGCAGATATAGTACATACATGCATGCCAGTGTTTGTGTGTGTCCTTGTTGGGGGGGAGAGTGGCTGAGAGGATGAACAGCTACAATAACACTGGGTCGTGTGTGTGTGTGTGTGTGTGTGTGTGCGTGTGTGAGAGGCCTTTCTTTATCTGAATGAATGGCCAGTGTTCATGCGCCCTGTGTCCTTATCTGGAAGGAAGGAAGTGACTGGGCTTATCCAAGACACACGAGTCATTGTGATAGCTGTGATAGCTGCCAGGCCCGAAGACCACAAACAAACACCAACTACACCACTGCATATCTGTGGAATTCACATCAGCTCCTCAGACGGAATCAGTGTCAATGCTCACTGAATGAAAGCAGGACTACGGTCATGATTCATGATTATTTTGCTTCCCACTATTTGAGTGTGGTTTGCAAATGAATCAGCCTGTGTTACTTGCTATCATTCAGCATATCATTAGCTCAGGTCCTTCCCAGCAAAATAAGTCATCATGCTTGGTCGTAATCTCTCTTTGTCTGTGGTTATGGCAATCCAAGAAAGGTGTGCGTCAAAGTTTTGGGTGTGTCCCATTTAACTTAAAGGGATACTTTGCAGATTTTCCACCAGCTTTGTATAATAACAATGTGGGCAGTTTTTGTAAACTGTGAACTGTGTTAAATTTCCCCCCATCTTGCCAGCATCCAGATCTCCCTACATATTTACCAGCAAAAATCCACCTGATGATCATGCGGTGGACTTTTGCTATGTCTTGATCTGTTGCTTGAACTACAGATTGTACTTTAGCATTTTTGTATGCCCGCCACCACAAAGATAAACTCTCTAAAATTTAGATTAAACTCAGATCAAACACTAAAACAGTGCTAAACAAATATATACCAAGATTCTGTTACTGTATTGTCTATTTCTCTCCAAAAAAATGTCTTCAGATACATATTTTGTATATTGTTTCTTGTATAAAAAACAGAGACTGAAACAAAATGACATCAAACAATAAAACTAGGCAATGCCGATCACATAAAAACCAAGATTCTGTTACTGCTTTGCCAATTTTTTTGCCTAAAATGTTTTCAAAAACAGATTTTAGCTTCGTCTTAAGCTTTTTGTTTGCTTCTGTTGTTTATTGGCTACGATGCTCATGTAAACTTTTCACATCCTGGGTGTTGACCCCAATGGTTCGGGTGTGTTATTTATTGGCTGTGACCCTGTTGCAAGCCCAAAGTTTCAACGAGTTTATTAACCAAGAGGGTTAATAATCACCACTAGTTTTAATGGTTTCACAAACAACATGTACTTGCTGCTGTTTTGGCCAATCTAATTGTAAAACATGTTGCCAGCAACTGTGACATTGTTTTGAAAGATTCGAGGCTACTTCAGTAAAAACATAAATATTTCTGAGCAGTCCACTGCAAAATGTATGATTGCATGTTGTCTTTGTGTAAAAAGCAGAGACATTTCAAATATGATTTCAAATATTGAGCAGAATAGCTCATTTCATAAATGAGTTTGGAGTGATTTGTCTATTTTTGTGTGATGGTGTTCTCATTTTGAATATGAGACAGTGGCAGTGCTCATGCTACACAGAGCGTCCTACTTTACCAGTGTCACACATCTGTCTGAGGTGTATTTTTCGAGGACCGATGGAAAGAACAAAGTTGGTGATACACTGTGTTACCTGTCTCTCCATGTCTGTCTTTGCTGGTGTCTGTCTGTCAAGGCAGAGAGCAAGGTTTCTGCCAGCTCCCTCCTTCCCTCTCCTGCCTGGCCCTCCTCCTTCTCCACTGTATCCAGAAAGAGCATCGTCTGGAAAGAAGAAGCAAAAGTAGAATGTAGTTGCATTAGGTAGAAATAAATGTAAAGATGTGGGAATGACACCATGACCTGGATCACTGGAAAACCATAACATACTAAAAAAAATCTCATCTTCATTTAATTAAAAAAAATACAAAATAACTGTTACTTAAACCTTTGAAACACAAGCAAATAGGCTTGATTTTCTTAAAAGCCAATGAGCAACTGCAGGAAAATTACCTAAAAAATAGCAAAAAAAAACAACAACAAAAAACAGAAAAGAAATAGAAAAGAAAAAAGCAAAAGTGAAAATAGGGGTGAGAGGAGAATAATAAACGAAACAAACAGGGATATCACTTTAAAATAATGTGTACATTTTTCAATATAGATGATAATTATAAATATGTGGACATGTTCCTCTGCTTTTTTCATTTTTTTATAAAGTTTTTTGAATCTACAAATTTCTTGCAATTTGCGCAACATTTTTTGCCAAGTTGCGCATTGCCTTTTTTCTCCAAGTTTTCCAATGAAATTGCACCACTTTGCTTAGGGTTCAAATGTTTAAACACTTGTGAAAGGCACTGCAGCACAAGAAAAGTGATCCAGGACGATCCAGGTTCCAAAGTGTTAAAACACAGGCATTGGTTGGTTTACCAGCCACTGCATCCGTGAGTAAGACATATCAAAACGATTTGGCCCTGTCCCCTAAATATTAAACTGCATGAATCAAGTGGAAAGACTACCTGAAGCAATTCCCCCCATTCTTGAGCTTCTCTCCTCAGTGCAGAAATTACACAGCTCTGAGCCAAGACTCCATTATAACATCCCTGGGACGGCGACATACAGTAAGTCTAGTATAAAGTCAGTTTCACATCAGAGGATGGGCAAATTACACCCAATATTAGAGTGTGAGTCAATTAATCACGTCCTGCACAGCACAGTGTAATGTGTGAGTATCCCCCTGTTGAACATGAATTACAGGCCGGCTTAAAGTGTGACGTGGCACATCAGTACTAATCTGAGACATCCTGGCAAACCTTCGCCTCCAAGTCCTCCGCAGCCTCTAAGCTGGTTGAGAGGGAGTCAAATGAAAAAGGATCTGGCAGCCCAAATTAAATGCAGTGCTGTCAGCCACACTCAAATCCCCCTTTCTCCCTCTTCTTCTCTACCCTTCACAGACTCTCTCCCTCTCTGAATATCCTTAAATGCACCCCCCCTTTCCTTCTCGCAGCCTCTGAGAAGTGATGGATCTGTAACTCTGACTGACTCTGACGCCTTGTTAAGAACAGTCTCTTCCTGTCACATCCACCAGTAAAGCACGTTCATTTCTTCCCATTAACAGTCACTCGCCTCCCCAGTCATCCAACCCTCTTTTCAAAAAACCCCACAATGTAAGGGAACCTTCATTTCTTCTCCTCTCCCTCTTTTTTAATCCCTTTCTGACAATCCACCTGTCTGTCTTAATTCATGTGAAGATAGGTTTGATTGTCTGTGTGTGTATTTCCAAAGGAAAGGGGTGTGATTTGCGGCAGAGTAATATGCTTACTTCCTCCACACCACACAGGACAGGTGTCAAAACATGTGGCAGTGTGTGACTGATTACACCTGACTCGGAGGAGACACCAAAGATTACGGTGACCAGGAGGAAGCAGGGCCGGCTGTACTCCCTATGGAAAGTGTACCTTTTGGTTTGGATCAAATCCTGTCCTCCTGGGATGAGTGTCAGGCTGAGAAAGTGCCAGAAAGTGCATTCAGACTGTATCAACATCTCAGCTAGCAGACATCACATTGCCATGCTAGCCATGTAGCGCAGTTTTGGTGTCTCAAGCAAAGCGTGATGAACAAGTGATTCGTAGTTGATCTGAAACCTGCTCTGACGTGATTGTGAGCTCGCTTCAGCTCTTCCCAAAGCTGGTCTGGGAACAGAAGGAGTAGCAAGGAGGGAAAAGCTGCACAGTGCAGTGAGCTTATTCTAACTGTGCTAAAATACAAGTAAGCCTTTGAAACCTCAACAAATTGGCTTGATTTCTTTCAGTGACATGGGAGGCAGGCTATGAGTACTGACGGAACAAATTACTCATAAATCAGCAAGAAATTAGTCAAAATGAATTCTTGACTTGGCCACCAATACGTTTTGTGAGGTCACAATGACCTTAACATTTTTGACCACCAAATCCTATCAGTTCATCCATGACTCAAAGTGGATGTTTGTGTCAAATTTGAAGAAGTTCCCTCAAGGTCTTCTTAAGATATTTCTTTTACGAGAATGGGATGGATGCAATGTCACAGTAACTTTTAACCAGCTAAATCCAAGCAGTTGATCTTTGAAAGTAGACGTTTGTGCCAAATTTGAGGAAATTTTCTCAAGGCCTTCTTAATATATGGTGTCCACGAAAATGCAAAAGACGCACGTTCACAGCACTCTTGACTTTCAGCTTCCAAAATATTATTAGTTTATCCTTGTTTTCAAGTGAATTTTTGTTCCAAATTTGAAGAAGTTCCCTGAATACAATCTTGAGAGTCACATTCATGAGAATGGGACTGATGAAAAGACAGACAATACAAAAACACTATTCCTCCAACTATGGCTGTTGCCAATACAGAGGCATAAAAAACAGCCACTAAAAGCCACATAATATACAAACTGCTAAACTGAATCAATCATGTTTGAAAATCATATCACAACCTATAAATTAAAAAGTTTTTTTTCCAACTCAATGTTGACAGAAGATACCGAAAAGACTAACACCTGCAAGCACACTTAAGTCCACTCACCTCTTCCATTAAACATGCCAGTGACACCCTTTACTTTGGTAGAGAGTGTGTTTATGTAGGTGTGTGTGTGTGTGTGTGTGTGTGTGTGTGTGTGTGTGTGTGTGTGTGTGTGTGTGTGCGTGTATACATTTGTGGGTATGTATGCGAAAGCCTCTTTTTATGTTTGTTCTCAGCTAGTTTTTGTGAGCATAGGTGTGCCTCTGATAATGTGAATGCATGTTACCAAGCCTCCTACTCATGAAATGTGTGCACGTATGTTTGCATGCCAAAGTGTGTGTGTGTACTGTGTTGTGTTTAGAAGACCCGGTGCTGAGAGAGGCCTTCAGGTTTAGCCACAGGCTGATCCCAAGGCCATTTAGACACCTCACTGGTTGTTTACTGGTCGAGCCCAGCCTCAGTCAGCCACAGCAAGTCTACAGCCCTTTATCTCCGGGCTCTGTGTTAACACTAATCAGCCCCCTCTTGTCTTCTATTTACCCCATGATGACAGTAGCTATCCTCAGCCTCCATCTCTCGGCCTGATGCTGACCACAGATGTCCCCCTGACCCAGGCCACATCCCGAGGTGAACAAGAGGACATGGAGGACCTGGGTACCTCCATCCTTGGTCCCCAGACCTCAAACTAAACCTTGTCTATTTTACTACAGATAGGCATAAACATTTCCGGCCCTGTGCTGAAGCAGGGTAGGAAAACAAACACGCAGCCAGGCCGAGGTGATATTTTTTCTTGTTGGTGGAGAGCTGGAGTGATGATAGCGTTCCAAGCAAGGGCTGGCTGGAGGGCAGCCTGGGGCGGCTCACTAACACCTCGAGCCAGGACTGTATCTTAACACCAACCAGCATCTGTCTATTCCATCACATAACAACATGTCACTCATTCTACACAGAATAATAGAATGGGAAGACTGTTTGCTGCTGCTCACAATTCAATATGGTGTACATCCCTTAAAACTTCACAGAATGGCTGTTACGGGTCACATAACAGCCCAAAGGTAGGAGGGGTAAAAAAAAAAAAAAAAAAGGATGCATGCAGAACTAAAGGTTTACACTTCATAAAACAGAGCTACTAGCTGGCCACCAGAGTGTCTGAGAAGCTGTTAACACCCCATGAAATATCTTAGCTGACTTTAGACCAAGACTTTCAGGGGACCCAGAGCACTCTTAAGCTCACTGGCACTCTCTTATATAGGAAACCTTTTATGTCTGCAGGCCACAAACACTTCAAAATCTCTAAATTTACCTCCTCTTTTAACTATTTTAACAGACACAGGTCATTTCTCCACCATTTCTAGACCATTCAAATGATTGGTGGTTACCTAAAAAGGTAGATGGAAAACTAAATCACCAGTAACACCAACATGCACCAGATTTTGGCTGCTGGCTGGTGTTAATTAGCCACCACAGTGCCTCTCCTCCTAAGTGCACCTCTGTCTGTCAGACTGGCAACCTCCACGCCTGTCTCTCTGCCACTACCATGTGTAACTGGCCCAGCAACAGGCCAGAAGACTCTGCCTGTCTCTCTGTGTGCCAAAAAGTCTGTGTGCCCATATGGAGGCACGAATAGTCCCAACTAGTAATTTATCCTCCTGCTTGTGGCTGTGGAGCCACTACTGGGGGCTTTAACTCAGTGATGGCATGCAAGCACTTTAAAATCAGTTGACTTTTACTGTGTTTAAGAGATACTTCACCCCTCAAGTGACTATTGGTATATCAATTGCCCACCCCATGGTGCACTGAATTCATGAAGAAAATGATGTTTTCTTGCATGACTCCACAGTCAACAAAGAATTGAAAAACAGAATATATTATCAATGAATTGAAGTCATAGCAAGATGTATAGTATGAATATACTATGATATACTTTTACCTCAGTGAGGCAAAAATACTGTTTTTGTCTATGAAGTCTGGCTTTGAAAAGAGCATAGGTTAAATTCCACTTTCAGTTTGGTTCCCCATCAGAAACGGCTGTCTGTTTGGGAAGCACTGAGCATACGACTGGATAAATGAGACGTGGATTATACCGCACAATTTTGCTGTCATTAAAGATGGACCCTATGACGTCAATTCATCAAGAAGAGTTTTTGGATTCTTTATTTACAGGAAACAAGCAAAAAAAACAAAATCTTCAAAAGGTCAACGTAATACACAAATGGTCCTTTGGGGGAGAGGTATTCCTTTAAAATGGCAATCAAATCAAGTGTGATTTATTTCCTAAAAATAAAGGCATTTTTTGGGAAAATTCACCTTTCATCTGCTGAAGAAGCTCATAACCTTCTGGCTAAGGTGATTTTGGGGACTTATATAGTATCTAAAGCCCAAATACCCAAATGGATTTAATTCTGAAGTAGGAGTTTATGCTTGCAATTACCGGAAAGTGGCTAAACTCTGCAGTGGAGCGAAAGCATGGTGACCAGGATGATGACTCTGCTGGTTTTAATTTCAGCCATCTGCTAAAAGACAGATTTGCACCTGAGGATAACAACATGTGAATGATGTTGAGCCACTAATATCTAAAATTCAGATCATATGGCATCACATGGCATTTGTAAAATCCATGATGTTTACCCTTTCTAACACCCCTCCTCTGCCACTTACAGGTATCTCAAGCTTTAAGGTTTAACCCTTTTCTCCAAATCTTCAGACATCCCATTGACTTCTGCCACAGTTTAAGCTCAGCTGCTCTGACATCTGATTTCATAGGCCTTGGGAGTGGGAGTTTGGCAGACTCCATCTCCCTCTCCCCTCTAATACAAGAAACCAATATCACTTTGACCGCTGGTGGAAAAAAGCATCAGGCACCTTGCTCGGGGTAATGGATAGCTTCTGCTCACTGATATATACAACTGGGGAGCTGTGATCCTGCCAGGACCAGTTCCAGTCTGGACAAGGGATCTGTGTGTATTTGCTGCATGCCACCGTTGAGTTACTTTACTCTTGGGGGGGAACTCTCCACCGGTGGAAAAATTATATTAGCCCAGGAAGAAATAAGCCCAGACCACATTCACTTCTCTGTGACATCACACTTGATGCCATAAAAAGAAAAGTGCCTGAGTGTGTGTGTGTGTGTGTGTGTGTGTGTGTGTGTGTGAGTATGTGATTTTTTTTTCCTGCCGTCTGCCTGCTGTCACATGATTACAGATGGTTCAAAATTGAGGCATATCTGAAATTAAATTTGTTCAGTTTCCATTACGTAAGATTGGTTGATAAACAGACAGGTGTGTGTATGTGTGTGTGTGTGTGTGTGTGTGTGTGTGTGTGTGTGTGTGTGTGTGTGTCATAAAAAAGTGAAGGGTGTCAACATTGCTGGTCAGAGTTGTCTTCCAGACTTTGAAGCTCCACAACCTTTGATATTATCAAAGAGGAAACAGTAAAGAAAATGAGTGAAGCGAGTTCTGTAAAAATGTTCTCTCAAAGATGATTCAAGAAAGTATTTTCTTTGTGTGTGTGTCTTTTGATTTATCTGTGCAACTTTGAGCAGTTCTTACAAGTGAAACTTACAGAGCACCGACTTTCAAAAAGGTTTGTTGCAACACTTCTTTGCAGTTACTCCAAATAAATCATTAGAACAGTTAAAACATTTTAAAAAGCGATCAGTGGGCACACACCAAGTACTCTATGCATTGAGGTAATACTTAGTGATACGGTTAGGAAACATACATACAGACACACACACACAAAACCACACACACACACACACACACACACACACACACATATATATATTATATAAAGACAGATGATATGATGGGGCTGTTGTATTGGATTGCATCAGATTCTACCTAATAAGTATCATCTGAGTGAATACTCATCAGGACTACACCCATGGTGAAAAATGATAAAAACTCAACCCTAAAATCTAGATTTCAGAATTTCTGGAAAGACCTTTGAAAAGATGTTTTTAACACCTGTCCAGGTGTTTCCATGATAAAACAATACCTTATACTTCTTAGAAGTAGAACTTCATTTTGTAATCCCTAATTTTACTCTGTGCCTGTGTGTTTTTGTATTTGTGTGTGTGTGGATATGTTAATGTGTTCTCGCAATCTCCGCGGTGATACAAATCACCCTTCTGCCAGATTGACCCTCGCAAGGTCGCGGGCACCATCAATTATGTCAGCTAGTAAAATGGCCTTTGCAACACACAGCAGATTATATGGAGTGTAAAACATTAGAAAAATGTGTCTGAAACATCAGAGTAACATGTTTGAAGTGACAATGGGTTGGGGTGGGGGGGGGTAGAGACACTCCCAAAAAGGGAAGACCACTGACAAGTGATTTTGTTTGAAGGCATTGTAACACACTCAAGTGGGCAGGGATGCTTTCTATGGCTCCAACGGCACTCCATCTTCCAGGAAGAATACAAGCGGGATGGAAGGACATATGCTTTCCACGGGGTCAAATGAAGCAGAACTCACAAGCTTTTGTGGTGCTCCCTTTTGGTGGCGAGAAGAAAAGGCAAATCTGTTGTTGGGTTGTAGTCCAATGGGCCCACAAATATCACATAAAAATTCACCGGCCTGTTTCTTGCAAGGCTTTTGTCTGGGACTCATGATAAGGAGTGTGGATCCAGTTGGCCTTAATGGCTAAACCACATAGTTCTCAGTCTGAATGAGCTCTCCAGCAGGCTGGGTCAGGACACACACACACACACACACACACACACACACACACACACACACACTTGTGTAAACTCCTCACTGGCCTGGCAAGAATGCATCATCCATCACAAGAAAGCCTTGAGAGGCGCTTTGACTAATTCAGGACAATGAAGACTGAGCTGGACAGAGATGTTTGCGATGAGCGTGACACTCACGCACCTTCTGCTCTGTTAAAACCCTCTTACTTTCTTTCACTATATGAAAGCTGAGTCTAGATTCTAGCTAGATAGCAGATTGTGATCAGCTCCTCACTCTCCTGCCAGTAAAAAGCTTTTTGCTGACTGGGGCCAAAGCCAGCCTTTCTAAGCCCCAGAGTTACAGTGTAACACACACTGCACCATACTTCAGGTCTTCAAAAAATGCTAAACCAATAAAAAGGGTTTCCATCCATCTAGACACACTCACATACAGGTTGTATTTTTTTTCAGAGGGGGAATGTGTCTGCAGGGGCTGAAATGTGCCGCTAACAAAGTTCTGATTGACTACAAGAAGTCTGAAGCAGAGTGATTCCTCAATTTTTGCATCTGGCTGAAAACGTGGAGCGAAACTAAACAGGCCCTCTTACATGTCTAGTCTGACATCAATTGTGAATTACCTTTAGAGGTACATTACAAACGAATGACTATGTCTAAAGTAGAACAGATTAGGATCTGCACGTTCCCTACCAAAAAATATTGTTTACTTTATTAAAGGCTATAAGGTCTGAGGGGTATCAGTCATATATAAAGCAACTTGAGGAGTAACCGTGAGTCATTGCAGTGTCCGGTCTGTCCTCCATCCAATTTGAGAAGACAAGATGTCAAGTCTAGGATTATTTT
Source organism: Plectropomus leopardus (assembly GCF_008729295.1). Classification (NCBI taxonomy): domain Eukaryota; kingdom Metazoa; phylum Chordata; class Actinopteri; order Perciformes; family Serranidae; genus Plectropomus; species Plectropomus leopardus. Next base: position 30,135,569 of record NC_056463.1, read on the forward strand.
TTGTTATTTTGAGATACTACAGTCTCTCCCAACATATAGTTCAGTGATCTTTTTATTTCTCAGATTTCCTCTTTCGGAATTGACAATCCGACAATAAGATGATTCAAGACCCAAAGTCCTTGAGACTGTGTGGTCAAGTGAACCACTTCAGGGTGGTGAAATCCAAGCTAAGACAACAAGGCTAATCTAGCTAGCAGGTTTATCATTAGCACTTGTTCAAATCTATGATCTTACACTGTTGTCTAAATCCATGTCGTTGGTCAAAGCTAAAACAAGTCTTGAGTCAGATAATCCAGGGTCCGGACCCAAAATCCAAAGTCCATTGGTTTTAGGGTAAGACTGTCCAAAGGCCTAGCGAAAAATGAGGCCCACACAGTGCAACTCATGGAACAAATCCTCATACAACGGTTTCTATGATATTATACAAATTAACTCCCCACAAATGACGTTACATACTCAATCTATAGTTACATACGTTAGCTTAGGTTTAGGCCTGAAGAAAAGAGGACTACTGCCATTCATTGGTCAGGTAATGGCAGCCTTCTAAAATGCATGTTGTACAGAAATTACTGGCTCATTAATATGCAGGATATGTAGGAGTTTTGGTGCATTTTCATAGAAAAATCATATGACCAGTGCATGAGAACAGCCTGACAAATAACAACACAAACCACACAAAAAACATTACAAATGGTGTTGATATGTGGTTTGATGCTGCTCTTTTCTTGCTTTTATGGTCTTTTTACATTTTAAGATAGCCGTGTTATTTTGCATAGTTTTGCATTGTTGTCATCACACCTTTGACTTGAAACATAAAATTAATATATTTTCTGTTGCATCATTCTATCTCAGACGCTAGTATCGATCATTCAAAGCGCCAAATATTAAATGCGTATGTTTAATCAAATGCTCAGTTGTGATTGAACTGGCAGACTTGTTGCCTTATGCAATTCTCTCCACACTATGTGGCTATACAGTAATACACAATGGCACACACTATGAAGCAGTTACATATAACAGGATTACGGACTCACATACAGTACTGTATAAGATGCTGTCTACTTCAATCCGGCAAAGAGGTCACAGACACTTCAACAGTTGTTCAACACAAACCCTGTATGCTCTCAAATGCCCTGCGCTCTGGAGCACTTTGGTTCAATTCATTAAAAGAATTAAAAGTAAATACATTACACTTTGGACTGAGTCACATCATGTACATAATTATTGCAATGAATCAAAAATCTATATTACTTTGTATTTTGACATCAAAAACCAGTCAAGTTCAAACTAATGTTCATGAGATTTATGTTTGCTTATTGTTTGTATTCCGGGTTTAATCTTTCGACAAAATAGACCCTAATTGTAATGCTGTTCAGCAGCCAACTCTTGCTATAAGTGTTGTGTGTTGAAACTCTTGATCAGGGCTTGAAAAAAGCCCCTGAGGACTTTTCAATCAATCTGCACTTTTAAATACCTTAACATACATAAAAGAATTCAATTGATGGTACTAAAAGGAACAAAAAGCACTTGGTGTAGGGAAGAAAGAAAAACATATTTAAATAATCGAACATGTATATTCTCTGGTAAATTAGCAGCACTTAACTTGTGTATACACATACTGTGCAATTTATAATTAGCGGAAAGGGGATTATGTTAGAGTTACTCAAGTGTTTCTAAACACACCTGTTTTTCCACACATTTACACAGTATACTTTGTCCACCACTATTGAGTAATGTAAGTGTATATGTGATTGCTCTCCACCAAGGGAGGCTGATGAGAGCGGCTAAAGGGTGTTTATGAGACTGTTAGCCAGGAGAGGATGCCGCCCTGCAGCTCTCGCCCAAATAAAAGAGCCATTTATTACATCCAACATGACCCTCTCATTACACACAAATAGGAATTAATGAGCGCTATATCGGGCTCTCCCAGCGGAGCGAGGCGGGGCCCGCTAAAGGACTAGCGTTAATTACATTGTCCTACATCTCACCCATTTAACACCACCCATCAGATCGCTCTATCTGCAGGGAAAGGATAGGAGAGTGGAAGAGATTCACTACCTGGAAGGATGGCCACCCTCTGCTCCACCTGTGTGGGAAAGCTCGCCAACTAATCAGACGTTGGGATATAGTAATAATGGAATGCATGGCTTTACATTGCGATGCACAATGCAGCAATGTATGTGAGTGATCAAATGGGTTTTAAACAAGTCCAATTAAAGCAAAGCTATTGCCATAACAGTCAATAGTATATGTTAATGAAATCTTGCACAGCAACTTTTTGGTTCAACTGTGAGGTAACATAATTACTGAAGTTGTGCATGCACACAGTTTAACAGTGCAAAAGAATATAATGTGCACTTTGGGTGTGTGAAAACATAACTGATAGGATTGATGGTCAAAACTGCAAAAACAGACCCTGGGTTGTAAAAAGTGGGACTTCACCTGGGAGAGAATCTGCTTTACCAAAAAACACATATCTCAGGTTTGATCTCTGTCAGGTTATCCTCTTCATACTGTACATGCTATGTTTTGAAAGGTGTACGGTCAAACAAAAAACAAACAAACAAAAGAAAAAACAAGGCGAGAAACTTCTCCAAATGCTCCCAGGACTTGTACTTCCTCCTCACTGTACTCACATCCTCTTGTCTACAGCATCAGCTTTTCATCTCCTTCTGGTTGACTTTCTCTCACACGCTCTGATTTCTACTTAAATCTTTACTGTTGTCTCACTCTTCCCTTCACTTCAGAAAATGCTACACCTTCCCTGCCTTATTTCTTTCCCTGTTCCACCTCCCTAACCCTCCTCCACCTTCCCCCGAAAAAATGATACAATTATCATCCACAATCTTTTCCCACATTTCCTCCTTTTCTTCTCGTTTCTTCAAGCGAATCAAACAATTTTACACACATCTTCACATCGGGATCATCCCCATTCTCTCCACATTGTTTTCACGGAAGGCTTTATGTATTTAAAAACCCCAACGATATCTGCTCCAGCGGTTCTGAAGAATTAGAGAGGTACTGAGATATTAAGAGCTCAGTACTTTGCTGTGAAAGATGCAAGACTCGAACATAAAGCTGATTATAGATCAAATTCTCACCATATTAAGGACCTTATGCCTTTAGCTTTTTCAGAGATGATAAATGTAATTTGGGGATGCGGTGATAACTGACTGTGAGGCTTTTGGCCCTTTTTATTGTTTGTTTCTTTTGCTTATTTTGTGTGTAAAAAAATATTCTTTACTCTGAGGTTTGTGACATCACCTGTGTGTAATAATGCTGCATTGGTTAAATTTATTCTCTTTTGTAGAACCTTAAGGTATGCTCTAATTTTGTCTCTAATTAGGTTTTTATGTGGGATTTTTTTATTGCTCACTTTGAGGATCTTTAGTTGGGGTGGGCTGTTTTCATTTTTATTAATCGGTTTGAATTTATTGTTTCACTATGTGTGGGAAATATGAAGTCCTCCGAGACTGTGACTGTGATTAGGGGCTGTGCAAATAAATGCAAAATTAATTTGAGTTGACATGCAGATAAACAATAATAAGGATATCAACCACAGGACCTGATGAGAATCCAGATTCCGATGATTTTAATAAAAGTGTGTGCACAGAGTTCAGTGCATGAAGGCTCTATTTTTGTTCCCTCTGGCTCATGGAGCTCAGCACCACATCTCAATGTGTGTATTGCTTTTTCTAAACGTGAAGTATTCAAGAAGTGACAGACAAGCTCTGGCCATGTATTCAATATTCAATATGATTAATAATCCACTAAAACTGCTTTTTCCCCCATTGCTTTTAGTGACATATCAGTGCGTTTTCTTGTTTCTGTGGTAATTTCTTTCAACTGAACCACTTTGACACCATTGCCTGTGAGAGTAAACAATTACACCTGGATCAAAGTACTGGAATAATTATATATCAAGCGCTGGTTATTGGTAATGTCTCTAGTCAGCTATAGGAGGGGCGGGCTATGCTATGAGATACTCTGAAATCTCTCTTTCATCTTTTTATACCCCCCCCCCCCATCAAGACACTTTTCAACACACAAACACACAAACACACAAACACACACACACACACACACACACACACACACACACACACACACACACACTCCTTCCTTGCATCTCTCCCTCTGTTGGTATGACACAGGAAAAAGCCGGGCCCTGCAGCCTACCCCGCCGTCCGCACTGAATGCGATTAAGCTGAGCAGTGATTAATCTGGGCTGCCCCATAATTCCTCTTTACCACTTTAATGGATGTTATCTCCCCTCCTCTGAAGGCTTATCTTGCTGATCGGGGCCAAGGATGAGGAGGGAGAGGGAGAGAAGGGAGGGGGCAGCTCTAAGTGAGGGGGGGGGGGGGATCAAACAAAATCCATACAGAGGTAAGTAAATGAATAAGTAAGTAAATAAGTAAGTAAATAAATAAATGTGGGGATTGAGAAAGCTGCTAAGCGGATAAGGCAGATCAGTCTCTGTAAAGTGCTCATTTGTTTTCTAAGAAGACGAGACAAGCCGCCTTCAAAGCCTGCTGATACAGTAAAAACACTGTCAACATCACAATTCACAGACAAACAAAATAAATTATCCAAACTGCTGTCAATAAAACTCCCCACCCCCTCATTGTAAAGAAGAGGTGTACGCTATACTGTAGCTGACAGTCGAGCATACAAACACAAAAATATATGAGGGGATTTTTTCGATGAGCTCATTTTCTTTCGTTGACGTAAAACAATGGCATTGTATCGTTCTCGGTTACCACGTTGTGACCTAAAGTTAAAGTTCCTCTCATACATTCCAAATTCAGTCATCCACAGCCCCAAAACAAGTTTGCTCAGGTCTTCTGTTGTAGGAATGACAAACGCAACAACTCTCCCCACCTTCAGGACAATGAGCTACATCCTGTTATTAAGAAATAATTACACATGTGTGCGAGTAATGGTTTTAATCATTTTAAATGAGAAAGTGCTCCACGAGGAATTGTCCTAAAGAAGAGATGATGAGCTGGTGTCAGGTATTGTTCACTAACAGACAGTAATACACGATAAAACACCATCGACTTTGATAACAAGGAGCTATTATGATTGGGGACTGTGTGTGCATGTCTTTGTGTGCCCATTTGAAGAGGCTGTTTTATTCTACTGTGTGACATTAACAAAAATAACTGATTATTGTAGTAATGAGATATAGCTTTAAAATAAAGTAATGTAAGGAGACTGAAAAAATATCAATTTCTTTGCCAATACTCTCCTTTTTAAACTTCTTTTAAACTTCCCTAAATAGACACTGTGTGTGTTTGCTGGCGTGTCCGTCCCAGCGTTTTTGTCCCTCCGTGTTTGTGTCCATGTATATAGCTGCACATGTGAGCCGGCAGCTGAGAAGTGACAGGGTTAAATCCGTTCGTAGCTCTTTTTTTTTTCTCCCCTGCTTTGGCTTACAGCGATGTTGCAGCGAGATTCTGTCATAGACAAACCTCTGTGGGATTCCATTCAGTACTAGTGTACATCTTTAGGTACAAAGCTGCGGGCTGCATTGGCTCCAGGTAACATAAACGCTCCCTTCAAGCCACCGCGTATCTGCCCATGAAAATTCTCTAAAGGGGTTTAAGCATTTACGCAGAACACTATCAGGCACTGCCGAAAATTCAGCTTACCCTGTTGAATAGGGACTTCAAAGAGAATTGCAAATACCTTTGCACTGCTACATTTTCTCCCCTCACTCTCTCTCTCTCTGTCTCTTCCTGCTTCTTTTCATTTTATATTTCGAAACTCAAGCTGCTGCGTGATGTAAAATGTATTATCAGCCATATATTTCCTCCTTAAATGAATAATAACAATAATCTTTGAGTAATTTCTTTTTTATGCGGCTCCGTCTAAATAGGGCAAAGCAAGCAAGCTAATACAGAGCCGCGGGTAAACAAGGCCGTGCAATAATGAACGTGTGGATTAGGCCTCTAGTCTATGTTGTGCGATAAGGAAAAACAGCTGCTACTATCCAGGTAAGAGCACGTATTGACTGTCAATGAAGGATAAACTACTGTGCGGCTGCACATTTACTTCTTTCATTCACACTCTGGGCACAAGGCGCACACACATAAAGACACATCGACACAAACACATACACACACGCACAAACTGCATATAAGAACCACAAAGAATTGGAATATAATAAAAGTATAAGCCTATTTGCACAGTATAGAGCTTAAAATGCAAAACAATACAATGCATAAACACAGTGTGATTTAATGTAAGAGATAATAAATGGCTTCATAATGAGCAATATAAATGGTCTTTAAACACTTTACTGCTTAGTTCACACTTATAATTAATCTGGGTTCCATGTGTGCATATAAAGTGGGTATAAAACTCTGCTCGACTGTGCGAGTAAAATGCCGAGCGAAAGAGAAAAATTACTGCTGGTAAACATCTGCAACACGATTCGGCTGTGGCCTCTAGCTCTTCCAAATATGCTGCCTCTTTTTCCCTCAGCAGGACCAACACGGCAGGCTCTCCAAATAATACATTACAAAAAATTGCTCCCTGAAATTATTTACGGTGAGACGCACAACAGAAACCATAACATTTATAATGTTTTACAAAACCATCAAATAAGTGGAGAGGGGATTAATTGCCCCGGCCCGACCTTAAAATAATTATTTGGAGCGGTGCAACTCTAAACTCCAATGAAATTGATACACTTTGATAATTAGATTCTTGGCACTGACCCGCTGAAGTCAATAAAGGTTATTAAGGCCAATTGCTGTCTAAACGCATTACGGGCAGGGTAAACTGTCCATCGGAGGCCCCTGCTACTCCAGCGCCAATATGATAATCCATTCTCCGTCCTGGGGGTTTCTTCCCCAGCGCCTGTGTCTCCACTCTGCCATACAAAACCAGATTGGATTCGCTTAACCTTTCCAGGACTTTGATCAAATGAGCTCACACAGCAATAACATTTACATTGACCCCCCACCCCTCCTCCCCAACACACATAACCCCTCTCTCTCTCTTTTTTTTTTTAACCTCCTCCCCCTCTCTGTGTCTCTCTCCCCGACCACTCCTCAGCACCGACCCTCCACACGCTAGGTCAATAACCTAATCAGCTATCGATGGCAGCCGGGGCCAGGCTGCGTATGATTGCATTGCAACCCTCCTCAGCAGCTGAGATTGTTTCCGAAGACAGTTATTAAAGTGAGGAGTAGAAGATATGGTCACTAAAGCGCATCCTTTTACACATAAGCATGCACACTAAAATCTGCCTCTATTATAAATCAGAGGAAATTTTGTCACACAGTGAGAAAAAAAAAGGAATGTACAGCATATATGTGTGTGTGACCAAACCGTCTGGAAACAGGGAGTGACAGGCTGGGTGAACGGAGTAGAGGAAGACGTGGCCCCGATACCACTTCCTGTTTTGTACATCTTGAAGTATACAAATGTATTCAACTGAGTGGATCCCATTTATTATGAAAGTAGATTAATTTCCTTGATATGTGTTGAAAAGATTTCCATCTACAAGGCGCGTTCTCCTGTCAAACGAGGGAGAAAGTGTGAGAAAGAGACAGAGATATGGCAAGATAGCGGGAGTGAGAGAGGGAGAGAACAAGGGAAAGAAAGAACATTAAGAGAGGGAGAGAGAGAAGGGGTGGGGGGACGGAGTGCATTGAAATCTCTTTGCTTCTGCGGTGGCTTTTGAAGTTGTGAGATGAGCAGCCACAGAAGTCAGGAAAGTGACAAATTAGGGAAAAAGCTGTACTGTGCAAGCAGAGCTGCTAAATCAATTAAAGTCATGCCAAGTGCATACATTAACATCAATGGCACACACACATACACACACTCACACAAACACACATGCACAGGACAGGGAGGAGAAAAAAAAGAGGGGAGATGTGCTCATGGGCTCGTCGCTGTCGCTTCTCCCCCACAGTGAAAAGAGGAGAGATTAAAAAAAAAATACCACACCGGTATTTAAAATATTCTGCATAAAGCCGAGATTCTCTGTCTATTGTCAGTCAGACGGAAGCTATTCATTGTTGCTAGTTTAAGGAAATGTCACTATTGTGTGATAGCCATGATAGCAGAGTCCTGAGGGAACGTAAAGCTGCGAGCGAGGCAAGTCTAAACGGACTTTAGCACCTACGATCACAGGGGAATGTAAAACCTTTCAGTAATTGTCCTTTTTTTCATTCTCCAGAAACAACCTTTACCTTATATAAACTATAACACACACACACACACACACTCATAGGTACATTATAGTTTTGCTGTACATCCACATACCTACACACAAAGTTTATTCAGCACCACGTCTCTTTGTTTCTATCAAGAAACCACATGAATTTTTGAGGTACCAAACAGAGGCAAGAAGCAAGTGGACTTGTTTTGTGTCGCTTCTTTCTTTCTTTATTTATGTATTTTATCAGAATGTCATTCAAATGGAAGGATGAGCATTTGCATGACAACAGGCTGAGGAGCAGAGAGGGAGCCCCAGGGAGAGACAGTATCCATAAACAGGAGCTAGTCCCCCCATATTGCAATATTCTTCATACAGACTAACAAACGCATACATAGCCCAGCGCATCCCACAACACTGTGTGCTAAATATGACAATAAAGAGAGGAAGGCTGGCTGTTTGTATTGCTATTTTAGCAGGATAAAACAATAGGCTGTTTTATTGCTACAGCGCAGAGTATAAAACAACACAGTGTCAATTTATAAACCCTATTTAAAGAGACATATATTTGTTATTTTAAAATACCCACGGTAATATCAAATTGGACAAAAATAATGCTGTATTAAAATACACTCTGCAGGCAAGAGCAGGAAAAAATCGAAATAAATAAATGGCAAACAGCATCTGCACACACTAGGTCACTCGCATTGCACTAAATTACACTATACTGTCAATTGCCAGCTTCAAAATATAAAATATATGCAATAAAGGAATGTAGGGGGAGAGCCCACATAATCTAAATAACTCAAAGTAATTTAGAGAAATGCGTTTTAATCTAACTGCAGAAAAGCCACAGCTATCAAAACCTCCAAAAGGAAAAAAAAATCTATAAGTCACATCTATAAAGTGCTTTTCATCAGCGTATCAGAGGTCGATGCATGTATGTAAATTTTGCTTGCGAGTGCAATAATGTTGTCTTTCATCACAATAGTGAGTGATTACATTTATGCATTCGCCAGTGTATTATTTTTGCAAAGGTTTAATATGCTTTTCTGCAGAAGATATACTTTCTTTTGTGTGAACTGACACTATGAGAAATTTGACACTGTGAAATTAACGTAATGAATACGTCTCATAGTAATTTTAAATTTAAAAATATTTTTAATTTTTAAAAAATACCCGATATAATTTTATTTCCAAACATTCAAATTATTCAAACAGAAATAAATAATTCATTTCAAATATATACTGATATGTATTTTTTATTTTATTCTTTTTTACTATAAAGTGTCTTACTTCTTTTTTTTTTTTTTTTTTTTTTGCTGTATTGTGTACAGTCCGCCGCTAAGTTTCCACTGCTTAGCTGAAATCCACGAGTGACACACATGCAAACTCACAGACAGTGGATACGGTTTGCTTGCCCATTAGAGAGACGGAGACACAGCAACAGAGAGAGAGAGAAAGACCTCACATTTCACTGATGCCCTTTTCTAAATACAGGTCCAAATCACACACTTCATCTGGGCCCGGAGGTGGAGCTCTAGATGAGTTTAGCCCCTGTCTACTAACCCCTCCACCCACCCACCCTCTGCCAGGCTGTGCGACTAAGTGAGAGGGAGAGAGAGAGAGAGAGAGGGAGAGGGAGAGAGAGACTATGACTAGAGCAGCGTCGGCAGCAGCAGTACTGTTCTCCTCCAGCCCCTGTCTTTATCCCCGCCTGAGCATTAGATGTGATTACTGCTCAGCACTCGACACTGACAGAGACAGAGAGCTCGCAGAGACAGCAGGAGAGGGTGAGAGACATAAAGAAACACAGGGTGAGAGAAGGAGAGAGAGGGAGCACTGAGGAAAAGAGGAGCACAGCTCTTTCACTCCCTCTGCTGCTGCTACAGTGATACAAGAGTGCCCCCTGCTGCTTCTGCTGTCTGGGTGTTAAACACACACGTACTTACATGAACACACACACTCTTTGAAATCTAGCTATGAGAGACGGACCGCGTAGAACCTGCGGGGAGGGAGAGAAAGCGAGACCAAGCATGTATCTGTGTGTGTTTGTGTGTTGGTGTGTGCGGCACATATGCACTGTACAGAGCTGTGACTAAGGTGACTTAATTATGAGTCTGACATTACTAAGTGATTTCTTTACAGTGGTGTCTAACTAATAGCTGCGTGCCCACGTTCCTCTCTAATAAAACTTCTGTGAGGCTACAATTAAACACATGACACTCCTTAATAATGCAGCGCGGTGAGAAGTTAGACAATCTATCATGTAATTTTAAACACACCCTCCCTTGTGAGAAGCATTATTGGGCAGCAGATCACTTGTGTAGTTTGTGTAAGAAGCACGAGCAGAGGCATGTTGAGCGTTTAGAAAGGTGTAAACCCTTATTATGAAATGACAGAGTGCCTACATGGAGCTGCGCATATTGTGGGGTAATAGTAAAAAAAAAAAGTATCATTATTATTTTTAGTTCTTATTCTATTTTATTTTACTTATTTTTCTTTTTATCTCATTCTTATATTTATATTTAGTATTATTGTTATATTAATTATTATTATTATTATTATTATTATTAACTTTTTAGAATATTATTTGGGTAATATTTTTGATAGTTAATCTTTTTATTTGCAATATATTTCATATTGCCTTCATAAATGTGGCTTTATATATTCTCACATGAAATAGGTTTTGTATATTAAAAAAAGTAATGCCTATGTTTTTGTTCTCAACAGGAATGGCATCACTGTAATGCCTTGGACTGAGAATAGTCTGTCTGTATACCTGAGCTAAAAGAAATAGTTTTCAGCCTGCAAATTAAAATGAATATACATGTGATTCAACCACAGAGGGATTAGTTAAGTGATGTAAGTGACACTGTATTCAGTAAATGCAGGTGGAGAGACCAAACATTGAGGCTACCATGTGACCAGCAGTGCTTCTGAGCAGCCTTACCATCGTTTCCATGAGCTTCCAGTCCTGCTCCAGCTGCTCCATTGGTCTGGTCCACCAGCTGCAGAAGCGGGTGTAGCGATGGCCCTGAAACCAGTACTGCCGCAGCCACTCGAACTCCACCTACAGACACACACACATGCAAACAGAATTTTAAAAAAGCTGGTTCAGACAGACAACCGATGCTACAATAGGTTTATCTAATCAAAATAAAAGGAGGGAAAAAAATAACTGTCACCCTCCTTAGTAAAGATGATATAACAACACATTTTATTTAATGTAGAGGAAAAACAATTTAAAACATTACTGAAAGTATTATAATTATTGAATGAAACACACATGCATTTGGTAATATATATTGTCATAAACATCAACAAAGAAATTTCTTTTTAGCTTGAATTTAAATCAATTAATATAAAACTTAATTACTTCAGAGTTAGTTTTTTTAATGGTCTGTCAACTTGACCATTGTTAAGTAATATAATAATATATATTATATATATATATATATATATATATATATATATATATATATATATATATATATATATATAGTATCACATTCTAATTTTGCAAGGCAGAAGCTGTCAGACATTTTAATAAAATATGTCAGTGTTGTGTCAGTGCAACGTCATACCTAAATACAGAATACAGGCATTTTACTGTCTATGTAAATTTCTATCAAAATTGCTTTGAATTTTATACTTTTTATAAATCCAGCTTTCATAAATAATTTTGAAATGTCACATTTTCCCTGCCAGTAATTAAAATTAAATAAATATCACTGTGAAAATGTTCTTACTGCCATGAACTGTTGAAAATTAATTAAAAAAAATATATCAACATTTTAAAGAACATTTGACAATTTTCATGAGGTCTCTGAAAGGAGCAGCACAGTAAAGACACACACACACAAAACTGTCCTAACAAACACTGGTCATCTCTGTGAGTACAATCACACCCTCACCAAACATGGAAACACCCGGACAAACAGAACCACAGAACATCACACACAAATACGAACACATCTGTTCACACACACACACACACACACACACACACACACACACACACACACACACACACACACATGCACCTTCCAGTCAGCACACCTGAAAACTCCGCCCTCCTCCTCCTTTCCTCATTCTCCTCCCTCCTTCCCCTCCTCTTCCACTCCCTCGCTCCGTCTGGAGATGACAGTCGCGGCTGCCGAGCCGCTCCCCTCTCCTCCGCTGGGAGTGTTTTTGTTTCCTGCTCTTTTGAAGTGCTGATTTAATCCTCGCAAGGATGCTTCATGTAGCCAGGTGTAGCCTATCTATTTCTAAGTGTGTCTTTCCGTGTGCTTGTGTGTTGAATGTGCTGCACTGTGTTGGCGCTCTTGCGTGGATCTGTCTACATAGGTGTGTGAGCAGCTTTGTTAACGTCTGTGCATACAATTTCCGATGTGAGCGTGTGTGTCAAAGATTGCCCCAAATGCTGCCAACGTAAACGCGAAATGCTGTGAGCTGCCCTCCCCCAAAATGTCCTACAAAGCATCATCCACCAAAACAATGCACGCTCCGTTTCGTTTTGACGCCGACAACTGTACAACACAAAAAGAAGTTGCATGCAAAGGAGCCACATATCAAATGAGACAGAGAGAGCTATTGTTCCTTTCCTAAAAACTATTTTGTTTATTGTTCTTCTAACAGAGCATTAGCCAATGTATACAGCAGAGCTGTGAACTCAGTCGTAACAAGGTTTAAGCGGGTGAGTTCTACCCAAAATGTCTCTACTGAAATAGGAAGTATTATTCTGTAAACTAGTCATCCAATTTCGTCCAACCCCGTCTCTTACCAATTATGCTCGTACGCAACAAATGAACACTTGCTGATAAGTTTCAGACAACAATGAAACATACTGCTTCTTGTTTTTGAGGTCTTGGTTAAGTACTGAAAAGTCAATGCTGTCAGTGACAGAAACATGAGATGGGTCCATAGACTGTACAAATAATGAATGTAGCTACAATGACATCGCCCATGGGTTTGTAGACTCATGTATTGAAGCCTCAAGTTTAGCATTTCGGCTGTTTCCACCTTGGCTTTTGGAGCCAGAAGTGACCATATTTAGATGAGAGGCTGGAGCTGAGGAGGAGTGAGGGGTGGATCTGACCCACACTCAAGAATCCCTGTCCTTAAATATGTGAAGACCTTAATAAAGCATTAATGGATGAGTAACAAAAAATGTAAAACTCCTACAGTTGGCATGGATGTTGAAATTAGCTATAGAGACCAAATTGTTTTTGTACCAGGCTGTAAACAAGTTTATTTGTGCTGAAAGGTTGGGCATTTAACTCTTTGGAAATTTACTTTGTTTTGAAGCCAGCCATAAGTGGCCATTAGAGGGAATGCAGCTTTTGGGACTTTCACATCGGCTTCCTTTTTCAACCTTGGAGGTTGCCGCTTGGGTGGGACATGAAACCAGGTCTCTACTGACGATGTCATCTGCGAATCATGGCATCCACCCTCATTACATCCCAGCAATAGCTTTCCAGCAAACAAAGGCCAGGTGGCATGAAGTTCTATCCCAAAATATATTATCCAATGTAATTTAATTATGTGTGTGAGTGTAATTTCTGGGAGAAAGCTTTGTCTCTTCTTTATAAACTGCAAGTCTACCTTCAACCTTTGGGGCCAGTATACTTCATCTGAACTGCTTGTTGGATGGCTTTGGAACTTTTGGAACTGGAGGCTGAAGTGAATGTGCCAAAAAAACGCACTATACTGCAGTTTTGAAGTCAGATCAAGTCCCCAATATCCAGATTTTTGATTATAGACGTACAATGAAAAAATAATTTTGTGGTGCAATTTTCAAGTGGTCCTTGGTTTGTATTATGACACCACCTTCACCTATCGTCCTGCAGCCCAAGCAAGTTAAAACAAAGGGTAAGACTGATTTGCACAAACAACTTGACTGAGGTCTGCCTCGGGTAGAAGCTGTGCACAGAGTCATCCTGCCATTTACTTCCAAAAGGCTCTGATCACAGCGGGGATGACATGCAAGGACTGGGGCATGTCAGGGAGAATACACAGCCAGTGGCACTGCTCAGCAGCCTCTCAGTCACTCCATACAACCCACCCTTCAAAGAAATGTCATCCTTTATGGTCCCCTCAACACTCTAAATCCACTCCCCCTTCGATCACTACAGCTCAAACACACAACAAAGCCGCCGAGCGCCGATATCGGACGTCCTTTTCTCTCTGTCAGTCCCTCCTTCCATCTCTCTGATTGTCTGCCTGTCCTTTAGTGTGAAGAAACCAACCTGTGTCTCCACTTTGAGCTGACATGGCTGCCTGTCCCCCACTGCGCAGGCCAGTGGCAGCCACAAAGCAGGCCATCTAAGCTACTGAGGAGTGCTGGCTATGTGGCATTTGGAGTCCAGCTGCCCAGCTGAGAGTTACCAAGAGGGGAACTCGGACTAAATGCCACCTATCCAGGCAGACAGATCGAAAGTGTGTGTGAAAGAGAGAGTGGTTGTTAGGGCTAGTTTTTCTCTGAGACAATGTGGGGGAGCGAGAGGGGAGCTAGTGGCTCCCCTGCGGCACTTGCTGTCATCTCTCCAGGTGATGGACACACTAACTACACATTAGCCCCACATTAGTCGACCAGCCGCCCACCGTGGCAACTCTGGAGTTAAAGCCAAGTAGCCCCCTTTTTTCCCAATTTAATGAGGCACGTTTTTTTTTTTTTTTTTTTTTTTTGGTTTTTTTTTTTTCTACACCTTCACGGTATTCCCTGAGCGGGTCCAATCAATTTCCGGGCCATGGCCCTGAGGTGGGAGCTGATGAGAGTGGGATCGATCCCACTCTGCCGTCCTCTGTTTACCTTTCTTGGCCTCCTCACACATCAGCCAGCAGAACTGGTCCCTCCAGCTCACTGTGAGCAACCAGGCACGCAATTTACACTTATCACGAACTTGCCAGAGTGGTCATACACAAGATAGGTTATACTGTACATGCACACACTGCCGTATACATTTCCACTGCTTTCGATATCTATTATTTTCTGTCTCAGGCCACAAATGTAGCCAAAAGAGGTCTTCCTTTCTTAGCTAACACTGGAGGAGAGCTCCTTCATATTTATGGGACTGATGTCATTTTATTAGAGTTAAATCAATAAACTAAGACTTTAAAAAAGAACAGGAACCTTTGGCTACTCAACAGAGCTCTACAGAGCTCAGAAAGGGTGAAACACATTCGGTTTTAGAACATTTCATTCCTTGTGATCTTCACAGACATTAGAAGTCCCACAAAATAAACCACTGAATAAACCATAAAAATGTCTCACATTAATTAAAAACAGTGTTAAAGGGTAAGACAAACAAGCGCAAACTACATACCGCACAGATCTGCTGGGTAAAATGTGTTTGTAAGAGGTGATTTATAAGATTACAATGATATTGCTGGCACAAAGCCCTAAGGAAAGGTGTTTCAAAGACCTGGGAGCCTGGGGAGACATTTTGGCCTGAAAACAGGACATTGGAAGGTCACACACACCTGCCTCCACACACTTTACTTCCTTCCAGAGCATGTGGGAAAACCTTGTCCCTCCCTTCAATATTTACTGAGGGAGGGGGGGACTAGCATCATTAGAGGGGGTCCCTGAGGGCACTCTGTCACACACCCACCTGGGAAGTGACACAGTGGCTTTAAATGAGACAAGACGTTTGCATCTGGGATTAGCATTTCAAAGCCAAACATGCACACGGAGGCTGTGTGGCGATGCTATGTTAGACTACCCCCTCACCACCTAAGACAGGAGGAAAGATTAAAAAGAGACAGAGAGAGGGGCCTCGCTTAACAAACAGGTGGGAACTTCGGTTTTCTTCATTTCTGTCTCTGTCTCCCATCAACCCCTGCTTCAACTCAACATCCCATCCCATCCCTAAACACTCATACTCAGATGGCAGACGCTCTGCTTCATCATCGTCAGACCCGCCCTCGTCTTCTGACAAGTGTCAACCTCCATGCCCCCCCCCTCCCCATTGCACCACATTGCACAATACATCCGTGGCGCGTCAAGCTGGAGCTAGCTTACTGTTTAGCACTTTTTAAAGAAAGGCCCATAAGGCACTGCTCAGGTCAGGCTGCCTGCGCGTCTCAGGCTTGTTCGCTCCTCGGTCGTCCATGTCAAACACGACCTGCGCAATATGCACCCGCCAAGCACCAAAGTGGGCCGCCATCATAAATAACTCCACCAACAATACATCATTTAAGTGGGTGTTCTGCTCTCGTGGGCAACTCCAAACAAATGGCCACATCTATCATTGTGAGTGCCAGGTAGGGTACGACTGAGCCCCCGAGAGCACCCCCCCCCTTACTTAAACATTCCCACATACATATAAGCACACCTGCTCTTTTATAAATAGCATCCTGTTTTCCTAAATAAACCCTCTTTGCCCTCCTGGTGGGGGCCTATGCTTGGTAATCCTGTGGCGCTATGCGGAAAAACTAGCAGGTGTTGCTAGCTCAACTAGCACGGCGCTCCTCCTGACACAGACAGCCCCTATTGTTTGGCAGTGCTGAATAATTAATATTGTCTACAACCTTTAAACAACCTTACGTCAGACTCATCTGTCATAGCGTCCCGCTGAGGGGTCTGGGTGCTAGCGTCGACTAGGATGTGCGCTTTGAGCCAAGGGATGTGAAGGGGGAGAGGTGAAGTGCTATATTAACTGTTGGCCTGCGGCAAGCTAGCACAGGGGGCTGGTGGCTCCGCAGGCGGCCCCTTGCGTTCCTCGTCTTTGACCTCGCTCTGTCTCTCAATACCTCAGCCAACATCACTCCTTGTGTGTGAAAAGGGGTGAGCGAGGGGAGCGGGGCATGACTCCATCTTTAGATAACATATGGAGAGGCTATTGCCTCACGATCCATCACAGGCCAGGACAAATGAGAACAACCTGGATTTCATATTGGAGGCATTTCCCTGAGTAGAAACAAGCAGGTAAGGAGGTAGAAAGCTGGCAAGCTCCCATTCTGCTGTTTACAGAGTTTTAACCTATCAAAGATCTGCCAGTCTGAAAAACCCATGATGCACAGGAAATGGAAAAGGCATATCAAACTAGGATTAAACAGTACCCTGCATGTTTCTGCAGATCAGTATCTTAGACTATGATATCCAGTACTGCATCATAGTTTCAATTACAAAATGCTGTTCATGCATTTGTTAAAATGCAGATTTTTTTTGCCATGTAGATTATTCTACAAGTCATTGATAATACTTGGTCCGGCAAACCCCTTAATGCCAAATATCAACCAAAAGGTATGTATTCAATATATGCAGTGTACGGTATGTATATCATGTAAATGGTAAATGGACCTGCACTTGTACGGCCCTATTCTAGTCATTTTTGACCACTCAAAAGTGTTTTCACACAGCCAGTCGTATATACGCACACATCTACACTGGTGGCCGAGGCCACCATACAAGGTGCCACCAGCTACTCAGTTCTTTGACTGTTTAAATGCACTCACACACTGATAGACTGCCATCAGGAGCAGTTTGGGGTTCAGTATCTTGGCAAACGACACTTTGACATATTGAGTGGAGAAGCCGGAGATCGTAGCACCAACCTTCGTATTACAGGATAACCCGCTCTACCTCTTAGCCACAGTCACCCCAATATTTGGTAATATACAGTATTGTTTTTTTAACATTTACATGTTAACATTTGTTTAAAATTTTACATAGTTATTACCCTTCTATATATTTATCTTTATTGCAAGTGGTGGAGTCCACCATCGCAGCTCTGGTTGCAGCAGAAATGTACAGGTTTGTTCAAATTATTTGATATTTTTACATCACATGGCTGAATTCTCTATATTTCATAATATATTTCACTTCTGTGATCCTGTCCTGATGAAATCCTGTCATATTTGCAGACGGCTGTTAGACATCTTTAACCTCCTTAGAGTACCAGATGGTCGAGAATTCAGGCAGGTTCATGATCACAGAAAAATGTATTAAAACTTTCAAAGACTGGCATGCTATTGTGTAAACTTTATTGGCACATGTTCTGTTGTCCAATCTGGCAAACCTCACTCATCTGGTACTCCTAGCAGGCCAAAACAAACTTCAAATATTTCCAAATGCTGTGTGATTCAGGCCCACTGCATAAGAAGTAATAAGTTCACAACAGGTTTCTACAAGTTAAATATTAACACCGACACAGACTCACCAGTGCCAATATAAATAAATGCTAACAGTTACGCACAAACCCATGAAATCATGCCAAAACCACAGACAAATGTGTGTGCAATCATGCAAAACAGACACGTATCCAAACGTGCACACACACACATGCACATGCATGTGAACACACACCATGTCCCCACCTCATTATGAATGTCCTCACAGTGCTGTAGCGTTGTTGGCAGCAGGGTCAGCAGACTGTGGGAGCCCGTCTCTGGGTCAGTGTGCAGGTTGGACAGGGCCTCTTGACACCGTGACTGGATGTAGGTCAGGGTCCCACTGGAACACTGGTAGGACAGGGACAGAACCATCGTTGAACACATAGCTGCCACGCATGGTTTATCTTGTGAATCAAAAGACAAACTCAAACTTAAGTTAAAGACGTTTTCAAAATATGTGTTTGAACATACTCTATTTAATCATCATACCTGACATGCCATTCATTTATCATTTTTACTTCTCAGTAAATGGTGTCAATGGCTAATTCATTCCTGTTACCTGTAGAGCTATTCATCAGTCCAGATTGTTTTGGTGTGAGTTGCTAAGAGTTGGAGATATTGGCTGCAGAGATGTTTGTCTTCTCTTGAATATAATGGAACTTTCAGCTTGTCGTGCTGAAAGCACCAAAAAACAGCACATTTGAAAAACTCATCAGGAATGTCTCTTTCCAGAAATCATGACCCGGTTACTCAAGATAATCCACAGACCTTGTTGTGAGCAGTTTCATGTAGGAACTATTTTCTGCTACTGAACTACACCCACCAACCGTATCAATGACTAGATGAAAGCGTGCATCTACTGCAAGTTCACCTAGTGCCACTGATTTAGCTAACATTGTAGCTCCACAAGCCAAGGGCCATCCAGTTCCATTATTTTCAAGAGGAGGCAGACATCTCTATGGCCAATATTTCCAACATTCAGCAAGTCACACCAAAACAATCTAGACTGACAAACAGCATTACAGGCAAGAGAAAAAATGTTTTTTTTTATGTTTGCACCTTTCTTTTCACCAAAAAGACATGACAATACATCACTAAAAGAAAAAAAGTTATTATTTACCAGTCACAGTGTTGACGTTTATATAGTACATATATATATAGAGTGTAATTATTTAGGCCTGTTGGCCTCTCACCTCAGCCACTCTGTGTGTCGAGCTGAAGCGTGCAGTCTCTCCAGCTAGGACACAATGCTGGTGGGTACTGTTCAGGTCATCTGATGAAATCAGGGAAAAAAATATTTCAGAACATACTAACAATGCAACCAAAAATCATCAACAGAGGAGCCAAGACGAGTAAACAAAAGAACAGACCGGAAAAAAGAGAATTAGAAATAACTATTTAATAAAACACTGTAGCACACAAAAGGACAGCAGACAAATAAGAGTGAAGATTTCACATTTTGATCTTGTGTTTTTGATTAATTATAATAAATAATAAAACAGATCATGAAAAGAGAAGAACTGATTACAAAGGAAAAACAGATGAGAAGCAGGGCGTGTGGGAACATGACAACTAAATCATCTTGTACGCTCAGACAGATTGCGCCTCGTCCAGCACCGAATCAAATAGAATGAGCAGCATTGTACTATAATTTTAATTACCAAACAAAACCAGATCGCGCTCAATCTGTCAAGATGGAAGAGCCATACCAACAAACATTTGTCCAATATCACAGCGGCTTTACAAAGAGGCCTTACTGCTGTTTCCTGTGTATCCCTCCATGTGTTTCTTTGTGTGTATAGATGTTTCTCAGCTCTGCCATTATTTGCTTCATACCAATAATTAATTTAGCCATGACAGAGCTGTCATTCACAGCACATGTGCATATTTACACCCGCCTTGAGCAAGAGTACACTGGCTAATGCCTGTGATTTGAAAGTCAAACAGCCAAATGCTTTGGGAGGAAGATATTATTGTTTAGTGGGAGGAAAAAAAAGATGGTGACAAACAAAACAACTTGCCGGTGTTTTCTTCACCCTGATGAGATTGTGAGGGATTAGGTCTCTGGGCAGAATTACTCTGCGTCTTTAAAACTGTTTATATCCAATAACAAATTATCTCCATCAATCTGCTCTTTTCTTGGCGCGTCTGATGCGTCAGTGGGATCAGGAGGGAGTAGAGGCAAACTCGATAACTGTAATAAATATTTATCTTTCTTTCAACCCCTGCGCCTGCTGCCACTTGTCCTCCTTTTCCAGGAAGCAGGCTTTTAAATATATTGGGTCAACTCTTTTCTCCAGTCCCCCTGTGCATTGGGAGCTGGAAATCTGATTATTGAACAGGCCCGGTGTCAAGACTTGCATTGTTCTTTTTTAACCACTGAAATTCCATTTGGGTGGAAATGATGGTGATTCAATTTGCCTCCAGCAGCTCAGACATTAGCAGTTCAAAAGGGCCAGCCGGCGACAAATGGTGCTGAAAAGACATTATGGTGTCTGTGGTTATACAACGTTGTAGTTTTCTTTTAATACCACAAAACTATCTATCATATGGTGTATGTCACTAAAACACTGGTACAATATATTTGAACACATGGTTCAGTGGTGGCTGCCCTGTGTGTGCAAGTGTGTGCTTGAGGGGGGGTTCATGTCCTTTCTCCAACAAGCAGAAGACTGCGTGTGTTTTTGTGCGTATGAGTTGTGCAAATTTATAGGTACGCGCATATGTTTATGCATTGTGCCAAGTATTTAATTCAGGTAGGCCCAACAAAGCGACAGACAGCCAAGGACTGTGTGAGCTGCTATCGTTGTGCAGCAGTTGGCCTCTCAAGGGCGTACTCACCAAGTGGAGCATAAATCCCCACTGATCCGCGACAGTCAAGTCCCATTAGAATGGTCTGCACAACAGCCCATCACTCTATTATCATGGCTGGCCTGAAACTGACTGTTCTATTGTAAATCTTATCCAGCTAAAGGAGGTCGGCTTCAAGCCCTGTCAAGCCGAATATTAGGTACAGACATCGCTGCTCTCGGATGAAAACATAGCAGCTTCAAAGAGTCAACTTCAGGAATTCATTAAAACCTTCCTATTCTTTCGTTGTAAAACCAAAAAAGGTTCAGATTGACAAACAGTTTAAACATAATTTAGATACAGTAGGTATAGGTATAGGTGATCCAATATTCAGTTAAATAGATGGGTTAGATACATGGATATAAGCTTAGGTCCTACATGCACAGAGAGAGTTAAAGATTGTACAAGCAAAGTAGCTTTCTGTGTAACATGTTGGAAATAACACATTTTCCTGTTGTCATGCTGAATAGTGCAGTCACTTATATAATAGCATTTGTATGCAGCATTTGGGGTAGTATATTTTGGAGGACACCCTGTATGCTGCCTGTACAGCATCTGGACAGTCAATTCTTAAGTTATAGCAAAAACATGTTTTGTGAGGTCACACTAAAACCTTTGACCTCTAACCACCAATTTCTAATCAGTTCCTTTTTGAGTCCAAGTGGATGTTTTGGGGTTTATTTTGGGAAAAAAAATCCTCAAGGCCTTTTGAGATTCTGCATTTATGAGAATGGAACAAACAGATGGATAGACCACCCAAAAACATAATAGCCAGATCCAGTCAGGGCTATCGCCAGTGTGGAGGCATCAAAAATGAACTAGTTCTCTTTGTGTTTTGGTTCAGGCTCTGCGTTTTTACCACAAACCTACTGCACAATTTCAAAAATCATGACCTGCAGGACAGAGAATTGACTCTGGAGATCACATCAGTTACATCCCCCTGACTTCAAACTCCGCTCTCAGCTGAAGGCTGCTGTAAATCTTAGCAGTGTATTCATGATTTTGACATTTATGCAGAATGTACAGGTAGAGGTTCAGTGTCTTCCAACAAAACAGACACCACATGTGATTGTGCACGAGATGGATTTATGTATCTGCTGTTGGAGGGATCAAAACAGTAATCTTTTAATCATAAGACCGTCTCTCTAATCACTAGGTCAAACACATATATTATCAAATATGTAGAAAGGTAACTGACTGGTTAATAAATAGAGAAAAAAATATTATACAATTTAATTTAATATATTTTTATGTATGTATTTTATTTTATTTAATTTGAACATAAAATGCAGAATAATACAGGTAAGGTTAAATCAGTGTCTACTAAAACCTTTGACCTCTAACCACCAATTTCTAATCAGTTCCTTTTTGAGTCCAAGTGGATGTTTTGGGGTTTATTTTGGGAAAAAAAAATCCTCAAGGCCTTTTGAGATTCTGCATTTATGAGAATGGAACAAACAGATGGATAGACCACCCAAAAACATAATAGCCAGATCCAGTCAGGGCTATCGCCAGTGTGGAGGCATCAAAAATGAACTAGTTCTCTTTGTGTTTTGGTTCAGGCTCTGCGTTTTTACCACAAACCTACTGCACAATTTCAAAAATCATGACCTGCAGGACAGAGAATTGACTCTGGAGATCACATCAGTTACCTCCCCCTGACTTCAAACTCCGCTCTCAGCTGAAGGCTGCTGTAAATCTTAGCAGTGTATTTATGATTTTGACATTTATGCAGAATGTACAGGTAGAGGTTCAGTGTCTTCCAACAAAACAGACACCACATGTGATTGTGCACGAGATGGATTTATGTATCTGCTGTTGGAGGGATCAAAACAGTAATCTTTTAATCATAAGACCGTCTCTCTAATCACTAGGTCAAACGCATATATTATCAAATATGTAGAAAGGTAACTGACTGGTTAATAAAATAGAGAAAAAAATATTATACATTTGTATGCCGTACACTTTGTCCCAAATCACTTCTTTTAACCAATGCATTTATGTGCGTTATTGTATTCATTTATTTAACTATATAAATTATTGTTATAGAAAAATATCAATTTGATAAATTGATTTCTAGATAAACAGTAGGTACACTTATGCTTTTGGAGATAATTGGCAGGCAGGTAGAAAGAAGTGGTTTGGGACAAAGTGTACGGCATACCAGAGCAGTCTGCAGTAAAAGGGAATTTGCCAATTTGGTATTTAAACATGGGTTAAATAAAAGATAATAGAGATCAATAACTATTAACCTGACACACCAGATGGATTGTTGCACTGAACCATTTGAGATGCCGTCATTGAAAACTGTCTAAAAAAGGGCAGGCACGCTTAAGAAAGACTTGACAGATGACTGGATGAACTATTCATCTATTGCTATTTATCACAGACTAATTTCAACCAATCAGATCAACAAAGAAGATGAGGGAAACCATCTTTTTCATCAGAAAAGCCTCCGGTGTTGTTCTTTGCTCTTCTTTCAGTGAAGAAATACTCTCTGGTTCTGACATAACTCACGCTATTGCAGCTTCCACACTAACCTCTCCAGGAGCCGCCATTTTCATTTTGAACTAACAGTCGCCTCCTCGTGCTGTTGCACGCCTCAACCACACCAGCTGCTTGTAATTTACGGATTTGATTTGCGTGTGATCTTGTGTAAAATATAGCTGATGTGCGGGTTAATATATAATACAAGTATAACATAAATGTGAGTTATAGAGAATAATAAGTGAATAAAATTCAGATACAGAGTAAAAGTGTAAATACAATTTACAGAGTACATAAAATTCACATACAATCTATATTATTTTCTCCATAAATGTGATGGATGAATATGGTGTTCAGGCTTACATTACTGAGTCATTAAAGCTAAAAATATTATATTTATCATTGAATAATGCAGAAATTCACTGCGCAGATGTAAGTTAGACTGACTTGAGATTGCACTGATTCTACCTACATACTTTTAAAAGCAAAGTGCCTTTAAAAAATGATAAATCCACTTGTTTATTCAAACAGAGGCCCTGACTTCTTGTACATCTGAATGCGAGCTTCTGCTGTGACGTGGATAAATGTCGTAACACTGTCGAAAAAATGAGAAAGCTTGGAAGGGCCCACAGGGCCAAACAGAGAAGGGTGGAAGTGTCTGCTGCTGCCAGAAGCATTAAACTGTGATTTACCACCCTGTGGTGCGCTGTATGTCCTCTCCATAGAGACATAGACAGGATGGGGTCACAGGACTTCAAAAAATAACATTTGGCTTTCTTAACCTCTCTAATGCACACAATTTCATGGAACCTTAAACTGTCATGTTCAGGCCAGGTCACCACACACACACACACACACACACACACACACACACACACACACACACACACACACACACACACACACACACACGCACACACACACACACACCTCAGCTTCACCTCTCCTGCAGAGAGGGTTAGAGGAAGAGAACAGAGTGTGCAAGTGAAGTGCATCCTGCTGGCACAGGTCATTTGGGACAAAGTACAAGAAACACTAAAACACAGAGTTATAAAAGAGTTCCTTTCTCCAAAGTCAGACATGGAGGTGAATTTGGGCAAGTGGTGTGAGCAGCATGTTTACATGTGTGCATATCTGTGTGTGTTTTTAGTGTGTGAGAGTACCTCTCATGTAATAGCAGTCTCCAGATTCCAGCGGCAGCATCAGGCCAGGTGTATGGATGTCCCAGGCTACCTTGAGCCCAATCCTCCAGCATGCCTTCCCACTGCTGCCTCCCTCACTGCTCTCACCTGTCAGTCATACACAGCCCAACTCACTGTAACATTTGCATTTTACATTTATATTCACATTTCAGGTTTTTGGTTTGGCAGTTTCACCCAGCGTGACTTAAACTGAGTGTAAAAGTGCAAAACGCTTAAGTTCCTCACAGTTTCATGGAAAAACATGTGGTTTATCACTACATAATAATGGCTAATAAACACATTATTTTGAACACTGTTGTCTGGGTAATGCAATTCAAAACAATACCTTATATGCAGCCAAAATAAATAAATAAAATAGTAAGGAGTGCAATGATTGAATCCATACCTCCCTAACAATGGATGTTAGACGTAAGCCAGAAAGTAAGAATCACTTAACAGCAGAGCAAAGATGATTTGTGTGATCATATTGGCTGTTAGCACAGGATTTTTATGCCATCATTATGCTGTGCAAGAGGAAATTGTTGGTTAAAAGCACTTGATGTTGTTTAGTGAGTGTGTGAGAGTGTGTTATTGGACAGCAGGTATCCCATGATATTCCTGTTTCTGAACCCATTCACTGTAACCACCTCCCTGTTCTTCTCTCCCCTTCCATTCTTACACGGCACACTAAGAAAACAAGATTTGGCTCAGCTGGCCAACACCCTTCAGCAAAATCAATACTAAAGTCTTTCTGGGCCTCTCTGCCCCACAGCTGCCTTTTCCTTTGCTCAGCACGGATAAATAGTAACTTAATTTCCAGCCATTGTACTCTGAGAGCCAGCTAATGACAGCACTCCCCAAGGCCTCAGGAATGGTGGAATATCATCCTCCGTGCCGGAAAACGCTCAGTCGTGGCAGATTCCTTTGGATCAGCGCAGCTGGGAAAAACACTCAGAACATTTCTCTGGCTGAAGCAAAAAAACAAGGTGAGGCTGCTCAAAGAGTAAAAAATCAAAGGAAGCAGGTGTCATGCAAAACATCTCTTCTCTATAACATAATGTGCTGTGCTTCTTTCCTCTCAGGGACAATGTAGGAAACATGAACTTATTGTGAAAGTGCAACATTCCCCAAGGTAACAAAGTCATAAGCCTGGTTCTGGGAGTCCTCAGAGCCAGCCAGTGGGATATAGCTCCATCACGCTCTGGCCAGACTTTCCCCTCTAATGTCTGGAGCTGTGGGGTCATTCAGGACTAGAAAAGACACAGCTGCTAAGCACTGCAAGGTGTTATGCCATGGTGTTTGAAGCCTGTGTTCACAGGGTCAGAGTGGAAATGGCCTAGAACAAATCATTGAAACAGACCTCTGAAGCAGGTGTTTCTGGTTAAGAAACCCCAACGAAGAAAGCCCAGCTGTAAAGTGGGCTGGGATGTCAGAGCAGTTGGCATTTCACCTGTTTGATACTGTAAAATTACAGTTTCAAGACACAGATGCAGACTGTGTAGAGCTCAAACCATTAACAGTGGGGCAGCCTCTAGCTCAGTGAGTAGAGTGTGCGCCCCATGCAGGCTCAGTCCCTAGCAGGCCTTGCGGCCCTTTGCTGTGTGTCATCCCCGTTCTCGCTCCCCCTTTCCTGTCACTCTCTGACTGCACTATAATAAAGGCATGAAAAGCCAAAAAATAATTAAATCTTTAAACCATTAACAGTGCAGCACCTGTACTGTGTGCCTGATGAAGCTGCACCTTTGACTTTATTTTAAAGTCCACTGATTTCGTTTGATGATAAAGGGTTAATGCGAAAAAGTAATCCTCAAAAATGAACTTCATTAACTCTTTAAAACCTGAGAGAAGGCGATAAGAACATTATCAAGACGAAGATATGAGAGAATTACCTGAAAATAAGCAAACTAACTAGAAATTACTAAATGTTTCAAAAAATCAAAAATAAGTTTAAACAAGTAATAAAGAAACAGAAAGAAAATGACCCTGAGAAAGTGTTAAAAATAATCTATCACCTAATTATAATAATTATAAATGTAGTTTTCTGGACATTTTCCCTAGTTTTTCTTTAGTAATATCTAAACTAAAATTTGGGTAATTTTTTGTCACATTTTACTAATTCTTAGTGTTTTGCGGGGCATTTCTTGCCAAGTTGCTCTTTATGTTTTTTTCTTTTTGTCCCTAAATCAAACCAATTTTGTAATAACCAATTTAAATGCTTATGAACACAGCACAAGAAACCTGATGTCGATCAAGGTGTTATAGGGTTAATGGTATATTGTGCAGGACTTGTTGTTTACCGTTTGCAAACAATATCGATGACAAAAGTGACAGTGAAAGCCAATCACAGATTCACTCTTGTTTGTGTTTGTTTCAGCGCTGTGACAGCATTTTTTTAACTTCTTGGAAAAAATACAGGCATAGTGCAGAGTCTCTGCTAACAAATATACCACCACACACTTCTAGTGGGCAAGTGATGATTGAGAGGAATTACTTTTGTAGAGGTCGATCCATTGTTTGTTAGGAAAATCTCATACCTTTAACCATTAGTGTTGTTGGTGTTATTTTTACAATAAAAAGGAGGATGCATTTTACATTCTATTACCACCATTAAATGGTGGTAGGCCTACAGTCTCCCATAGTTGCTTTGCATCTGCTCTAAAAAGCAAAGTTCCTGTCTCACTGAGATTCTCTATCAACTCCATCAGCAAGCACTATCAGCTCCTGAAAGAGTGCACGTTCCATAATTAGGAGACATCGTATTATCCATACAGTACAGTCTAGGAACACTTATCAAAGCAGGGCTCATTATTCCATATCAGATAATTGCACATCGATCATTTCTTGGGGAAATGATTTAGATGAGATGCGGTGAGCGTGATAAGGCCTGTTTGTTAGACTGCGCCATTGAGCGCATGTTAAGAGCTCAGATCCAAATGTCTGTGATCTCCCAACGCACGGGCGGCGATAAGGCTGTCAGCAGCAAGCCAGTGATGACATTTGATAATGCCCTGACACTATCACATAGATGGATCTGATGACTGCCTCACCAGAGGCCATGTCTACAGCTGCTACAGCGCTGCTGTAGGGCCATAATACACAAGGTTAGCTGTATCTGATCCACCATAAAGCAACTGAGATAAGTTGATGGGATATTGAAGTGATACAAAAAAAGGAATCTTAATTTTGGAACGAACATGCCAAAGACATGCATGATATACTTTTGATTTTAAGGACCAGTGTGTAAAATTTAGGGAGATATATTGGAAGAAATGGAATATGATATAATGTTGTGACGTGTTTTCCTTACCTAAGAATGAGCCATTTATATCTACACAGAGAGAGGGTTACTTCTTTATGGAGATCAGTGTGTTGCATCGCCATACCTCTACAGTAGCCGAGAACCGTCAAACCAAACATTTGCTCCAGATATGGCCATTCACGTTTTCACATTCTCCCAGCGGCCACCACAGTAAGAAGCCCAATCGCAGTAAGTAGTGCCAGAGGTTCACAGTTTGTAAGTTGAAAGAGCTTTATTCAGTGTTTCTAGCTGTTCAAATCACTGAATTTGTATGTTTTTTAGTGGAAGCGACCTTCGTGGATAATTCAGCTTCCGGTGAAAACCTCCTGAATGTCTGGATCTTAAGTAATCAGAGAAAAAGGTAGCTTCACTTTAGCATGTGTAGCACTTTAGCAAGCCACTCGCAGCGACACGCCAAAGTCTGTCAGATTTTTAAGTTGAAACTGCCTCTAGAGAGAAGAGACCTCTATTCAAATCATGGTAAAAACTTCTTGAATGTCTGGATCAGAAAAAGGTGAGCAAACATTGACTTATGAGAGAAAAGACGTGAGCATGTTGTGCGCAAGCAGCCTGTCCCCAAGATGCCAAACTGCAGCAGAGATTCCCTGATTTTACTGTGAAACTACTTTATTCAGTGTTTATTGCTGTTTTAATTTCCTGATTTGTTTGTTTGGAGAGGAAGAGACCTCTGTGGATAATTCGGCTCCCGAAAAAGGTAGTAGTGTAGTTCACCGCTAGACGCCACTGAATCCCCCTACATTTCACACTTCACCTTTCAGTGTATAAATGTGAAATCTACAGATCTGAACTTGAGCTATCCAGTTAGCATAATTGTGATAAATGAGCTATTTTAGCTTTGACCCTTACCTTTTTCCTCGTGACAGCTATAGCTGTAAACAGCCACCGGCGTATGAGTGATGAGGTTCTCATCATGGTGCCACCCTACTGCCATTTTCCCCATGCCATAGTAAGGCTCCTCTTTGAGTTGGCTCATAGCTGCCGGGTCCATGTAGTTGAGTAGGGTGACATTGAACTTGACCGGACCAGTGCACACCGGCGGAGGACTCGGCTGGGAACAGCTCTGCCCGCTTGCCTGTTCCTTCCTGTCTTCAATGTGATAATCTGACAAACTATGCTTGAGTTGGGTCAAGGGTTTCTCTTGGGCCCCGAGTCCCACAGGTTTAGTCTCAGGGCCAGTCAGGGCCTTGGGTGCCCAGCCGGGGAATTTGCCTTCACTGTGCTCTGACCCTGCTGCGACAACCATTTCACTTGGTTTGGCCTGGGAGGACTCTCCCTCCTCGCTGCTGTGTTTGGACTCAGTCTCCCATTCTCCTTCCTGTTTGGACCCAGAGCAGCCCTCTTCACTGTGTTTTGACTCAATGTCCCACTCTTCACTGTGCTTGGACTCTGTGTCCCCCTCCTCGCTTTGTCGAGACTCTGAGTCCCCTCCTTCACTATTCTTGGAGTCTTCACTGTGCTTAGACCCTGTGTCCCCCTCTTCACCCTGCTTGGCCTCTGTCTCCCCCTTCACACATTGTGTCAGCCTGTCTCCCTCCTTTAGCTGAGACACGTCAGAGCAGAAGAAGGTGTTAAGCTCCCACAATGCCTTGCAAGCAGCCCTCAAGTCAGGGTCACAACAGTTTTGTCCTTTGACATCAGCATCCTCACTGTGCCAGGGGATGGTAAAGAGCCGTGTGTCCAGATAGCGATAGGTGTGGCCCGGCTCACCCAGCAGAGCCCGGGAAACGGCGGTGAACACATCTCTGTCACGGACACGTACCAAATCCCTCAGGAGGCATCCCTTCCTTCTTAGGGTGAGCAGAGCTGCCTGCACCCGGCCATGGAGCTCCACAGGCAACGAGCAGGATCTCCTCAGAATCAGGCCAGAGTAACTGGAGTCCCACTTGGAAACACAAGACATTCTTATCAGGATGATCATGACATACAAAAGCATAAACGAAACAGAATTACAATCTTATTTGACAAACATGCTTCTGTTTCAGATCTTGAGTAAAATATTACACAATACAGGGCTGTAGCAGCAGATGATAATCAGAGCATGTGAGCGCAGTGGAGTGGGTGAGGATTCATGGAACTGTTGGGTTACTTCGGTCAAAGCCAATCCAGGCCGTTCCTGTCAATACTCAGTGTTAAATTTAGATTTGTAAACTCCATGGTCGAGACGGCTGCAGTAAATCTTTGACAGAAAACAGTGTGTGTGTACAAAACACAGACGCATTATGGGTCAGGCATGCTTCGTACTCATGGTGTGAGCGGTGCAAGTGCAAAATTGGAGCGGGATGAAGCGGGAGAAAAGGCAACGCACCAACTTTTAAAAAATCTGCCCTGCGCTCCATCCAAAATCCTTCCGCTCCCACTTGCACTCACATTCCGCTCACATGCTCTGATTATGGTAGGCGAAAGGCTGCTGTAGGCCATTTAAAGTATAGGTCTAGGCATCAGTAGCATTATCTGGAAGTGTGGCTGGCTCACCAGTTGCTGATAGCCCCGATCTGAAGGTCCCAGAAAGGGGATCTTCTGGTCTCCCAACTCCTGCAGTAGCTTCCGCCTCTGTGGAACACAACACAGTAAAACAGGCTGATGAGTAACAGCAGGGACCTTCTGTATCTAGTTATTAAGGGGTTTTTTAAATGCTTGTGTAAGTTACAAATTACCTCTATCCAAATATATTCAGTGTATAACTTTTGGAGAATTTGGCCACAGAGAAGCTGTGGGGGCAAACTGATTGAAGTAAGAAAACTCCTGCACATAGAGCTGAAAACGTCCACCCAACTTTCTAACACCAAACTGTGATTGGGCACCAAAATTTCATCATGATCTCATGACTTTATGGGTTAAGAATCTATACAAAAACACTGAGTGTGTGAGACACTCTCTTATGGCCCTGTATGGCCCACATAAGTCTGTCTGCCACTTCCACTGTGGCACTTTATTTTAAATCACTGGAAACGCAATCTTTAAATACAAGACCGCCTTTTCCTGGCAGGAACATCGCATTTGCTGAGTTGAATACATTTCTTACCATCTAACCTTGCCTCACTATAAATATATTCTATAAAAATAAACAGAGTGAAATGTAAAATAACATTGCACACCTGAGTATAGGGACAAACAAACAATAACAAACTGTGAAACTCAAATCACACAAACTGAATTACATGGTATTTGGGAAAGAAATTAATAAATGAATTTTGACAAATGATGCTCCCACAATGGGTTGAGACAGCACTGGAACCTGGTCGTTTTCATTGACGTCTCACATTTTTATGATTTTGTGAAGGCTGCCGTGGGGTTCCTCACAACCTTATAAAAGATGCCCTGTGCCATACCGTGCTCCCCCAATAAAAATGTCAACCTGGTGGAGCGATCAAAGTACTTTTCATTGGGACGCATTCCATTCGGACCTGTAAATCCAATGGCAACTGGCATAAAAACTATATGCCCAAATAAATTTCACAACTATTTCCCCACCCTGCCTCCCGTATGTGCTTGTGCGAAGGCGTGTTTATGTGGAGGCGTTGTATTTCTGTGTAGATGTGGGTTCAGAACCCCATTCAGGTGCATATCTCACACACACACACACACACACACACACACACACACACACACAACCTCTGCATGGTGTCTCAGCAGCAGGGGAAGGAGAAATGTCACCGACATGCCACTGTCTTTTTACATCTTTAAAAGTTTTGCATGAATGACCAGTGCATCGGTTGTGATAGTTTGAGGAGAACCGACCCTGTGTATATTTCCAAGACATTTACACAAGCGTCTCACATTTCTTCTGCGCTAATAATGCCAAAGACCTCATGTGGCACACTACAGGATATTTGGGAAGCGGCTGCCAAAACATGTCCTGACTTTTAGAGTGAAATAAAAGTCCTGTTAATAACATTAAAGTGCAGGTATAAAAAAAGATGCGTGTCCTGACTCGAAAGGGGCTTTGAATCAAAAAGAGGGCATGCGGTGAGAGTATGTGTATTAAAGACAGGAGGGAGGAAAACAGAACCCAATAACGTAAGCCGAAAAGATGGGAGGGCATCAGATCAGAAGGCAGTTTGGTGAATTTACCTTCAGGGCTGAGTTTCTACTTGAGACTAAACAACACAACACCTGCTGGAAGTTTTTTTAAAGGATGCACATGAGTGTACAGGCCTTCCAAGTTATTCTGGAACAAACAAAAACAGACTTGCAGACAGTTGGAATCTAAAAACAAAACAACATGCACTATTCATGGCCAGACTGCATTCAAAGGCTGTTGGAGGAAATTGACATGCTGACACACATTCATTGGTGTCAAATTCTAACTCATGACAGAAGCTCAAGATATCAAGGTGAGACTCTGGACTAGTGTTGTATGTATGTGTGTGTGTGTGTGTGTGTGTGTGTGTGTGTGTGTGTGTGTGGGTGTGTGTGTGTGTTCGTGTTTGTGTGTGTGTCTGTTTATCTGGGTGCTGCTGTGAGCCTGTACAGATCCATATCCTAGCATCCATTGACTGTAGACGTGCACATCCATGCACATAAGTTAGATCCTTACAGTCTGCTTAAGTCACAGTGTGCAAACCACTATTGTGTACACAAGCAAGAAAGTGTGCCTTCATACTGTATGTATGTGAGTAAGCCTCCAAAATACACACACATACATGCCCATGCTAAAAACGCGCAGCAGGGGTAGCGTGCATGATGCCTCAACGCCAATCGCACACAGCCAGGGCTGTCACATACATGTCAAATGCATCAAGCTACTCAGAAATTCCACAGAAAAAAAGGAAAGACAAGAAGTTACCGGAGCCCTCTGAAGCAGATGGACTCTCTCAGTATCAGAGGACCGCTGTGTCTGTCTCCCTGTCTCTGTGTCTGCACCTGATTCTAGAAGGAAAACCACAAGGTGCAAAAAGAAAGAAAAAAAAGGTCTGCGTTTCCGCTCAGACCCAAGAAACGAGATTACCAATCCCATAATAACGCAGATGCTTCATGGTAGCCGCACCAACAGTCTGCACTGAGTGATATATCTGATGCTTTTTTTTTCTTTTTTTAATCTCTCTCTTCCTTGATGGGATTATTCCCTCAGCCAGACTGTTTATCACAGAAAAACATATTAGGTAGAATAGAACTCAATTGGTTTGCTTTGATCTTGGCCTATAAGAGATATCAAACTGTGTACCATATATTTATTAATTTCATTTATTTTCCATCTGTGACACTTCAACGGACACTTTCTTCAAAGCGTTCTTCGCAGAGTAGATTAATGTCCAGCGCTTAGCATCAATAGCTCAAAAAAGCCAGATAACGCCGCCGCTGTGGGGATAAAAACACTTCCAGTCTAACTCGTGTCTGCCCCAGAGGCTGCATCGGAACGTACTGAATGCGATACGACTGCTGAAGAAGGACACATGAGTCCCACTGGACTTGTCTCGATTTGGCTGATGCATCATAAACTGTAGATAAAAACTACATAGTAGAGTAAGCTCTGAAGATGACTTGATAAGTCCAAGTGTCAACACTTCCTGTGATTTCCATTATACAATGTTTGGTTAGTCATGTTTAGTAGGTGACATCATTTTACACATAAATCTGATATCAGTGCCGAGGCGAGACCCCCCCCCCTTGGTTTATGCCATTTGATTTTCCCTTACTCTTGTACTTGCTCTCCATATATGCTTCACTCCAACATTTCTCTTTTGTTAATGATTTTTCTGAATGTCTTTTTATTTTTTTAAATATTAATAATTGTTTTTCTTGAGCAATTTTGGAGCCCCCCTCTGGGTGACACACCTGGTGGCTTCCTATGCCACCTATAAGAAGATCTGCCACTGGCTGATCTCTTTAAGTTCTTAATATTTTAAATATTTTCTTCAAGACCTCCAGCCAAAAGAGGGCAGCACTTTCTCTTTTGAAGAAAGTGCCGCAGACTGCAGACAGACAGAAAACTTTGGCTCTCAAACAGGCCTTGTGCAGCCCCGAGGAATGACGTGATGAGAGATAGCTGAGTAATAGAGCTCCATGTTGAAACAGCGAGCCATTGGTACTTGTGTGACACCCATTTCAGAACTGGTTCTCTTCTGCAAAAGTGATGGTGAATCAACAGTTTTGACAAGTCGGCTGTAAAACTTCGGACTCAAACAGACGGACTACCCGTGTGCATCAAAGGCGCTTCCGTCCCGGTCCATTTGGCACCGGATCGCAGAATGTCGTGAGTTTGTGTGAAACGACACAGGGCATAGAGAAGGGCAGGGAATGCCCACCCCGCAAGAACATTTATGTTTGCATATGCGATGCTGAAGCACATAAATTCTGCAGGAGCCTTGAGAATTCAGCTTTGTATTTAGAAAATCATACACATGGGGAGCAACTGAAGAAACCTCTTGGATCAAAAACCCAGGGCTCTTCACCTATCTGTGGTTGACTTGTTCCATAAAGGTCTCCATAGTTTGAAGTCTACCTCATCTTCAGGGTATGTCACTAGATTGAACTATGGTGAGATAACACAGCACCTAGGTGCCACCACACACAAGCACCCACACAAGTGCACACTTACACGACCACACATGCAGATTGAGGTTATTTTGCAGTGTTTCTCGCAGCAGATTTTTCATTTGAAATGTTTGGTTTTTTTAGAATATATATCTAAAAATATATTAATCCAACGTCAGACACACAGAAAAACAGCATCTCCGATAGAACAATGTCAGAAATGACCTCTTTCAACTATTTTCACAGATTGTGTTTCTTCGTCTCATGTATGCCTCACCAATAAAAAAGAAGAAAAATATTCAGGGTAAAAATTAACTACTTCACACTTCAGGCTTTGTTTACTGCCTCTTGTGGCATTCATTTATTTTAGGAATGCCAGTTACAAGTTTGGTGACTCAGTGTGACGGTGAGCAGGCTGGTCAATGGCTAACTAGAATGTGTGGGAGTTGACCTCAGAGCTTGGGTGTTGGTAATGTGTAACCCCGTGTCTTCGCACTCCTGCTCAGGATCAGCCTATGAATATGCTTTACACTGAGAGCCAGAGGTCAGTTGGGAGGATGTTGCCAGAAAAATCCAGTGTTGATTTCCTTAACAAAAACTACAGTTTGACTAAATATGTTCATCACCAACCTTTTTTTCCATAACTTAGACAAGACGATGATGTCAGAGCACTGACATCATTAAACACCAACTCTGACTATATTAGCACGCAGTATAAAAAATTTAAAAAAAAAAAAATCTACTAAAATTTCTCTTTATTTTCTTTGACAAAAAAGAGTAGACAAAATATTATACACTGTTTCCCTAGGCCAGTTGTTGAACCATGTTGGTTCAAAATAAGTATGCATTGGGAACCTGCTCCATGTCTGGATGTGTTCCTTAAATTGATACCATCTGGCCACTAAACCAGACACTTTGTCCAAAGCTACATTATTAATCGTTCAATCCATGTTTTTCCATTAGATAACAATAGCATAAATATTATGTGAAAAAACTGACTAAAATGTTCAAGATAATCTGATGACTACAAAGACTAAACGCTGAACAGTTTTTATTGATAGAAATTATTTATGGATTTCTTTGATCACGAGAAAGGCCCAGACACACCAAAGAAATAGCAGCAACAAAGACCGACTGTTGTGACACCTTTAAGACTAAAATGCCCAGACTTTTAGTCAGCTAAAATTTGAGTAAAGTAGAATCACCACCTCGCAGTTGTAAGCCTCCATGGACCAGTCAAGGTGTACTTAGAGTTTACATCCATGTTTATGAAAAAACACATCTTACCTCTGGCAACACAGTAGATCTACAAAATCAGCACAGTTTCAAGGTGTCACTAATTCAGGATCTGACCAAATGTAAATAAATAATGTATAAATAATAAATTAAATAATGTCCAGAAAATATTATGTCACATTAGTTAGTTAACCTTTGACCTTTAAGATTAGAAATTTATGTGAAATGTTGTCATAATTAGCATCTAAATTCTTGAGTTGAGCAAAAAACATGTTTTGTGAGGTCAGACTGACCTTGACCTTTGACCACCAAATACTAATCGATTTATTCTTGAGTCCTAGTGAGGTATGTGCCAAATTGGAGGAAATTCCTCAAGATATTCTTGAGACAGGGACAGACAGACAACCTGATAACATCAATCACTGGTGCAGAGGCATAACATTTTAAAAATGTAATAAAAAAAAAAACAAAGGATGAGGTTGACTAAAAATGATAAAAACAGGCCGCCTAGCAGCTCACCTGGTAGCAGGCTCCCCACGTTCCATGTACAAAGGCTATGTCCTTGCCGCAGTGGCCGTGGGTTCGATTCATGCATGCATGTCATATTCCCTACAGTTAACCCATCCAAATAAAGGCAAAAAGCCCCAAAAAATCATTTTTAAAAAAAAAAAAGATAAAAACAACAATGACATCTGACAGAGAACTTAGACTATAAAAAAAAAAAAAAAGCTGACAAAATTAACATTAGAAACATCTACAAACAACTGGCTTTCAGCTTTTTTCTGGATATGTATTTACAAAACCAATTTGACATGTAAGTTGAGCCTACATTTGCATATCATGTTTAATGCAAGGTCGTCCATCCAAGCTCGTGCAAATAAAATGGTTCAGATGTTTATGCTCAGTGTTTAAGAACATAATCCTCAGCATGTTTCTAATATTGATACAATTTGCAGATAAAATACAAGGAATGGGTCAGATTAAATATATCAAATTCAGAAACTTTTTTTTGTTTTGTTTTGTCCATTTAAAATAGTAAAAAAATATGAAAGACAAATGTTCCCAGAAATAACTGTGTATAACAGCTATGCCATTCACCACTGCATTTGTATATTTAATCAATGAAGTGAACATTGTGTATATATTGACAGACATGTTCAGCATTTGTTCAGTGGGGGTCCACAGGTGGGGTACGTGATGACAAATGGCAGACAGGCCGGCTCTGGCCCGTTAATTGTTGTTGGAGGCTGAAGGCTGCGTTGCTCATTTCACCTCGCGACAGGTCGGCAGGGGACGTGATCATTAATATTAGAACATTTCCATCCATCTACCTGAACAAGAGGGCAGTCATTTAAAGGGCTGGCGCTGGGCAGACCTTTCACGCCCTGTTTATAACACTCATCTAAGCACATTACCAGAGCTGTGGGGGACCACTGCCAGTCATTAATTACGTTCCCACACACACACACACACACACACACACACACATGCACAACCTTTATTGGCGCCCAGTCACATCTGAAAAATGTCACACATGAGAGATAAGGTACACATCCGGTGTGCCATTTCAACTAAACATCAAAAGTCCTGTCAAATTCTCTCTCTGTGAGTCATGTGTGCACTTTCTCACACAAACACTTACTTAAAGCAACTCTTCCAGTCATCCCAGGGTACGTGTAATTCTGTCATATGGTGAGTATGTATGCATGCGTGTGAGAGAGGAGGAGATGAAGAAAAAAAAGGAGTGCTGGACCTCATCTGTTTTTTGATCTCTCTCACTGCACCTGACAAGCTTACAGAGAGACCCAGGTTTCCAGATCAATCATTCAAAAGTATTTACAAATGCACAAAGCCAGACACGGACAGGTTGGCACATGGCCACTCTGTTTAAGTGCTTTTCAATGTGTCTGTGGTGTCAACATCTATTTCACACTTATCTACACCTCAAAGGGGAAAAAAAGATGTTTCTGTGACCTTTAGCAAGTGTCAAATCTGGAGAGGAGAAGAGGGGAAAAGAAGAGAGACGGAGAAGGGCGATTTAAGAGATCTGTCCATGTATGCCTTACATAACCTTTTTATTTATCCGGAGGAGATTGACTGAACACGCTCTTTATCAGAAACATACTGGCAGCTTCACACTCGCATACTTACACA
Source organism: Plectropomus leopardus (assembly GCF_008729295.1). Taxonomy (NCBI): domain Eukaryota; kingdom Metazoa; phylum Chordata; class Actinopteri; order Perciformes; family Serranidae; genus Plectropomus; species Plectropomus leopardus. Next base: position 30,173,565 of record NC_056463.1, read on the forward strand.
ATTTCACACATAGGAGCAGCCCAGTACATCTTAAGATTTCTAGTGGACCATAAAAAGTTTCTCCTTTCTTTTTTGGAGGAACTCCGGGGTTAATTGTCTTGTTTAAGGGCATCTGCTTTACGCCTAAACTAGCCACCTCGTCATCACAAGAGCCACATGAACTCTTGGCTACCACCACTGATATGCAAGGGCCATTTTCCGTTTTGCCTTAATTGTTAGTTTGCGGCCAGGCCGTAATGTTTCCATTAAGATTATGTCGATCGAGAAAAGCTTTTTAGTTTTCACCTTCAAATTACAACATGCTTTCATGAGGTCAGCTGTTTTCCATGTGGAATGGCCAGTTTTAATGCAGACGCGGTCCCTTGGTATTCAGACAGGGTCCACAGGAAAGTCAGGGGAAAGAGTGAGAAAATGAGGAATGGAGAGGGATGGAGGGAGGAAAGAAAGAGAAGGAGAGAAAGGAGAGCGCTGATTGAAAGACTGTGATTAGCAGTTTTCAGCGGGGCACCGGGGCCATTGAGTTGTTCTAACAGGGTTGTCGCGTCTCGAGGTGCAGTCAAGGAGAAGTCAGTGCTTTAGAAAGCTCCCTCAATTTCTCCATCCCCCCTCCCCTCCCTCTTCTCATTCACTCTCACCACCCAGCCACACTTTTCCTGCCCCTCCAAAAAATCAATATGGCTGTGCAAAGTGCAGCTCGGCCCAGGGGGAGGGCCGGCTAGCTGTGAGGGGCTAGATGCGGAGCTTACAGGGGAGGACAAGAGGCGTCCTCCAGGCCTGTCCCACAGGCAGTGTCAAGGACAGACCTGAGTACCAGAGGACTGAGGCCACCACACCGCCCTTCCCCTCAGCGTCTTTCCTTCTCATTCTCTCTCTGTGCTGGCCGGGCTCGGCCGGCTCAGTGGGGCAGAAGAGATCGATAAGCAGGTGGAGCGTTTAAAATCCCCAGCTCCAGAGGCTGACGTTACGCTCCTCAAGAGCCCAGCAGACCAACACATTGCTCAGGGCAGAGCAGCTGGATGGATGGATGGAGTGGGTGTACGGTGGTCACCCCTAGTCATTGAAAGGTTTGTGATTTGTGACAATAAACAATTCAATAGCACTTAGCCGTACACTGTGTCTGAGGGGTGTAGAGCCAGACTCTTCACACACGCCGCCATTGTCTCAACATGTCACAGATCAGTAGCATTCAGGCAGGTCAGGCAGCCATAGACCAACATACTCTTTTACTGTATCTCACTGTAAGTCAAGTCGCTGCAACTATGGTATACCGCCATATATTAATGGAAAAATGGCATCAAAAAAAAGAAAAAACTGGCATCATTGTCAACAGTGGTGTTCCTCATTTCCATACAGTAGGCTTGACAAGGAAGCCTGTACATGATGTGGATGAAGTGTGCAAGGAGGATTTCAGTCCTGCCGCGTGTCTCCGTGTGTGAGTGACTGATCAGAGCCGAAGTGGCTTGTGTCTCTAATCCGGTACCACTGTTAGACAGTGCAAAGACCCGGCTCTGTGTACCGCGGCACGGGTTGATCAAACCCATCATGTGACAAGCAACCTCTTCAAATGACGATGATTTCCCAGCTCTGTGTCCTTTCGGCTCCATATTAGATCATCTTCTGACACTACCGAGTCTGGTACTTCATCTGGGATAAAGATGATGCGCAATCCGACCAGAGGGGCCGGGAGTCAAGGGTAAACGAGGGGCTGAGACGGGGGGGGACTGCGCCGGATTGGCTGACAGCTGTGACAATTATCATGTGGTACATGCTAAACATAAGATTTGATAAAGTGTGTTGCTTGACAAAACACTTCAAGGATATTTTATCATCAGTTCAGCTGTGTGTCACATTCACACACAACATATAAATTGAACCGTTTTGGTGGGAAAAAAAACCTGGATCATACAACATATAAATAAAAGAGGATCTTGTCTGCTTGATTTTTTTTCCTTTCTGTCAAAATATGACGTTTCTATGGCTGGACCCAAATATTTGGCTATCTAAATATCCGTTAACTGTATAGGTTTTCAGTTTTCAATTCAGGGATTTTTTTTGTTGCTGTTTTTTGCAATGGACAAATGCCACTTCAATGTTTGTGATAAATAACTAAATACATCTCAGATCTTTGATGTGTTGGAGTTACTATGCTTTCCTTGTTTCATGGGGCTTTGCCAGGTTATTATCAGTAGTTTGTAGTTCTATAATAATTTGTCCATGTTAATAAAAAATTGTCACAAGGTGTGTAATGTCCCAAACACTGGACCCCCCCCCCACAGCTCACCCAGAGTGGAGCCCTTTCCTGTCGCACACAAATTTCTTCCATAGGATACTTATCATTTCAGACACGAGACAAAAATGAACAGATTACTGTAAATCACCTTCCAGCCACAGCTTTGAATATTCGTTGTTGATTAATGCTGAAGCTCCGGAGCCCATAAAATGGTCTACTTTTCCGCTATCAACTATATCATATTTTTTTCTCATGACAACTAGAAGGACAAGATCTTGACTTATTTGTTGGATCTGATTTTTAAATATGGTATTAACAAGCTAGAGCAGCAGCCTAGGTTTAAATGCCCACAGTCACCTAAGCCACTAGAAAAACATATGGCACAAAACAGATGTGGACTGAACATCTAGGACAGGTCTAATTCTATCTCATGTCGTCTTTGACCCAAATAAACTGGCATTATGATGTGACCTCAGATTAATATTGAATTAAGGAGCGAATATCATTTGTGGCTGTTTACACGACCGTCATCCTCGTCTTCCTGGAATCCTGCGGCAGATAAGTTTGCTATAATGGCATTAGCCAAATCCTGAAGTATAGCAGACGGCACTTGTCTTGCTTGAGAAGCCACCTCATTTCTTTATTTATTTTTCCTTCACTCATTCTGAACAAAGGAAAATATTCTACCAGGAATTGAATAGCTTAATCCTCTTTTCACTCTTCCCAGTATCTTGAATGGTGACAGATTAACATTCGGGAGGTTTACAAACCCAGCCATTTGAAAATGTAATTGCTGGTGCCACACTGCATGCATGTGTTTAAGTTGAGGGTTAATATTAAAGCTTAAAATACACACATGCACTCGAGTCACGAAGAGGGGGGATGTGGCCAAGTTGGGCCAGACCCAAGTCACTTAAGCCGGCGCAGGATGGACCATTCTGTCACGTATGTATCAGGGAGTCGCAAGCTGTCCCAAACCCTCGCTAGGCACCATAGTTACTGTTCACTTCTGCTAATTATTACAGCCAATCAGAGGGGTTAACGGGGCGGAGCCTGGCCAGACCATGTTCTGGGGCATTTAACAGCTGGCAGGAACGGAGGTGAATGCATTACACACTGCCCTCATCCAATAAAAATAAAACACCCTGACATCTGAGGTGTACTTAGCACAGAGGGAAGGGAGGAAGTGAGGGAGGCAAGAAAAGCGGGGGAGGAAGAGGAGGGAGGGTGGGGTGAAGGGGAGAGAGCATCTGATAACATGATGTCCAAGTGCCACCTAGTGACAGCTTCCCAGCTTCTCTGGTCCTTAAGGCTCCAGAGCATCTGAAGTGGGGGGAGGAAGGAAGGGGGTGGACATATGAAGCGACCCAGGACAGAGGATTGGATATTAGAAGCATATTGTTTTATTCTCCCAAGGACATCTCAGCCAGCACCATCCCCTTTCAATAAACCATTTAAGTTTCAAATTAAATTACAACACACAGTAAAATGATGACATTTAAAAATTATGTAGATTTTAATCACTGTACATCTTGTTTCCAAAGCGCAATCAACCAAAAAACTCAGTCATCCTCAAGTGACCTCACTGTGTGTTCAGTTGGGGGAGCAGGCCTATAACACTGCACTGGTATGCTGGTGGCCCCAGGCTCCTAGGTCCCCTCCCCTCATTAACCCAGGTATAAATCACACTCTGCCAGTGCCCAGAGGTGAGAAGGATGAGAGTGGAGGTGAGCTTGAAATAATGCTTATGTCACGGCGGGTCAGCCCTCCATTATGGCCGTTTCAAAAACTATTAATCTTGCTTGTAGTCAGTGGCCTAGAAATAATTACTTCATCTAACCCATGTAATACAGCATGACCAGCAGTCGAGCCTGGTCAATTTGAGGCTGGGGAGGCAGGATGGGCGGGCGACGGAGGGGTTGTGGAGAGACACAGAGAGAGAGTGAGAGAGTGAGTGAGACAGGGGGGAGAGCCACAAATTACCAGGCCCTGTCTCCTGCTACTGGGTGACTGATGTCCTGCTCACTTCAGCTGTGGCCTTTTACACTCTCAACACTGATTTAGATAGATACACACACACACACACACACACACACACACACACACACACACACACACACACACTCTGAAAGGCAGATCATGTACAGGCACACATATGTACGCACATTAATCTGTGATTAAATACACACGCATTGAAAGGGGAACACACAAATCACATTATTTTAAACAAGGGTTCAAAACCCTTGTTTAAAATTAGGTCTCAAAGACTCACAAGTGATAACAGAATTAAATTTGCCTTAGTTAGCACGCAGAACTGACCCTAATAAAATGAGACGACATACTGGCTACCACTAAACACTATATGATACTAAAAAAAACAAGTTTCAACAAGTCATCAATAAGTTTTGTTTTAGTTTTGTTTTGTGTTTTTCCACCTAAAAGCCATACTGATACAAATAAATATTACAGTTAGGCATGTAAGGCCATAGGGAGAGGGGAAAAAATCAATGCAATAAAGTGTTGGGATATTTTGTGCAGCAATATTGTATCGATACAAGGATGCCATGTGTCGATATTTTATTACATGAATAATTTATGTTGAAACAACATATTTCATTTTTGGAAGCCATCTAGAATAACAAAACCATTTGCTTTTTCAGTCCACTAGATACATGTTGCTGCAATAAAAATTACCGAAGAAAGATGAGCAGACTGAAAGCTTTATCTTTGAAAAATAAATAAATAAATGTTTTACCTTAATTTGCAGTTAAAAAAAAGATAATATATTGCAATATATCACAATATGTGCTATTGCAACGCAATCACAGACCTAAGTATTGTGATTCCCACCCCTATAAGGCAATACTCATAATATTAGGGAAGGACACATCCCCAAAAAGTACATGCACAAAGCGATTGATTAGTGATGATAAAAATGTATAATCAAAAAAATCTTTTGTTATGAAAGCAACCATGTACCAGAAGCAATGAACTCTATAAATGGCCTTCATCTGCTACTATTACGTGTTTTTTGTTCAAACGGTGTTGCCATAGTCCCAGCAGAAACCGCTGCTTGTCCAGTGTGGGTAGATCCTCAGCTGTACTAACTAGGTACTGTCTTGATAATGATGAATAATATAACATGATAGGAAACTAGTTTTCAAATTTTGACATTCTTTCTGGAGGTGGTGGGCCTCAGACAGATTTGGTCCCCCCCAAATGTTGACTTCATAGCCACGGCCTTGGCATGTTTTGCCACCTGCTATCGCTAAATGAACTTTTGGCTTTAATGTGTAACATTTTAACACAGGGCAGTGTAACAGCAAATATTTCCATAAATCTAACATGCTAAAATAACGCCACCAAAATGTGCAAATAAAAAAATTCTTTGATTATCAGTCATTAACAATTTTGAAAACCATGATATCACACGCAGGTATTCAAAACCCGCACTGTGGGTAAGGAGGGGTAGGAGCTACTGCAAACTCAGCCTCCATGAACGTCACAGGAAGTATGTATGGAGTGACATAAATAAATGCAGCCCTCCAGTGGCTGTCACAGCTGGCATTGCAGGTGCAAATTTAATTAGTCAAGGTGAAGTCTCCCTTGTTGTCTGGGAAGGGGGGGGTCCTCGCCATGCACGCCTGTAAACACGCACTATATCCTAATCAGGTGTCACCGGGGCGTTTGATCAGCCCGCGAAAACTTGTCACGAATCCCCAGCAGAGAGTGGGCCGAGGGGGAGAACAAAGGGAAAGAGCTGTCATGAGAGAACAGGGTGGTGGTGGTGATGGCAGTGGCAGTGGATGAAGAGAGTTTGCCCATTAGCAGTCTCTGTCGCCTATCTCTCTCCCACTCCCCTTAACGTCTCTCCCCCTCTTGTTTTCTTTCTTTCACTATGTGGCTACCTACAGTACACACCTTACTGCATCTCATCGCAGCTCTACGTCTGTACTTCACTCTGAGGAAATCTCAACCGCAGCTGTCACACTCATGCTTCACAACCGCCAACAAAGCTTCCAAGAGAAAACCCCAAAGTAGTACACTACTTTTGTTTACCTCCCCCAAAAAACCCACACATGTACAGAGATACAAGCTGTGCTCGTTTTGTTTTTATCAAGCGCCATTCTAAGTAGTTGGGTCCTCCTGAAAAGCCTGGAGAAGTAAAGGCAGACATGCTGTTCTCCTCCCGCCCAGTGCCTCCAGGCTGCATTGAGGCGGTGCAGGAATACACGCGCCATTAGATACTGTTTACCTTTCAGTTTGGGTGATATTGAATACATTAGCCGATTGAACCTCATAAGAAACACAGGCGAGTGACAAGGCCCAATCGTCTTTGCGACTACCATGGTAACTGAGATTACAGGCTAACAAAGAGCAGACAGGGGGAAAAAATATTTAAAACCCGAATAGTGATACATAAATTAATTAAAGGACAAAAAAACAAGTGGAGAATTAAAGTTGGAACATCTGTCAGCGACTTAGCTTCCCAACGTAATACCAGTGTTAGAACATTTATACCCTTGAAGTTAATGATCCCCTCTTTAATTGACAGTCAAGGAAAACTGGCTGCGGCAGCATCCTGCCGAGACGCCGATAAGAGGCCCCCTTCCCCCCCTCCCAAAAATAAAATAAAAAAACAGTTTAAAGAACCTTGGCACTAATCCCTATTGTCATCCCAGCGCAGCAGAAGGACTTACAAACACAGATAACTCCGCTGAAGCTGTCTATTTCTCAGGAGTTATGGGGACAGCCGAGCTGCTGCGCGCCTCAAATCAGTCACTCAGATTAGCCCAATCCCTCTGTGCTGTCAGTCAGCCGAGACAGTAGCCTGTCACCGCATTTACATGAGTCCATCTCAAACGTGACAATGCCCCCTATATATGACAATGGCTGCGAGGAAGGGGTCCACTCGCTCGCAGATAGCGGGCGTACAGTATGGCAGACGGGCTGTTGTTGGATTAAGCTCATGGTGTGCGCTGTGCTCGTGTCTTCGCTGACACTCCGACAACAAGTTTAAGGAGTCTTAACCATCACTGTTATTTCCATAGCGGAGAGAATGTGGGAGATGTATGTCAGATGAAACACACACCTACACTGACAAACACAGATACACACGCAGGGATAAACTTCAAAAAACTTGGAATGACTGTTAGCTTACCTCGTTTATGTCTTTCCCAAAGTTGACTCTAATCCACCTACTTCGCTTAACATAATGAAGCTCAGAGAATAAAAGGGAAAACAACATAAAATTAAGTACACCCTGTAGGAAACATCTGGATCTGTCATTATCTTGAATAAATACAAGTATGATGTTGATTTAAAGGCCGACCCTAAAACAAATCTCAAAGAAAGAAACTCGATAAGACACAAACTTTGGGGTGTCAAATTATTAAGGGATTAGTTTGTACTTTTAAATGAATGTGCGCTACTTGGCGGCACCTGAGCGCTCACAGACTGCTTTTTATGCTTCTGTGGCTCACTCCACTTCAAACAGTCCTACAACAAATGACAGTGGATGCCCTCTACATAACAGGGCCAGGGCAAGCATGACACAGGGGTTGACAAGTGAACCCTCAAACTCCCTAACCCCTACCCCTGCCATGGCACACGCACACACGCACACACAAATAGCCCCGAAAACAGCCCTGACATGACCGCTCAGCAGCCCTTCCTAACCCCTCCTTGTGTTTTTTTCTCTCTCCATCTCACTGGAGACAACCCTCAATTCAGGACCGTTTTAGCCAGGCAAGTGGATGTGACCCGCTGCCCCCCAGTCAGGCTCATCTGAATAAACAGAGCTGGAGAAACAGGCAGAGGAGGGAAAATCTGCCTACATTATGATAGGAAGAGAGAAGATGGGATTCAGCCAAGGGGCTCTTTTCTTTATGCACGTTTGATCAAGTGCTTGACAGCGCCGGTGGATGGAATTACGGACTGTTGAACAAAAAGTTGTGGTGTGGGTGTACGTGTGCGTGGGTGTGTGTGTGTGTGTGTGCAGTTCAGTCTGGACAGCTGGGTTTCCGTGGCCTGACAGTGTTGGGCTTGTGACAAGCCTGCCGCACCACACCACCACATACAAACCCGCCCACCAGCCTTCGCAGTCCATCATTCAGGACGGCCGAGGAAAGCGCCGTGAGAAGAGGTCAGACGTGGAGGAAAGAGGTGGGAGGAGAGAGGAGAAGAAGATGAGGAGGAAGAGGAAGGAGGGAGGGCTGGTCAGGGGTTAAGTGTAGAGAAGACAGCGATGAAAGGCAACTGTCATGCACCAGTGCTCGCCCAGGAGCACCTGTCTCGAGAAGAACATGCAAAGTGTGCCGGTCACGTCCTGACAATACCCCCACTTTTCTGCACACACACATAGATCAACACACACACACGCAAGCTCGCAGGAAAGGGCTGATGCTCCACTGTTGGAAAGGCATCGGCTGTCTGACAGCATGCCAGTCAAGCTGTCGTTGGCTCCTTCGCATATGCAAGGAAAAGTTAGGCTGATGAAGAAAAAACACACGGGGGCTCAGAGGAAAAATCACTGAGACATGAACAGACTACCTGAAGTGAGGAGACACTTCTCAAAGACTTGATGCAGAGTAAATGCTGGAACGGGCAAAACAAAAAAGCTCCATGAAAGCAAATCCAGGATAACCAGGACACCCACTCCTAACTGAAAGTTGCAGTGGTTACTAAAGTCGTCAGGTGGAAGCAGTTATCCAAAAAAACAAATTCCACGAGGCATAAAAATATTTTTTCACAACATTTTCAGCTTTTTTTCTTTTATTGTATTAGACAGTAATTACATAAATTGCTAATGTTGTATTTAAAGGGGAACATCATCTAAATTAAAAATTCCAGTATGTTATTTCCATGGCCTTGGAAAGTTCAATCAATACTTGCGAACATTAGCTACTCTCTCTTAAAGCCAGAACCAGAGATGTGATGTAATAGGGTATAAAGTCTGGAGCTGCTCCACAGACAATGAATGGGAACCTGATTTTGTAGACCCAGAGAACGTTTGTTTTCTTTTTATACTCAAATGACCTTTGTTCTATTGCAGTGTTCTCAGAACCGAAGCAGAAAATGTTCCAATACAGACCAAATCATAATGTTTATTTACAATACCTCCTTCAGGTCTTACTCTTGTACTTAAAATCAAGTAGTTGTAGACAAACTAATTAAACTGCCCTAATTAACTAGCGTTTAGCAACCTCAAAAAGGCTTACCCACAAAATAGCAGTTTAAGTGTGCGCTATTTTTAGAATATTTTTACCGCTTTACCTTACCATCAGAGAGCGTACTCCGACACGAAATTGAGGCCAATATATGAAATCAACCAGACTCCACTGAGAAAAATACTGGGGTTGCTGGTGCTGCCTCCATTGATTAGTGTGAATGGTAAAGTGGAGCAAATATAGAAATATAGCATACATGTACACTGATATTTATGTTTTTAGGTGACTAAAATACATTTTGCTGCGGCATATTGCGTCACTTCTGTCCCAGTAGACTTGGTTAATCAAAGAAGATAGCAAAGCAAAAAAGTACTTAAAATAAGAATAGCAGAAACACCCAATAGATTAGACCACCATGTTTAACAATACATATATATTCAAACATCACAGTTACTGCTGAAAATGACAACTGAAATTTTTTAAAAAAGCTTGCCAGTTTCACATATTTCATATTAATCTACCCAGATGTGATTGCTGTTGTTAGCACAATATCATGGCGATTCAGTCTACACTCCCCATTCCCCTGGATGCTCTCTGTGTCATCTGTAACATCTTTCCCAATTCTTCATCTATGGAGCAGCTCCAGATGTTATACTTGATGAGTTTTAGCACTGTAGTTTTGGGGGTTTTGAGAAAGTTGTTCATGTTTACTAATATTTTTGGACTGTCTTAGATTATAGAAATACTGTGCATGAATTCTGAAAATGGGTTTCCCTTTAAGAGTCTTTGATGTGCTTTTTTGTAACTTTAACCTTGTAAACGCCAACTTGTTTGCCAACTGAATAACATTCAAAATTGAACCACTATGCCTGACACCATTACTATCGTACCCTTCCTATGAAGTAGCCCTAACACTGTACGGTATTATAAAAAAGCATGTTCTTTGTTTTTACAAGTAGACACTACCTGTGGTATTTTGGTGAGCAGAGGAAGCCAAGTGTACCTCCAGCTGGTTAATCTAATTGCAATGCTAAAAGCTGGCACTAGCTACAAGGAGGCACTTTGTATGCTCAGCCTCTACAAAGCAATAAGCTAAATGCCAGGTATTTTAACACACTTTCATTGCTCATGTTTATGGAAAAGAACTTATGATGTACAAATTAACAGTTACTATTTACAGCGCCCTGTGAACCTGGTCTCCTGCAGGTTTTGTGATTGAAGGGTTTTGGACTTTCCATTGAAACCAGATGTCGGGCAGCAACGTAGCAGTAGGCACTTTTACTTTATTGGAAAGGTGAGTCATTACAAAAGAAAATAAATTCACAAATAAACAGCACATGGACTGTTCTGTCCTATGCCGGTGGCTTTGCATAGTGAAATCATGTTCTTAGAGTTAGCTAAAATTAGCAACAACCAGGACAGCAAAGATGGAGTCAGGGTAGCATCGATTTTTGCTGCCATTTTTGCTTTGGAGGATGAAACTGAATAAGTCTGATGCAATATAACCTCTGCAATTGATGATCTTTCCAATTTCTATGGTGCTAAACAAGTTTATTGAGGAGTTTTACAACTTATGTTATGTTCTCTTTGCATTCACACAAAGCAGCCTCAACAAATACACACAACCATGCAACAACACATTTAAAGACACCCATACCTCACACTTACACCTGTCAACCAACACAAAAGCCCACACATAGTGCACAGTCACACACACACACACACACACACACACACACACACACACACACACACACCAAAATGCCAAACAAACAGAAAGGGAAAATAACGACTTGCCCGGATCATAGCCTCGAGTGGCTAATGAACTCCCTGGAGACGCTAGCCTCAGTGTAGGAGTTGAGAGGGTCATTCCCATGTTTATTCAGCACCAGTCCAATGAGCCACCAACATCTATTGATTGAGCTGATTATTCTATGTCTCTCTTGTGACGGGACACATGCATGACAGATGAACCCTACTTGGGCAGGTCACATTCAATGTAATCTCATCGAATCTGACGGCTGATCTGGTCGGCCAGTTTGCATGATCCACATCGCGTTCCTTGTTTGCGAATACGCTGACATCTGTGGCTAATGCCTCAACACTAATAGGAGGTGCTCGGTAGGGGCTGTCAGACACGAAAGCTGTCAAGGGCTGTTTGGACAATCCTAGTGACTGTTTCCATAGGAGAAAACCATCCAGGGGGTAAATGCTAAACATAGCAATATAGGCAAGTATTGGTACCTAACATGGGTTTTCACTGCAGATTATAGCTTGATGTTTTTTGTATTTGGAAAGAGTGAGGGCTGCTGGAATTGTAGGACTGCATGGGTGTACGACATGCATATAATAGCCAACCAGTAAGAGGTGAGTTGATGGTAGCCGTTGCTTGGAGGAAACCTCTACAGAAGTCCCTTGCAGTTACAGTATAACTCCTTAAAGAGATACTTTGCCAATTCTCAACCAGCTTTGTATCAAAACAGTGTGGGTAGTATGTGTGGTAATGTCCCCTTTGACATTTGCATTACGTCACCCACCAGCAGGAGGGTTTATTGGACTGGTATAGCACAGTGCATCCTGGTAGTTGTAATTTCGGTCTTTCTACTACATAGACAGCCTTGTTTTATGTTAGGACCTTCTTTATATCAGTGAAATACTTCTTTGAAGTGCTCAATCTCCATGCCACACCAAACTGTAATTCTTAGCATAAGGCTATCTCTGCTTTTCTATTTAAATGTTTAGTAAGATCACAAGTCCTCTCAAGCACATATGGAAGTCTGTGACAGACCATCTCAGCCATGTACCCTGAGACAATGCAGGCTTGGCCATAAAAGTTGATATCCTTCCAGATGCAAACCAAATGTAGGCATCATGCACCTTTAAAATGTCATGCATTCAACACAGACCACAATAAAAAAAAGGTGGAAGGAAATGAGGAAATGACATGCAGGGTTTCTTGTATTGATCATGAGAAGCTAGGCCAACACTTACATGGCTGATAACCAGTGTAATGATTAATAACTTGGTGCATCATTTTGTCCCAAGTAAACAGTGCACTTCTGTCACCAGTTGTAGGGCATGTAATTGTTGAAGGTAATAATTACATAACAAACTAGGTGTAGAAAAGCCAATGCCACCCTTCCAACAATAACCTCTTTAAAACAAGGTTTGCTGATAATTTAAGTTGGGTAAGGTCAAATTAGCTAACATAAACTGTGAAACTAAAATAAATTTAACATTAAACAACAAAATAAAATAAAGGCAAAATTGTAAATGTGCAAACATATCGTGTGTCATATCGCATTAGCTTCATTCTAATACAAGTTATGACGCTCTTGTACCAAACTCGGCAGTAAATTAATGCATTACATCTTAGTATGTCAGCTGAGGAATAAGTTCAAAGAGAACTAGGTTGAACTGTAAACACCTCAGTCCAAATATATGAGCCAAAGATCAAACAGGCAAGACAAGGTAAAGACATGTAGAGGAAAGGCTCCGCAGCAGACTAATCAGCACCCTCCAACGCTCACATAGCAGATCAATGAAGGACCTGAGGCCTTGGGCTTGTGCTATATTACACACCAACACTTCATATTCATTCATTGATTTTACTTTTCAGAATAGTATATCATTGAACTCCAATGGGAGCGAAAAATAGAGGCCGGGGCTGAGGTCAACCCTCGCGTGGACGGATGTTTGCACAATATTGATGGCGCATGCAGAAAGAAATGACTAAATATCTGGATCAATAGCTAGTTTCCCTAGCCACGACAGGTTGTTCCAGATGGAAATATATAAATACTTCTTTATGGCTACTGCAGTGGACCTAACGAACAGGGCTAAATGCCCGCCTTAAGGTAAACTCTTTGATTAGCCGGGGCCAGAGGTGACAAGAGGGGTCTGCTGATGCTACAGTGCCACACTTCCAATGGCCTGAGGATGCTAATGCACACAGGGGCCCAGTAAAGGGGCCAAGGATATGACAGGTCACAAGCCCTGGGCAAAGTGCTCTGCGCTACCTGACCCTCCTATTCATTTGTAATGATGATAGGCCCTGGCTACGCCATTCTCGGTCATGTTCAAATAATGCATACCATGAATAATTTAGAAAGTATTTTCTTCAGTTGTCACATGAAGCCACTTTTCTAATTGCATTAATCAAAACTGGAACTGGGAGGTCCACTGTTAGACTTGAAGAAACAAATTTGCATGTGGAAGTCACAATTTTCAGCTACGTGAAGCAACAATAAAGCAGAGTTAAATATGTTGAGCATTTAGTAATCAACTCAGGCCAGCGACCTGGCAAAATTCTTGCATCCTGCTGCTGATGGCACAAGAGCTGCCGGTTCTTATATACAGCACAACACATTTACTGAGAACAACAACCAACCTCACAGCTTCCCCTGCTCCACGGCAGTCAATGGGGCCATAAAGAGGGAGGAACCACATCGTTGCCTGCTCCTTAATTAAATGAAAGCTATAAGGTTCATTTGCCTCCTTTTGTTACACATTGAACTGGCCAGCCCACTGCTGAAGACCTCCCAGACGCCATCCCTGCTTGGCCCTAAATCATGACTGGATAAACTGCTCGGGGTCCCTGCTAGACACACAGCGGCTGCCCAGCGGCAAGGCCAGAGCAGGGCATGCGGTGGATCGACACCTAGCCAGCGATAAGTAATTCTGTAGAGGATTAGTAGCATGATAGCCTGATCAATACTGTGTGCTCAGGCCATTAGGAATGCAGCGAGGAAATGACCCCCTCCGGTAATAAAGCAGGGCATCTGGGTTCTCCTTCATTTGCCAGCTCCATTAGTGTAATGGTATCATTATCTGCCACAGCCGTATTTTTCTGAGCCCTGGCTTTTCCACAGCTCGACCGGCGGGGGTCTGATGAAGCTGTGAGAGCCCCCATGCAGAGTGTTCCCCTCTCTACCATTCTACACAGAGCCAGGTGTAAATCTAGCTCTGTTGGAGCTTATGTGCTACCCTGCCTTAGGTATCCATACCCATGTTTTATGTCAGCACCCAACACTATTTCTCCATTATTGGCTCATTAATAGAGCAAGCAGCATGTAACTTGGGTTAAAAGGGAGAAAAAGATGGCCGGCAGAGCGCAAAGCTGCTGAATGTGCTGAATCTGACACCCCCCTCTTGCTAAAACACCAGGCCTGACATGACAGGACGTCAGCATTAGTCGCCATAAATCGTTTCCCTTTACACTAATTCACCAGCTAACATTTTGTGTGGGAGAATTGATTAACCATGTCTGGATGTGTGGCCACATAATCAGCTTTTACCTCAGTAGTTGTTAATTTAACAGAATTGCCAAGGGAAACACAAACCATTTTAATGAGTGTTCAGAAATTAAATACCCTAAACAGCTTGCACTAGGTGCCACAACCAGAGCAAACCAATGAGGCTGATCTAAGCAATGGGCTGGGCTGAGCCCAGGACCTCACAACATCTGGTGACCCTGTGTGATCATTACTTAGCCCGCCGCTCACACTCACACACTTCCTGTTTCGACACAGCACTTTATACCTGTCATCACTGTCCAAATGGCGAGCTTGCATCAAAGAAAGCATTAGAACATCGGGTTAAGGGACAGGGTCAGTGCCGTTTTCACACTTGCCAAAGCATAAGTGGAAATTCATCCTGTGATGACAATACTGATAAAACATAATGAAATGTTTTCAATTCATTAGGGTACAAGGCAAGTTGAATGTTGGGAGGAAATCCATGAAAATGTAGCTATTTGAGAACCTATGGGCATTGCACAAACTTACAGATAGTGTGCGATTTCTGTGAGTGAAACACACTATAGTCAGAGTAAAAAATAGAATAAATCCAGATTTCTAATTCAAATAAATGTGAATTTATGTGGATCGGGTGTGATTAAATCTCCCTGGGCAGCTAGACCAATGTACTACTGTACTTCATGTAAAGAATGTATATAGAATATGGCATCCTACCTGTCATTGTGCTATACTGACATGCTGTGGTAAGATTTTCTAAGAGGATTGTGTATTCATTCGGCACTAATCTGTTGGTGCTTGCATTCCCTAACTCCGAATGACAGTGGACCCATCATAGCACATCTCTAACTTTGTGCAGCACTGCAGACACACTCACTTACTGCAAAAGTCAACTATCATATCCAAGTTATTAGTTATCAGCATATCTATGTCATTATACAGCCACTGATATTATGAAAAAAGTAGCCAAAATGCATGCAGGTCCTTCCTTGGCTGCTCTACAATCACATAGCTTTTTTACAATTACAATTCCTCTTGCTCATCCTTTTATTTATCTAAAGAGAAAGGAAGCTAAGCCATTAGGTCTGTGCAGTGCTGCCTGACTGCCTGAGGGCCAGCTGGAATGAGTTCTCTCTCTGAGCCGCTCATCTGGCCGCCATGGCTGCTTTCATAAACAGGAGGAACCACGTCTTACATAGTTTCACTGCTGTCTAACATGATCCAAACATATGTGCCACAGCAGACGGCGTCCAAGTCAGGAGATAAGAGGAGGAATAGACAGAGAGGCAGACAGACAGACACTATGATCATGGGCAAAAACACATCCCAGGGTGCCCTGGGCACAGCAGAGCCCTTTCCTTCCTGTCCTTTGGTATTTCAACAAACCGCAAAGTTACAGTTATGCAGCATGGGAAAGCCTGAGTAAGCCCAGGTCAGCACGAAACCCAGCTTAATGCAGCGGTACACACAACAACAGTTGGTCATCACAAGTTACACACACCATCTCAGTTTATGTCAGATAATCCTGCACACACCTCATTTTCATTTATTAGCAGATTACACAGCTGGCATATTTACAGAGGATATTATTTAGGAACAGTAATCACTACATTAGCCAATAATTTCTCTTTTCTACCGCACATCAGATCACCAGCTCTTCTCCACTGTATTTATAGTAAAGCCTGAAGCAGCTGTGCTCTGCTGGCCTGGCACCTTGCCAAATCTGAGATAAGCTGCACACTAACTTTACCATTTGTTTTCAATGTTGCACTGCTCTGTTTCACTGCAAGAACTTTACAGTTAACAATTTTATAATTGTTCAGTCTTCTCATCAGAATGGCATCCCAAATTAAGCTCTGGGATTGCATTTTGTTTGTTTTGTGTGTTACTAAATGCTAATGATTAAAACCAAGGGAAAAGCTATGACTTTCACTGTTTCTCACAAATATGCTACAGACAGTCGTTCATATCGTGTTTCCAGCTGATGTGTTATGTTACCAAGACGTTTTTCTGCTAACTACAGCTTCTCCTCAACAGTGCATTTACGTGATAAAGCACCTTTTTAATGCAACTGTAATTCTTCATTGTGGAGGACTGGGGGGAAAAATGGAAAACACAATAAAGGAAACAGGCAAGGTGAGGTATGCGCTGACGCTGGCGGCTATCTAGCCTTCGAAATGCAGCCAGCAGCATCACACACGGAGCATTAGATATTCAACGAGCGACAGGGCTTAGAAATATGCCAGACCTTACGGAGAAAAACGCTATCAATACCTTTCTTCTCTTCTCCCCCTCACTGTCACCCGATCTTTTCATGTTCCTGGACTTGTGTTTACACTGCCTCGCTTTCATTAGAGGCGATGCTGGTTGTTGTAGTACGCGAGGAGACGGTATAGCAATCTATTATAATTTTAGAAAGGGCACTTGCAAGTGTAGCTTTTCTTGTTATTTCAATCGGAGTCCAATCGTCAATATTTTCAGTGTAAAATGTTTTTTTTGGTGGGGCGACTTTCGAAGGAGATGCAAAAAGCGCAGCCTGAGAACTACAAATCCCAGAGTGGACGTGTGCTCGCGGCGGAAGCAGCTTCGGCACGCTTCAGATGTTGCACCGCGCAGCTACAGCGCAGGTACAGATCTACAAATTGCAGATCTGACGATCAAGACAGTTTTAAATCAGTGATTTAAGTTTAACAGACCTTAAAATGGCTGAGATATTGAAAAGAAAAAAACACGAAACAGATGTGTAAAAGCAAATGTCACTACTATTACACACTACTGTTCTTATTATTGTTATTATAATAATAATAATAATTATTATTATTATTATTATTACTACTACCACTTCTACTAATAATAATAATAATAATCTTTATTTGTATAGCACCTTTCATACAAGAAATGCAGCGTGACGTGCTTTACAACAAAGAAATTACATGCACTGAGTGCCTCACATCAAAAGACATAGAAGACATAATAAAACCTGCAAGTAAAAATAAAATAAGATCAGAACAAAATAGATAAATGTTTCTTCACAGGATAAAACCCATTTGATAATACCAGTAAAAGTAAGATAAAAAAGGATTTAAAAAATAGAATGCACAGAATGCATAACATAAGAGGGTAAATAAAACCTAATGATATTAGGAGATTATTAATAAAAAATAAAGCTAAAAATACTGTATAAAATGCATAAAATTAAGGAAAATACAACATTTTCAAGAGGTGCAGCAGTGTGAAAGTGCAAAACAAAATGCGAAACATTTAAGTCAGCTCAAGTTAAAGGCTGCTAAAGGAAAGAGATATGTTTTTAGTTTTCTTTTAAAATCTTTTAAATATCTATAGGCAGTGTGTTCCAGTGCTATTATTATTATTATTATTATTAATATAATAATAATAATAATAATAATAATAATATAATATATAATAATAATAATAATAATAATAATAATGTAAATAGTGTTTTACATATTTGAGGAAAAAACTTAAAACTTAATAAAAATACAAAAAAATAGTAGTAGTAGTAGTAGTTAATTTTATTTATTTATTTTATATACTTTTAAAAAAAATAATAATGGTGGTAGAACTGCAGTTTAACAGTAATCTGGTGTTTCATATTTTTTGGGAAAAGGGTTCAAATAATAATGCAAAATATTATCTTCAAAATATCCTGGTTTTCAACATCGATATTCCACATGCTTCCTCCTTTTTGTAATCAAAAGCAGTGCCACTTTCATCTGTGTAAAAAAAGCAATCACGCTTTGAACGTGCTCTGGTTCAAGTCTCGCCAGCCGTCTTTCAACTCTTGCATGCATCTCAAATCCAGGTGCTTCTCCGCCAGTGTGGGCTTCAACCACGTCAGCCCTTTTCAACTCACTACCCATCATGAAAGTGCACCGTAAACTCGCAGCGGCCATGTGGCTGCCTTTATGCATCACCCACAGTTGAGGTACTCTCCAAGAGTTCATCCACATTGCTCATAACATGTTTGAATAGTGCTGAAATGTGTTCTGTCCATTGTTCCCTATCAAAGCACATGTGAAATACATGAGAGGGTTTCACGGATGGAGCAGCGGCGGTGGTGGGAGGGCGGTGCAAGGGCGGATTGCAGGGGTCTGAAACACCTGCTACATATTACCATTACAGACTTTGATCAGTGTCTTCATTAGTTTCCTTTGTAATCTCTTTTCTTTTATGGTAGAGCTGACCCAAGTGAGCCGGGTACAGTGATTTAACACACGTTTCTTTCACCTGTCTTGTAAAATGCTCAAAAGCTCTCCCACTTTCAAAGATGTCGGTGTCTGGCATCCTTTACTAATAAACGGAGGGGGTTCTTTTGATACCTATTTATAACCTACATTTCCGCTCCCCTGTCCTGGCCTTCCAAGGGTAGAGCATGTTTGAAAAATATCCTTGCAATAATTCTGTGAAACTAGATCCATGTGCATGCATATGTTCTTTTTTTGTCACATTAACATATGTCAGCCTATAGCGCTTTTTTAAAGCTACTATCATGGAAAGAAAATCTTATGATGTTGTAAATAATTTCTCTTTTTTTATCGTATAATGTCAAAATCAGCCCTCCTCCAACCTCCATCACCCCGATTCATCATACACTATGTTCCTTTTATGCGTCAAACTATCATTCACATATTCCAGCTGTCACTCATCTTTATGGTTAACATTTCAAGGAACCGAGAGTTCCCTGCCCGACTTTTTTGCAGCTGACACTGTCAGATCTGGGGCTCTTTGAGTTCACATAATGTATAGGGCCTTTAATGGCTGACAGGCCGCTTACCTTGTCCAACAATCCCTGCAGTAGCTCCTTTTTTAATTCCATCGCTGGTGGCCCATTGGTAGAATAGTGTCAGCCCCCATGGCTGAAGAATCATATGTGCACAGCGGGGCCTTTTAAATTATTCACAAAGTATATAAACCATTCAAGTCAGGTAGTTTAGTCCTCAGTAATGGGGGCTTGTGGATTTCAGAGCCTGAATAGGGGGAAATGCTTTGATCATAATTAGGTGCATTGCTTTAAAAATGCATTTTAATACACTTACAAGTTACCTTATTAAAACTGTAATGCAATTCATGAGACAGAAAATGTTAATACTTTGAAGGAATATGTAGACATTTTGGGAAACACGTTGTTTTGCTTTCTTGCAGATTTAGAAGACAAGATCAACATCATCTACTATAACTCTCAGCAAGAAAACAACAAACATGTTTCCTTTTTGTTATGTTCATCTTACGATCACACAATCCATACCACTTCATTCAAACCATAAACACAATCCGACATTTCAGTAAATTACTTTAGGGAATGTGTCAAACCCAGGCCGTAACAACAATATTCAGATTCGCTAAATATGCCCCCCGATATATTGATAATAACAATAAGAAATTGCCATTGTTATTACTACCAATTCTAGTATTTCGATGTACTGCAGCTCTGTGCGTGGTTTGTCCAGGTGGTGTTGCCGTACCCCTGCAGAACACGGTTCACAGGGATGTTTAACATTAATATATCTGTCAGCTGCTCAGCATTGCAGACATGTTTTTTCCGTGGCCACTCATGGTATTTAAGAAAAATAAAATAAAATCCCTGGCGTCCCTAAAAAACGATTTACACATAGGCCATCTCTGTGAAACAGGACACCTCTAACTGCAAATACGATCAATTATGAATGTTACGATTATGTTTTTTTTTTAGAGATAGTAATTTTATAAATTTTTAAAAGCGATTTAAAAATCTGCAATGTCATCACAATGTGAAGCCTTTTTTTCCAGGCGGGAAGCGGGGGGGCAGTGGGAGAAACACTTGTGTGAACTTTTTTGTGAGCAATGAATAGACATCTGGTATCTACGTAGTTATGATACAATCAATGGATAGACTGCGTGAATTCTAAGTTAAATGTGTCCTTTATGTTGTGCTGCATGTGTAATTCATGGAGACAGTAGTAGATTTCTTTATTCCATATTTGTACCGTACACTGTTTAGCTGTATTTGCTAATGATAAATAATATAGTACAGTATGAAATGACATTTTACATTTTATCAGAGGGGGGACCTTTAACAGATTTGGTCCCCTCCGATGCTGTCTCCATGGCTACAGCCTTGCGTCAAGCTATCATTGATGCATTCTCACTGTCAGTCATTATGATGGGGAGCATGTCAAAGAGGAAAAAGCTCTCGCACTCATTTTTGCTCACTGGTCAGATCTGAGACTCTGTGAACAATCATTTAAAGCACAAGCTCTTTACATGGAGACAAGCTAATTATCTTCCTCAGCAATGCTTGTCATTTGTCCTACACATCCAGACTCAATAACAGGCACCTCTCCTCTTATGTCCGACCTGTGGTGTGCATGCAGTGTAAGGCAGGGTCATTCCTGTACACACTCTGATGTTGTATCATATGAGATGGGGGGTGGAAAAAATCACTTTGAACTTCTTCCATCATCCATCTCTGCTGCTCTGGCCAATGTGTTGGCGCTCACCATGGTAATATGTTTTCTGTTATTGTGCATTGCATCAGATCCGGATGACCCTTTGACAAGGCTGCTTTTTTTGATATAATGAGTGTTTAAAAAAAGCTGGAGAATAAAAGATGAGACAGTGCCACAATGTACTAAAGCACAGTAAAGGAAGACAGAGACCATTGTGTCGTGTCTGTATTAAAACCAGAGCCCACAGCCCCACAATCATCCCCCCCATGCATAAAACTATTGTATGGCCTGAAAAATCAGAAGTACAAGAGACAGGCCTCTTTGTGATTAAGGATATCTTTCCAATGCAGGAGTTTCTGTTGGGCCACCTAGATTTTATTATTACTTTATCAAGTTAAGCTGTGGTTTCTATATGAAAGAGAGGAAGCAAACTACTGGGAAAACTGAAAACAATACAGTCAAGCTTTGTCCTTCATCACACGGGACCTCTGGTGAAGGTATTGTTAAAAACTGTAAACAGCATTTTTCATTCACCACAACTTCGGCCAGGGACTATCTTCAGCATATTGTGCTACCTCCGTGAAGACAAGCTCTGATTTTTATTTATATCGAATGAGCATATGGAGCAAGTATGTGCTTGCTAACCTTCAGTCCTTAGCCCTAGGAAACTGTTATTTGTCAGTGCTATAAAGCAGATTGCTGCCCAGTGGTTTCAATTAACATCAAAGAGCTCTTCGCAGGCAGTAATAGTTATATCAAAACCTGAAATGTATTATTTAGGTTATGTGCTGGAGTCCTCAAAACGATTATGTCTCGTTCAGACGATGGTTTTCCTTTCTTGCTGACTTTTTCCATTCCATACACTCTGCTGCCTTTGCCTTGTTTCTTTGAAGCGCCCCCACATCACTCCTGTACAGTCTCTTTGTAGCACCAGGGTACCTGTGTGGCTCACACCCGGTGGCCTATTAGTTTCAGGGCATTTAAAAAAGGCACTACCATAGCAATGGAGAGGATTAAAAGTCCTGTTTAGCTAAGTGGGTAAATTCTGACAGATTTTGGAAAATGTCCCAAGTTTCCATTATTCATTTCTCACTGGAACCACATATAATGTATCCACTAATGGTCCTGGTCCATGCATTGAAGACCGCAAAATGTACAATGTGTAAAAAATGAAAAGCTGAGAATGGGCATACAGAGCGTTAAAGGAAACTTGGCTCTTTGAATGATGTTATGGCGACACGCTTTCACAACTGACAAAACATGTCATTTCTATTACCTTTTAATGCAACAACATGCTTGCAAACAGACTGTGCAAAATTATGATACATTAAGTTTGTAATTGCAAAGAAGGGCCCATTTAAGTACAGGACATGTTAAATGCTGAAATATTTAGCAGCAGGCCATGAGTATGAATCATGAGGTAATCCCATTGGGTTGATGCAGAAGTGTCAAAAACAACAGTTTCTTGAATGGCCACCTGTGAATCCAAGAGCAAGTCGGTCCTCACAGATCTTAATGTTAAAATGCCTGACCTTACAACCAAAATTTTACAGCCTGGTACAAAAAAAAAGTTTTGGTCTACAGGCCTGTAGCTTTTTTTTTTCTCAATTGTACGTTGACTGAATTTTTAAAAAATGTTTTCTTGTTTTTTATTAAGACTTGGCTTAAGTTATGCATAATTAAGGGTGAGGGTGCTTTAAGTATGCGGTGGCTACTGTCCACTGACAGCTGTTGCCTAAATTTACAGCAGAAATTTAATAGCCTTGGTCTAGAGGCCTATAGCTATTTTTTTCCAGTTGTGCAGTTACTGAATTTTTCCAAAAACTGTCACATTTAAATTTTATTAAGGTGTTAAGTTGTGCATAATTTAGAGTGTGGCTTCTTTGAGTAAAAGGTGGGTGCTGTCCATTGACAACTGTGCTAGCAAAGTTGGTTCGGCAGCGCAAACATGACATAATCCAAGATTTATGTAGAATACAGACATAGCTGTCGCTGTTTCAGTGTTTTCAGTTAATGAAAGTTAATAGTAAAGTTTTGGTAGTCTAACAAAGGTGTGCCCAGAATTTATAGACCCTGTAAGGAATAGGGCAGTTGGTTGTCAGTGGTCAGTTTTTCTGGCATACATTTGCTTTTAGTGGTGTTATGTCTGTTCTCAATATGAGCATTACAATTAGCATTATCAGTTAACCATAGAAACAAAATAGGTTTGGGTAATATCATGGTGGCTATGTCCATTACTTAATAATCAGTCAACAATCCAGTATTTGTTATATTTTTTAATCTAAATCCTTTCAGTGTGTATCCTACTACATGGAGGTGAACTTAGAATGGCTTTCCTGATGTCATAAGCATAAAATGCACTATTTGTATAAAGAGTCATACCAATATAATAGAATTGGCACATCACAACTTGGCAGTTGTTATCAAGATTTGGGTCACTATGTAAAAAAGATCAACTGTAAATGTTTTTTTTTCCCCATGTCATGGTCCAGTTTTATGCCTAACCTTTTCTTGTCTTTTTTTCCCATAATATTCTGTCAAATCACATGACTCCTGCTGTCACTGAGTAGTGTGTTTTCTGCCAGTACAATAAGAACAGAATGATGCCACCATTGTTGTGGCCAATTTGCAAATGCGCCACAACAATTGTCTCTTTGACCAGTTAAAACAGGCTGCTCTCTTTTCACATTTCCACTATATTATACCTTTGACTGTGTTTGATTAATCAGATTGTAACAAGAGAGGCCCAGAGTGGATCAGTCCAAATTACCTCAAACTTCACTTCATGGTCCTACAGGGACAGAAGTTCCAGACCTGAGTAGCACCTGCTGTCTAGCTAATATAACTTCCCCTGTTTAATTCTCAGTGAAAAGAATTGTTTCTTGCCACCATGAAAGCTCTTCAGGGACAGAGGTTATTTATTGCCTCAAGCCCTTAGCTGGGATATCGTTAAAAACCTTGCAACCCCATGGCCGAGGCTTAAAGTGCACAGAGGGGCCTTTAAAATGGCTCAAAAAGTACATACACCATTCAATACATGTTGATTAAGCCTCAATAAATGATTGTATAGCACCACAGGAGAGAGCCCTTTGGTTAGCGAACAGAGAGAGCGTGCAGCCTTAGTCTAAGATGTGGTACACCTCCTTGCCTGGGATCACTTCCAGACACCGAAAATGAGGAGGCGCTTTGCTATTGCTGTGATTTGAATACCATGATCATTGAGCACTTTTATAAGAAACCCATTAAAAGTGAGGTTTTGACATACAAAAGAGCTCCTTTTTAAATCTCACGCACAATGTCAGGCAGAAAGACGTTATAAAACTATACGGAAGCATACATCCTCTGTGTGTGTCCTTGCCTCGTCCACCATCAGGAGGGAATATCTTTTGTTAAGGCAGAGATGACCTGTTTTCTGTAAAAGCCTGCGCCCTATCACTTAGCAGCCCCACGCTGCAGATTAATCACACATTTGTTCAGCACGATACAATCGCCCAGGACTGGACTTAACTTTCAACAAAGACGTCTGCCTGGAATATGCTGATTTGTCAAACTACTCCATGATCTAAGGAAATAAGTCGCTCTGAATAGGACCAGCTGAGGTGGACACAATGGCCCAGTGTGACCCTCTCGCTCCACCTGCTCTTGACAGTGTTTATAAAGTGCCAACTCCTCTCATTAGCGCTCCTATTACCCCAGAGTTATAGCAGCCCTGCAGATCAAACGCAGCCGGAGTGAACAATGGCTGAAATGGCATTAATATTATATGTAAGAGTTCAACAAATATTCGGAAGGATCTCTTTGATGGGGGGCTGTTTTACATTAGAGGTTTTTTATTAGGGCTTTTCTGGTCTTTAATGTGCATGTTTTCCCCTTGAGTCAGTGTTACCACATTTAGGTCTTGTTGTGTGACCGGTCGCTGAATTCAGTAGAAGACGCACATACGGGGCACATACGGCGCACATACGACAGTGATTGTTAGTACACGCTCAGGACACATTGTATATTGGTAGAACTTAATAACAATGTGGGGTCTTTTGATGTTCAAATGAAAATCCCCTCAGGGTTCATAAAAATCTATTTTATGCCATTTCCACTGTTGCATTAATGCTACATACACATTCATTGAGTTAATATGGCCATTTGTTACTAATAAATGTATGCTGATGAATGTGAAACTGATTCAACTTTGGCAAGTGATCAAGAATTCATCTTGACGGCCCACGCTGTACCCAAAACCTCCAATCTGACCACTGACATGAACGCTGAAACGTGTTTATTTATCCGCACACATTTCTCCCCATTTCCAAATTAGCTGACATTACGGAGCGTGCCGATGGTGACAGGTACATTTAACACTGGCTGAAAAGTTTAAATCACACCCAACTTCCCATATACAGAGCTTTTTACATTCTCCTGGCGGCTGCCTTCACGTCTAATTATTGCACATCAACTGAGTGGCAGGTTGGTTTATAGTGGGACAGTTTACACTTCTCTCTCCAGCCCACCCTCAAAGGTTACACTGAGAATATGGTAGAAATTGTGTAACAGGATTTCTGTCTTTGTTGGTTTGATTCTCATTTGTTGTCAGAGTTCCTCTTCTTTTCTTTCCTGTTTCCTGTTTCCAAGCAGGGGTATCAATTTTTAATAAGAGTTGCAAATTTTTATTTCTAAGGTATTAGTGCCAGCTAATTTGCGACTGGCTGAATTAATTGTTTGAAAGCTAAACTGAAAAAAATCTGGAAACTCTCTGAGGCCCCTCTCACCACCTTAATGTCACAAAATGACATAATCCACCCCTACACAAGGATTCGTCTTTAAGGCTGTGACAAACCAAGCCGACAGTCAGCCCTCCACTCACATTGGCCCTCGTCACAGTGTGTCCCGCGTCGTTGGCCCTCATTGGTTTTAAGGGCGTTCAGTCAAATTAGCGGCCATGGAGCCCGTCAGTGAATGAAACCACTCTGATTGGCCGTTCAGCTGAGCAGAAACAAAGTTGTTATATCAGGCAAGATTGGTTTTCTTTAACCACTGAGTTCTTAGATGTTGGCTTGCTGTGTCACAGCCTGTAAATACACCTCAAACCGAGGGAGTGAGTGCTGTAATGTGTTTCCCCAACAATGGCATATCAGGGTTTGTTTTTTTTTTAAAAAAAAAGAAAGAACGAAATGGAAGGGAAAGAAAGCACCCTGACTTTGTAAAAAATAAAAAATAAATAATAATAATAATAAAAATGTGCATGAGTGAGTCATTATTCAAGAGAGGAAGGGTAGGAGGCCCCGAGAGACTGCTTAAGCACGGGGCCCAGAATTTGGTTCTGAGCCCCTGGCTACCAGACAGAGTGAGGGAGACACAAGTGCAATATCCTGAAAAATAGCCATCATTGCTACAAATAGATGATCTGTTTTTATCCGACAGTAAAAATTTTCAGCTGCACAGTCCCTGGGTACATTCAGTCAAGTCTTTTTTTTTTTGCCATTTTTCCATTCAGTAAACTGTCCCGACTGAAATGTCCCTTGCTGCTGCTATAGGTTTGTTAAGGAGGAGGGACCCAGATTAGATGTAATGTAGCTATAATTCTCTGAGCACTATTGAAAATCTTCTGGACGCAGTGCCACATGTGTTTGCATGTCTGTTTGGTTTGGCCAGAGACTGACAGCAGCTTCTGGTTATCCAGAACCCATTAGATGCTTTGATCCTAAATGGGCCTTGTTTCCATTTGCTGAAAATAGCGTTCTGTATTTGTGCTGCGGTACATGGATCGGACCTCTGTGATTTGTTTCTATGTGTGAAATACAATGTCTTGCAAGATCTATTTAAGACACATGGGATTGTCGTCATCACCCCTCTCCATGTTCTCATTATTGCCATCATCAATAACTGTTTCCACTGATGAAATACGATAAATTATTAGCTTTTGGGAAGAATAGTCTCTTTGGGAGTTTCTGAGGATTGTAGCGTTATTTAAAATGCTTGTCAATTGATGAGCTCTGAAACGGATTCATCACGTTATGTGTAATTGCTTATGTTTTGGTGATGTCACAATGTCGGACTAACATCCTGACCACTGAAAATCTGTGGACCATTCATCAGTACCACACACCTAGAGGTAATACTTTCCATGCTCCCATGACACAAAAGCAGCCTGGAGCTCAAGTTTGAAGCCATTGAACAATTCTGAAAATGATGTTGTTTTGTGGTATATGGTGAAAGCGGATTTATAGAGGATGTGGACTGCCTTGCTATAGGCTGAGGACAAGCAACTGGCAATGACTAAAAAAGAAAAAACAGCCCAGCTTTTTTACACATGTAGATCATATATGTCACGGAGCCAAGTCCCCATTTCAACACCGTGTCAAAGGCGTCTCTGGACCGCATCCCGAGCTCTTTGCTTGTTTGTCTTTTGTAAAAAAGGACAACTACCCCAGCAGTGCCAAAGCACCCCGGGCTCTTTGATATGTGAAAGCCTAACAGTGGGACTGCTCCCTGCTCAGCTGGTACACAGATGTGTGTGCATGTGTGTGTGTGAGAGAGCGAGTGTGTAGGGGGAGCCCGCTGTCTGAACCGAACACAGATTAGTGACTCCTTTTTTTTATTCCTAATAAATAAACCCCAGTGCATGCTGGGGTATGTGTGAGAGGAAAATAACATGCCACTAGCCAATCAGAAGCAGGTGGTAGGGCTTGGTGGCTTCAGACCCTGCAGCTCTTATCATAAAACAACTGCACTTTTAACTTTAATTGTACTTGTGGATAGATTTTGAGGTTTGGGTTAGAAGTGTTTTATTACTTCGGACTGGAATCAAAGCAACAGAAATGTAATTATGTTAAAAGCAGGCAACAATTTTGTTGTAATGGATGGCGGCCAAGTTTCAGGCTGAACTCACTGATAAGGGTACTGCCACACACAAAAAAGGGGAAACACTGGGTTTACTGTATGGCAATGACAAAGTACATCTACTCAAGTAATGTAATTTAGTACAATTGTGAGGTTAAACATTTGAGTGTTTCCATTGCTCATTTATACTTGCACCAGTTAGTTTCACCATAAAATATTGTGTATTTTTACTCCACTACATTTATCTGACAGCCACCATTTCTATTTGTATTGCAGATTAAGATTTTACACTCAAAACATATGATAAAATTATAGAATATGTTTTAGTGTTTCTATATGAAATAGGTAATTCTAATTAGCTCTATCTCGACAACTAACAATAAAAATTATGCACATTAAAGCATCTGTAATAACAAAAATCCAATGTAAAAAACTATAACACTAACAAAAGCCATTCTGCTGCATAATGAGACATTTTACTTTTGATACTTAAAGTACATTTTGCTGATGATACCTCTGTAATATTTCTTAAAGGTCCAGTGTGCAGGATTAAAGGCCATGTCTGAGCAAGAATGGCACATAATATTCATAACTATGTTTTATTTAGTTTAAAATCGCCTAAAAATAAGAAATGTTTTCTTTTGCTTGCCTTAAAATGGAGCATGTGCTTGTGTATGCATTATGTCAGTCATCACTTGGTGCACAAAATAACAGCTGCGTGGCAGGTGACAGTCGTGTCAGGGCGGTCAGAAACACACATACATGTACATACGCACAGGCATCTCTATGGCTGTAAATTTGACTTCCTTTACACTCCTCCAACTTTAAGACGGCTGCTGTTAATCCATAAGCCGTCTGTAAAGTGAACTGTTGAAATAGGCCATAGGTAGATCTCTGTGTGATGTTCACGGCTGCAGTTCGAGGCTGATGGCCTCCAGTGGGTTTTTTCTCTGAACGTAGTGGGGGAGATTATGATGAAAGGAGCAGAGAATGAGATGACACACCCTGTCTCCATAATTCGCTGCTTCATCATGAACAGAGGCATTAAGCGCCCCCCCCTTTTTTTGCTCTCCGGAGAATCGTACATGTCACACTGCACAGTGCCTCTATATGAGTCAGTCACCTCAGGTGTTTCGCACCCACATCAACGGAGGCATGGCATGTCGTCAGATTACTTTATCCACGGCATCTGAGATCACACAGGAAAAAATATGACTGATAATGCCGAGCAATGATGCCTCACTGCGTGGCAGAGTTTCCCTTACCACTAAAACAGTGGGAAAGGTGCTGCGCCTTGAGGATCTTCCAACCGACAATTTCAGTTTTGAGATATCAATGGAGAGTTTTAGTGCTTCTTTGTTTCAGAGCTGAAACAGAAGTCGGAAATCAAACTCTTGGGAAAAACTAATGTATGCTACACTTAGCCTCAATGCTATATTTCACGTCACATTGGGTAACTTACTTTAATATAATTAGTAAGCTAAAGGTACAATCTGGCGCACATGCTCTAATTCACACCCAAACCGTGTGTTGCTAGACTGCTGGTGAATTTATTTTAGAGTTGTTTTTAGTTAACCTGTCATTATTTCATTCATGTAATTGATTTAATTATATGGCTGCCACTACCGATGACACATGGCTAAATGGGAATGGCTTTTGCTATGCGCAATGTCACAGTGGTAGCATGTCTTCCAGGTTAGTTATACCCTGCAGGTATATAACATAAAAGCAGTCTTCGACAAATATGCAGACAATAATATTATACTATAATATAGTATTCCTTCAATTTGATGATTTTGTACATGTACATTTTGAAAATGCTCATTGGCTGTACAAAATGTAAAATTCTCCGGGATATAAAAAAAAGTTGTCCCTATTTTGACCTATCTCACATCTGACCCTGGTTTCACACACTGTAAATCGACAGACAATTAAAAAAGCACAAGAAAAGCAGCAATCCAAATGCTGAACCGCAAAAAACATCAGACTGACATTTTGGGGCCTTTCCCATAACCCTTAGCTCTTGGTAATTAGTCAGCAATTGGAGATAAAGCGTGTGATTGGGAGTGAAAACAACGTGGGGATCGCAGACTGTGGTTTGGAATGGCAAATTCCTCCGGGAGACACAAGTCTGTCACAGAAGGAAGCGCTTGATTTAAAGGCGTTGATTCAGTAAATTACGCGCTCTGAGAGGCAGCATTGCAGTTTTTAATTGCAAACATTA
Source organism: Plectropomus leopardus (assembly GCF_008729295.1). Taxonomy (NCBI): domain Eukaryota; kingdom Metazoa; phylum Chordata; class Actinopteri; order Perciformes; family Serranidae; genus Plectropomus; species Plectropomus leopardus. The sequence continues at coordinate 30,203,723 of NC_056463.1, forward strand.
AATTACAGGCTGAGAAACTGTGGCATGTACTGTACAGTATGTATTTAGACAGAGTTGCAGCTGTTGCTTTGGTCCTGATAAGTGTCAGCATCATCAAGACATCGACTTGTTGCTTATGGTGTCTGTTATCTAAATGTGTTCGGGGAAAACTATTTGTAGGTCTATATTCCATTTACAACAAATAAAACTGTAATTTCGACATACAGGTTTGTCTTTTGCGTGTATCATGTAGTACCAAATATTACCTAGATTAAAGGGACATTTCACCCTAAAATCAAAAACATATTCCTGTAGTGCTATTTATCAGTCTAGATTGTTGTGGTGTCAGTTGCTGAATGTTGGAGATATTGGCTGTAGAGACGTCTGCTGTATCTTTAGTATAATGGAACTAGATGGCTTGTGGTGCTCAAAATGCCAAAATTTGAAAAACTCAACAGCCTTGTCTCAGAGAAGAGAGATCACAGAACTAGTTTCGCACTATTTCATGTAGGAACTATTTTCTTTCTACAGACGCTGACCAACTACTGTGCAGAGGGAAGTGTGCATCTACTGCTACCTCACTTAGCACCACTCAACCGCAATGTGTCTTTCCATGATGAAATGATGATGAATGAAAATCCAGTGACAATATTTTAGATGTCTGACAAAATTAGAATTTCACCTTGTGTGGACAATAACATAATTTTTGCACATGCAATGATTAACGGCATCACCTCAGATGAGTGATAATGTTAGCAAGCTCAGTAGTACTATGTGTGCTAGCAGTAGATGCACGCTTCCTTCATCATGCTGATATAGTTGGTAGGTGTAATCCGGTGGAAATAAAATAGCTCCTAGATTAAAACTGCTCCAATTAAGGTATGTGGTTTAACCTTGAGTAACTAGGTCGTTATTTCTGGAAAGAGACACTAGTGTTGAGTTTTTAAAATGTACTCTTTTTGTGTGTGTGATTTCAGCACCACAAGCCAGGAGCCATTTAGTTCCATTATAATGAAACTAAATGGCTACATATAGAGAAGACATACATTTCTTCAGCTGATGTCTCCAATACTTAGAAACTCACAGCAAAACCATCTAGACTGATACTTAGCTCTACAGGTAAGAAGGAAAATATGTCATTTTGATTTTGGGGTGAACAGTCACTTTCACCAACTTTTTAAGACAAACCTATGATTTTATGAGACTCTAAAATCTTCAGGTTTCTTAAAAATTCATAATATTTTCAATTTAAATATATATCATGTTTGTCTATGTGCATCATCAACTTTTTCTTTTACATGCTACACCTGATGTATGCTGCATGTTACTGATCCTTTAAAAAAAAAAATTCTAAGGAATAGTAAAGATCCATTCCACATTTTGCAGCTGTAATAATGTTAAATTATCACACTAAACCATGTAGGTTACTTTGTGTCTGGCACCTATTAGTTAGTGGTAACTCATTTGTTTTGTATAGTCAGCATGTGGTATATAAGTGACTCACTTGTCTTTTCACCACGCTGCATTTCTCTCACATATGTACAAGTTGTGATATCCGGTCCACCAAAATGTCTACATAGTGTTTTTTGGTTTTCAGTGTGGTTGTACTAATCTCCCAGTGGCACCAAACAGATTTGTGCCTCTATATTGGGCTCAGCAATGGTTACCACTCAACTATGTTGATCACTTTGTGGAAGGATGTGTGTTTCTTTGTGTGTGTTTAAACCTTCGTGTAGCATGTGTGTGTCTTTTCGCATGTGTGCTCCTGTGTGTGTGTGTGTGTGTGTGTGTGTGTGTATACATGCAGCGACACACGGGTATGACTTGTAGCGACTGAGAGTGTGCATGTGACAAGTGTGTTGTGGGGGAGAGCTGTGTAATGTCAACAAACAGAAACAACAACAACAACAACAACAGTTACGCTGGCTGCCACTGAGCCTCAGCTATGTTGTAATTAGAAGTGGATGAAAATGTGGGACAACAGCGCCTTTAACCATAACCAAACATTTCTCTCGGGCGGAGGATTACAGACAGAAACTGAATGTGGTCTGCTTCTCTCCTCTGCGTGCCACATGTCACCGCTCCTCTGGCCACTGATCCTGGTCCTCCTCTCTGCCACCGGCCATTTGGGTCTGCACCCCAGATGTGTGATATGGCCACCTTAAACCACTCAAGTGACTCACCCTTTGTGTATACATCAATGCAAGTATGTGTGCAATCCTATTATCCTCCAGTCTGTGCTGCCTCCCTCTGGTTGGGCATGATACTGACAGTGACACCTAAACTACATCCTCTCTTTAAAGAGACAAATAAACTTAACCAACAATGTGAATAATTCATTTTGCCTTCGTGTTGACCTGCTTGGAGTTAACGGCATCAACACAACTGAGATGCCGCTGAGCTGCAATAAATCACTTTGGCATACTTCACGTAATAAGCCTCAACCAGTTGGAACCTCACAAAGTTAAATAAAAGCGAACAAGGAGGTGCAAATCCAATGTTGCCTCACATCTGTATTTTCCACTGTCAAAAAAATGAATGATTTTTCGCTGCAGCTCGGTTTAAAACAAGACCACCGCATGCGTGAATGAGTTTCAGGCTCGGAGCTCTACCACCATGTCCTGGCATGGGGAGCACATCTGAGAAAACTTGTAAACAGTCAACCATAATCATATGTACCCTGAACGGAGACATGATTAATCTAATCCCTGGCTGTCTAAAAATGCCAGAAAACGTCTCTCTTCTGGAAAGCAATCAAGACGGGCTTGCCCTGTGGATATACATTGCAACGGCTGTGAAAAGATAGACGCGAAAAGAGTTTTATCCAATTTGCTTAGTTGATCAGGTTACAGCTGTGTTTAACTTGGTGAAGTGGGGATTATTGGAAGCTGCTAACTGTTGCCCCCTTGCACATCCCAACTTGACCTCTGTGCATCCTCTTAAAGATAGATATTGAGTTTAAAAGCTTTAATTGGCTGCAATAAAACAACACAAAGCCTGCTTTGTTTTCCAAATACTCCATCCAAATCAGAGAGGCTGCTGCCAGCATCCCCAGCCCTGCATGGGACTGGATCTCAGCAGGGAAGCAGGTCTACAAGTTCAACTTTGGGCCTGACCTTCTACATTCCTGTTCCCCATGTTCGCCCTCCTCAGCCTCCTCTGGGGTTCGGTCAGGTGGGAGTGAGTCCCTCGTTCCTACGGCAGCAGCAGCAGGAGAGGGGGGTTTGAATGCGGACAGAATGGTTTGCTCAGCAGCCTGTTGCTTCGGTTTGTTTGGAGCTGCGGTCCTCTCTGGAATATGTAACCAAATTCCTTTCCCTGTCCCACAATCGGAGTTCGCTGCCAGCTTCCCTGGCAATGAGGCCCTGAATTAGGGCCAGTCCTCCTGCTCATCCCACAAAGCCTTTCATGTTCCCAAACCGCAGCCTGAGCGAGGCGCCTCGGTTTCAACAGCAGCAGACCAGCATATGTTTGCCTAATTCCTGAGACATGATGACAGTGGTCTCCCAGCCACGAAAAGACAGCTTCAGTTTTTTTTCTTCTCCATCCTGCACTTTAATTATTATTTTCTGTTGTTGATGACTTCCAATAGTTACACACCACATGTTTTCTCATTACACATGTTTTTATTCTTTTTTATTTTTTATGAGCAACCCCCCAACCCACACCCCTACACTTTTATCTCCTCCTCCACTTCGGTCACCCCTCTCTTCCCACAATGCTTTGCTAGTGCATGACCCTGCAACTGGAAAAAACCAAAGAGCAGCGGGGGAGGTTTTTCATTGCCCAGCAGGAGATGGAATTATGGTTGGTTATTACCCACAACTGCTAGGTGTAAGAAAGGATCACAGAGCTGAGAGGTGGACACAGCCTTCCTGCCACAGGTCACAGCAGATTACCCAGAACCAGGCCTGATCTCATAAAGACAGGGCGTTGGAGAGCAACACCCAGCGCTGCACCCGCCGCTGCACCCAGCGATGCCCTCTTGAACTTGCATTCACACTTACTGGCGCCTACTATCAGAGCTGTTGTTTTGTTGCCGTCTGGAGAGTTTCACTGATTCCATATTTTTATGAAATGTGGAGCACTCTAATCACAGAGCACAATTAGGAATATGAATTTTGTGTTTTTTACCACAGTGGCTGAAACACTGTAGCCAGCTGGAGCAGGTAGGTGTTCGCTGAATCTCTGCAGTATAGTGATGGATGAATTGTTGGAATCAAACTTGCAACCTTCCAGTTTTGCGCCCAGTCTCAAGGCGTGATTGCCATAAAAACAAAAACAACACCCAGCGACATGCCACGATCCCGTCTTGACCCTCTCTTCACATTTGCTGGCGCCTGCAGAAGCATGGAGTGTTAGAGATTTTGTCTTTGGTGTCGGAGGAGGCTTTATTGATGGCGAGACGATCATAAAACCCACGAGAAGCTTAATACCCACACAATCTACAGTGTAATCTCCAACCTCTGTCTTATTAAGCGCAGAGTCTATTTGCTGGAGAGGTGAAACATGGAGCCACAAATCTGTTACAGAGCCAGAGAGGTGCTCAATGCAGCCAAGAGAAATAAGCGCCAAAATCGCACTGAAAATAATCAGAATTTAGTGGCACATAATGGTTTGCTTTGAAGGGGAAGGTATTCATATTTTCTGCTCTTTATTCCACTTATCAGTAGCCCTGCTCTCTCTCCCCTCAGGCCAGTCTTTTGGGAGCTAAGACTCCTTGGCGCACATCAACCGCCTGTGGCTGTCATTGCATGTGTTTAGTTTCACCGCTAGTTTCCTAAGGCTTACTGTGGCCCTGCTATCCTCTCAGATGGCGTGTGACACACACTTATCCCCGGCAAATCTGCGCGTCCCCTCCTGCCAAGTCAAACAAGTCTCTGTATATTGCTGACGTCTAACCCAATATCTTTGGACTTTTAAAAGACGTGTGCCTTTTTTTCTGCTTTTTCATGTTCAAATCTGACCATAGTTTCAAATACTCAATCATTAAATTCTCAGCACTGCTTGCTGAAACATTCAGAGTTTATTTTATTCCTGCATGTACAGACAGCCGCAATACATTTTTAGCAGCCGCGGCAGGAGCCGTGTGTATTTTAACGCGCTGGCCATATGTGGCACCCTGACCTCTTTCATAAACAGAACAGTCTGCAGTGCACCATGGGTCTGTTTCACCAGTTGGGGAGAGGAAGAGAAGGGGGTGGTAGAGGGGGTGCTTTGGGAGGGGTTCTGTTGGGGTAGTTTGAATGGAAGTCATGTTGGAGCCGTTTCCCTTTGAGGAAAGATGGGCAGCACTTGAAGCTTTGCATTTAACTGAGGTCCAGCTCATTCTTGTATTAGTTAAGCCAAAGACTTCATCCGTCTGTTTACCAGAAGGTTGACAGAATTAACTTGAAAAGGATCCTCTGTCCTTAAACTGTCAGGCAACATCCAATCCTTCAGGCAAGTCCAAATGTATTGGACTATTTCAAATCCAATCGCGCATCCTTTGTGCTTTGTAGTACAATCTTGGATGCAGAACAGTGGCTAGCTAGAACAATTAGCTTTCCATGAATAAACAGCTCTTTCCCTCCAAAACAGATGATCAGTCTCTGTGTTATGAGGTCTTTGATTGATGTGGGTGGCCAGAGTTGAATGGTAGTTACTCTAAGCGGGCCCTCGGGCCTTGGAGCCCTATCATTGCAAAGGCCCCCCTGCGGCGCTCTACCTGCAGGTATCAGGTGTTGTGAGAGCTTTCGTTGGGGATGGGGTGGGGTGTAATTACACATGCATGTGAAGGAAAGGCCTCTGAGGGTAATGAGGTTTGGAGGATGCTGCCATCTCAGCGGGTGGTCCCTCCCTCCACTCTGACACCGATCCCCCTGCCTCTCTGTCCGCGGCTGCTCACGCAAGTCGCCCCGGTCCCCCTCCCCATGCTTGGACAATCGGATGGGCTTCAGTGGGGGCCTGGAAGTGGCGCCCACCCCAGTTGCTCCAGCCAAGCAGGCTCCCAGAGCTGCTTCTCGGCATTTCATCACATTACATCAGATCAAAAGCAATAAGCTAATTACAAACGACTGTGGGCATGCAAGCAGTAAATACAGAATCAACATAATTGATTTAATCCTCTCAATGCTAAGTGAAAAACTTATCAATGCCGGGGCCAAAATTACAGCCCTGTTTTCCAGGGCAACAGTGACAATTGGATGAATTAAAAGATCACATGAAGTTCATTCAACCAAAGTAAACTCTGGCGACGCCAGCGCAATTCATACAGAAATGCTGGGCTAAATGGGAAGGGAGAGACATGTAATTTTAGGCCTCGGCGTTGCGCCTAGGACACATTTAGACTTACTTGTTTTGTTTGTTCATCTGTTTTCCTTTTGCCATGAAGAGGGTTTTGTGTGTTTCCGCCATCATTCATCACAGCTGCAGTGAGGAGGGGGAATGAGGATGTTTTATGCATGCCTCAATATGCATCTTAAAAGCAAAAGCATTAGGAATGATAGTGGAAATGCAAAGGGTTTTCATCGGCGTTTACTTATTCATGACGCTCTGAGAAAAAAGCACGTATTTTAGAGCAAATCCATGTTATCATTGGAGAAGCTCCCCCACAGAAGTCATTTTCCACCTGAGGACATGCACTTTAATGACAGTTTGAGGTGGTGCCGCTGGAACAGAGATACAGACTCCATGTTCACAACACATGCAGTATCAAAGCAGAGAGGAGGAGGGGAGTTCTTCATATAAAAACTTGTGCTGTATGATGAGGTTATGATCTTATTCTCCTTTTAATCATCATTCTGGGGTGAACATACAAAATTGAATTTTGGGGGGACTATTTTCCACCATACCAGCCAGGCCTTGCTTTTCCACTTTAGTCTATTTCTCCTGCAATAATACTGTCAGGTATAAAAACATTTTTTTTAAAAAAAAATCTCTTTTCTCTTTTAAAATTATTATTCTCATGCTCTTTAGTTTATCTTTTAAAAATACATTTTAAATAATTAACTTTCTAGATTTGGTGGTTAGGGTTAGAGTTAGGGTATGTTTTCTCTTGATTATTGCAGTACTGCAAACACCTAGACAGATACACATTGCGTGTGCATTCCCTACAGTGCCGAACCTGTGAGTGCTATAGTGTGTGTGAGTGACTGTGTGAGCGAGGGAGAGCAATAATGTGTGTCAAATTGGCTTGCCCCCTTCCCTTCTCTTTTGGCTCTTGCTCTGCGGTGGCAGCCCTCTCTCTGACCTCTCATATGTCACACAGCGCTCTTATCCAGCATTGTTTTCCTGGAAGATGTCGACCGTGGCCTGATCATGAACTACGAGCCCCCAACTTCACCAATGTGCAGGGAGTTTGTAGTACAAGTAAGCCATCTAATGGACAACAATGGAAACAATTTTGGTGTCAAGCTTACTTTACATTCTATCTATCTATTAATCTATCTCTATCTCTATCTATCTATCTATCTTAGGGTTTATAGAGTTTATAGGGTTTATAAAGATTATTGCTCTGGAGTGGTGTAATTGCAGTAAATGAATGTCCAAACAGCAACCAGTGTCCTCTGTGCTGCTGTCTGGGGCTCGTTATTTTCTTATTTATCCTGCATAAATAACCTCAAATTATCCATAAAAACATAATGTCTTAGAATTCTTCCCACTTCATCTGGCTCTGATTAATGCTTTTACAGCGTGGAATTAAATGTGCTGGAGACACGACCCGTGCATGTATGGGCCCCAGAGGAGGAGAGCTGTGACTCCTTAAGAGGAGGGGGAAAAAATCCCTTTGTTTTCTGTAAAGGGACACGTCGTTCTTAACTGCTTCCATGTGGCCCCAGTCAGTGTGGATCTGAGGAGTGAGGTGGCAACAGATAATAACGCAAATAAAACGCATGGCAGTTAAAGCAAATATACCAGCTGTGCTGTTTGAAATGGCTCGTCGTCACTCAGCCAGATTGTGTGGGCGTGTGATCAGTGGAATGGGACGGAGCACAGTGTGATAAACTTACAGTTTCACTTATGGAAATGTTTGCATGAGCTCTTGACAGATGAGCGGCACTTGTGTTTGCTGCAGCCGAAAAGAGTTCCCTATCTGCGTCTACCAAGACCACAGTAGCAGGTGTCTAATGTGACCATTTTGGTTATTCAACACATGAGTCCATTATGGCCGCTGAGCCGTGAGAAGAATGGGGGGAAGGAGGGCTGCTCCTTTAAATGGAATCTTTAATTTCACAGGCCTCTTGATATCCTGCCGCAGTTGCGATTGTGTAACAGAAAAGAGGAATCAAGGCTTTTGAAAGCACATTAAGCAGAAAGCAATTAACCAACACACAGTAGTTAATTTTTGTATTAATACTTCAACAGCTGGTGCAGATTGCTTCCTCATTTTTATCTCCGCTCCAGCTGTTCTTCCACCGACAAGAACATTAAAGAGGATTTGTCCGTAATAAAGTGGCTCCATATATAGATACCTCGCTGAGAAACGGAACCCGTAGGGAACGTGGATTTACATATAGAAAAAGTTGGGGAAACTGACGTCTTTTCAATACCCTGCTGGTGTTCTTTTCAGCGAGCACCTCCAATGGGAGCTGTTTCAAAGCCCCCTTTTTTTGTCTACAGAGTGTTGGCGTTGGTGTACATTTCAAAGTCCTTTATTGACATCCTCTACAGATGTGCTGCTTGGAGGAACATTTGTTATATTGTGAATTGAGCACTAAAGGCAAGGCCCAGGAACATTTGATTAATGCTCATACATATGGGGTGCTAGGCTGAACGGCCTGTGTGTGTGTGTGTGAGTATTTCCGCTCTATTCTTAAAAAAGCCAGAAGGCAGGGGTATAAAAAAAATAAAAAATAAAACCAAATTAAATGACTTTTTTTTTCTCTGGGCAACAGCTTTCCATATTTGAAGGATAATGTGGCTTCTATTTCTGTCTCCGAAAACCAAATGTATTATGTTTTTGGATCAGCCTGGGCGAGGAGGGCCTGCCCATGGGGTCTTAGCTGACTGTCAAAACAAACATACCAGGAACAAGTTGAGACAGCCTGCCACTAGTGCCACATCCGTCCTGTCTTAAACCAGCGTAAACCACAAGACATGTACTTATGCACCCAGGCAGTTGCCACACCATGCCACATGCCTGCTTGATTAAGTGAGTGCTGGGTACGGCTGAGTGACAAGCCTAGGGCTGTGGAAGAACTCTCCTCTGCTCTCCGCTCCTTGTCCCATTCATTCTGCTCTCTCAGATGTCAGGTCTTTGTAATAAAGAGGTAAACTGATGCAGATTGTCAAATGGTCTGATAAAAAGGACAGATGAGGGTCAGAATAGGCTTTCTTGACCGGGGAACGCTCTCTTTAACAGCAGTGTGTGTTTGTCATGACATGAAAAGAACTGGTATAATAGAGAGATTTGGAGGATTTATGTGGTGCTCTGTAATTGAACATAATTGAGAAAGTGCTTGACACTTGATATGGATTTATAGTGCCACTTACCCGGAGAAATGTTTTTCTGTTGGCTGCTTTTCTAAATGCAAGTCTCAAGTGAGATTTTGGTTATTTGTGTATGAAGATTCACGAGACTAATTATAACAATATTGCACGGGTAACTGTGTCTTTAAAGCCGCTGGATCATTTAATCCCCTCACAGAAAATGATTTACAAAAGGGAAAAATAACAGGGTTTTTTGTTGGGTTTTTTTTCGCCATCTCAACACACACCATATTTGCTTTGTTGCTTAGATACGTAGTGTTAATAAGAACGATGCACGGGAAAGAAAAGTGCACTGTTGCCACTTTTTGCAGCACAGAATTAGTGGCAAACATTATGAGAGTGCAAGCCATTAAAGTAAGAAATAAGTCTTAATTTATAGTGCGGGTCTGTTTGTCATTTGGCTTGGCTACTGCTTTGTTGCATATGCATGTGTGGAATAATTATGGACACAGTGAGATGGGATTTATAATGGGGCTGAGGATGATGGGGACTGTGCAGGAGGAGGAGGAGAGGGCTGCGGCCTTCTGCAGCAGCGCCTCCAGATGTGCAGACGGGGGCCGCAGCCCTGTGTGGTTCCACTTTAAACGCAGTGGGAGAGAGGAACACAGCCTGTGAAGTTGATGCGCCAAGTCCAGCATGTACTCACACGTGTGTGTGTGTGTGTGTGATGGTACCACCTTCGTGATTAAATATTTCAACTTGCATGTCATATGCGTGTGTTTCAGAGAACGTGTTGGCTGGACTTCTCGTGGCTGATAGTTTTACAGCAAGAGCCAGAGAGAGATGGGCTATCTGTAAAACATATGCTGGGGACACAAAGATTTATTAATGACAGGTTACCTGATTTCACCCTGCTGGCCCTGACACATGATTAAAACACTTTCACTCACTCAAACACACAAAGGCACGCACCAATTTCACCATGTTCCCCCACCTCTCACCTAGATGTTTAAATGTCATTGCTAAGTGTCTCTTGCCTCAGATCATCTGCTCAGCTGTTGTTCTGTTAACGTACTTAAACGTCTTTCATGTTGCAGCTGAGCACCGCTTGGGCTGCTCAGAGTGGCACTGCATGTGCTATCCCTATAGGGGCCTCAACAGGGCCCCGGGGAACCAGGTGTTACTTCCTGCAGCTCTTTCTCTACCTCTCCAGGACATGGGAGGCTGCATGCACTACTGGCCACTGGGATGGAAGGAATTAAGGGCAAGCTACAGCCTTAAAGTGAACTCATTTGCTGGGCTGCTTGACACAAAAGCAATGCATGAATCTGGAAGTCAGAAGTCACATCAAAAGCATAGCAGCACATTTCTTAGACTATCCTTAGTCAAAAGCTGGAAACAGTCAGTTTTCATATTAAAGGAACTGTGAAAGATTTGGGTGAGATTTAGTGGCACCTAGTGGTGAGCACTGCAACCAGCTGAAACTTCTCCAGGTGAGGATTCCTTCACTGCTGCAAGTTTTTACCAGGATTGGAATTATTAGTAGTTGTGTCTTCCTTTCCAAAAGAAATGCACCAGCATGCTTTCCCAGCACTTGCAAATGTGTGCTCATCTATTTTCTCCAATAACTTGATGTGTGCTCACATATTCAGGAGGTTTGACCCTGCACTGAATAGTGCGCAGAGGTCTCCTCCTCGACGAAATAGAAAGACCTGGTGATTTAAACTGGTAAAATCACTGAAAAAGCAGTTTTTGTTAAAAAACAAATGTTTGTCCTACGCTGTTTGACATGTGGGCCGCTAGCCTAGCACCTGCTAATCTGTGCTAATCCATTTTCTTTGATAATTCAAAATCCAGACATTTAGTGGGTTAGTGGTTTTAGCTGAATAATAGGACAGACCTGCTGAGTTGAACTGGTAAAAACAGTGAATAAAGCAGTTCCAAGCTTAATTTTTTTACCCAACACTCTTGTCACAGAAGGGCTACTAACTACAGAGGCTGATGCAAAAATGTAAATAACTCTACAGTATATAGAGCCAGGGTTTAATTTGTTTTGGGCTACTGTAGAAACATGGCAATCTATGTAGATGTGGACACCCCCTATGTAAATGCAGCTCATTCTAAGGTAATGTCAACAGAACAACTCTTATTTTCAAGTGATTATATACTTAAGAAAACATAATTATATACTATATACCATTTCTGCAATATATCGCCCTAAATCCTACATACTGGACTTTTAAATAGCATTGCTGGAAGCATAGAATGTTGTTTGGGTCATGGTTGCTGTATTTTGTCGGGAAGGGCAACAGAAATATGTTGTGGTTAAATATGGCGCTCTTCCAATGTGCCACCTTTTGGTTGTTTTATTTTGGGTGTTTAATACATTGTTTTATTTGGGTTCCCTGCACCAGCTGGTGTTCTCACATGTAGCTCTGCCGTTGGTAATAATAGAAATACATGTAGTATATTGTCTGCCTCTGGGAAATGTCTTTGACACTGCTGGTTACAAGGCCGGCCACTGCACACACACCCAAGCATGTTGGCTATTGACAGTACCACGGCTGTATATTTCTGTGTTCTGGCTCTGAAAAGCACGCCGGATAAATCCAATGTCAAGAGTGGGTGCTGTCGCCACTGTTTCAGCCACCCACACAACTGTGGACAGCTGTTAGGACATGGCGGCCCTCTGCCTCTAACTATAGGCCTCGCACCAACTTTTTCCATAACTCCCAAGTGTTGTATTAAGGCTTTATTGCCCTATATTCACATATATGTGAGCATAGGCTTTACATGCCAAAACAATCTGCCCTCTTTGTACTCTGTCAGCAGCTCAGACTGTACTTTTCCTCGGCTGCTTTTATTCACAGAGCATGTCTCCTGACTTTCCTGTGATCACCTGTGATATAGTAATCGGGCACAAAGCCTTTGATGGCCTGAACCAACAGCTGAAATTATGATTATATACCATGCCTAGTCATGAAGAGACGGTTAGAAAGTTCACATTTTGTTCTAAAAAGCTTTCCTTTGATTTTTCCATTTCAAAGTCTGGTATCATACAAATATGCCGGGCAGAGATTATGCCACCCCTCCCCTTCCCTCCCCATTTTATACATGCTGCTCTCATCACTGAGAATGGAGTATATCCATAATAACTTGCACATGTCCCACTTTTGTCTTTGCGGTTTTCATTTGGCTATAAATTGAAGGTAGACACTTTTTTTTCCCTGCGCCTCTTTGGGTGACGTGCAAGACAGGTTTAAATGGATGTAATTTCACTTTGAAGCAATTGTGTGACTCATTAAATGGTGCCAGTTTGCGTGTACATTGCCGGTGGTTTTTGGAGCAGCACGAGGGCCCTCCGAGTCACCATGCTTCAGGTCCTCGGCTCCGAAAAAAAAGACATCTGGCACCCATTCGGGTGAAAAGGCGAGTGCCAACATGAAAACATTAGGCGACGGACCAAATGCTCTCAACCCCAGTCTAACACAGAGCGCATGACAACCAAAATCCAAACCTTTCGGCAAGCGTCAGCATTTGCACTTCATTCTGCATTGTGTTGCTCTATAGATTTCCCTTCTCTGACTCCAGCGCTCTCTATAGTGAAACTGATCCTTATTGAATTATGAAAGAAGCATTGCACAACCGTGTAGCCTAGCCACTCTCAAATCCGCTGTGGTCAGCATAAAGGGGATGGTTAATTTTTACATTAGAGAGACGAAAAATGATTTGGTGAGTGGCATGTTGTCACTACTCCCCAAATGACCCCTAAACCTTCTGGTTCCTATTTATATCACATCCCACCGTGTCACAGCTTAGTCGACAAGCCACATATTCTAGAAACACAAGAAACATGTTTTTGACGAAGTACAAAACTAAAAAATTCATATCTACTAATATTCCAATTGGCAGCCCTTTTTTTCCAGTTCCTGTTAGCTTGGAAATGTTATTGATCACACTTAAAGGAACACTTCACCCCCAAATGATGATTTGTATAAAATTACTCAACCCATGTTTTGCTAAATTTGTCAAGAAAACTTGAAAATGAACAATCCCAAAACAGAGAAAATTCTTGTATATCAAAACATCCGTTTACAAACTCTCACACAAATTGTACAGCATAATCCAAGTTTCATTTGTCCAGTGGTATGCTGACTTTTCCCAAACAGACAGCCCTATCTGACAGGAAACTGAGCATAAGTTAAACTTCTACCCTCTCCTCAAAATCATACACCTTTTACAAAAACAGTACTTTTATCCTGCTGAACACGAGAGCTGCTAGTGTCCCACTGCCTTGATCAGTAGTATGTGTTAATGTGTGACTTTGCTGAATCCGAAATAAAATATAAAAAAACAAAGTCTCACAATAACACGAACGAACTTATCTAGACAGCAGTATATCAGCAGCTCCCGTCTTTAGTGTGGTAAAATTACTGTTTTGTCAATGAAGTCTGACCAGAAAAGAGAATAAGTTTTAGTTTTAGTTCAGTTCCCCATTTGAAAGAGCGGTCTGTTTGGGAACTACGAAGCATACTGCACGAGTAGTCTGAGTGTTTGTAAAGTGATGTTTTAAAATAGATTTGCTGTTGTTAAATACGGACCCCTTTTATTTCAATTAATCAATTGATCATCAATTAAACACAGAGTGAGTAACTGATATACAAATGGTCATGTGGGAGGTGAAGTATTCCTTCAACATTTACATAAGTGTTGCTGGAAAACAATGCTGTCTGTGTTGGGTTTCAATTTTCCCATGGTGACACACATCCAGTACTTCCAAGAACTGTTTGTGGTTTGAATTTTGCAATGTATGTGAACATTGTTTATATAAAATATTATAATCCCTCATAAAAGCTGGCTCCAAATACTCTTTCCATTTTATAGCATTTAAAATGCAGTACAAAAATACTTTATGATACTTTATGATGTGATTTTAAATTTACTGAATGAGAGGCAATTAGCCATTTTTGGTAGATTTCTTCAAGTTTGGGTCAAGTGTGTTTAATAATGACACTACAAGAACATGGCACAGGTCCATTTTCCTTCATTCTCACCCTTTTCAGGCAGTGTCAAACGTGATAGAACTGATGCATCAAAACGCCTCTCAATACAATTTTATAAATCCTATCTGTCAGCCAGGTTTGTGGTATTTGAATTGATATGCTCCCTGGAATCTGTTCACCCAGCAGATTTATAGCACACTATTTGAATCAGTGGGGCGCGTGTAGTTTGCCAGTAATGGCCTGGAAAAGTGACCATGCTGCTTTTCAGTTATTTTGCAAAAGTGTTGAAGAAATATCCTTTGAAGTCTTAAAGTGATGAGTTGTAAATCAGTGGGAAATATACACTCTTAACCTGGGATCTATTACATTTGAAAGCAAGGTCACATGGGAATAATATGTTTTATCTTGAAAGTAATCAAAGTTACAATCCAAAACTCACTGTTATTTTTTATTCAACTAAAGTTCCCTGCTATCATACTATATTGTTTGGATGGGTTTTTTGCAATCAGTCTTTTTCAGAGACATTCATCCATCCTATGCAGAGATGCAGGCAAGCAGACCAAGGTTAGGCATCATTTCATTCAGATACTAGATATCTCATTTCAGGATGAAACTGCAACATCTTGAATGCGACTCATGGAAAACTGTGGAGAAGTGGTCCATATCTGACCTTGGGGATATGCTAACGCTGTGGCTTCGCGGAGATTTAACAGTTGTCATGAAAACATTAAATTGAGACCACTGCATCTGGCAGTCAGACAACAACGGCGGTACATCACAGTGTAGCTTTTTAGTGCCAAGGAGCGGTGACTCATTTCTGATAAACATCTGCATCATAAAATAAAAGCGTGGCCTTGCTTGCGTCTCGGTAATGGTACAGTGAATATCAGTTATGCGAGCAAGCAATTTTTTTTTTAACCGAATTATAGTCTATTCAAAGCATACATCTGCATCTGATACAAGTATTGGGCACAGATTGAGTGAGCTATGTCATGGTTTCCACATTTTACATGAGATGATTAGTAAATTATCAGTATAATTACAGTATTTCTCTGTTACGCATTCCCATAAACACTGCTGCCATTGTCTATAATATGCTTGGATTTTATAATATACTTCATTTCTTCCAAACATCTGAGCAACATGTCTTCCAACAAAACAAAGTAAGTTCTTGATCATAAAGCTGATCAGCATCTGGCCTGAGTCAGACTGTGGATTATATTATTGATATTGTTGTTTGGATGAGGTTTTAAAGTAACATATTTCATACATCAGCCAGATACATATGTTCACTTCTCACACTAGGAAGTGCGATGGAAGTTGAATTTACTTTTCTTGTGTTTCCCACAGAATTAGAATCAAAGTGTGGTGGTAACTTTCCTTTTTTATCTTGTGGGTGTCCCCTCTCCAAATTCAGATGTTTTTGCGGCCACTGGAACTCCGTGTAGGAGGAACTTATGAGTTATTTTTCCCATCAGCAGCAGTTTGATTAGTCTGAATCGCAGGGTGGATAATTTATCTGTTGATCTGGTCAGAGCTGATCAGATCAATGGATGAGAGAAGCAACTGATGCAGAAGAAGTGAAAGTAAACTTTAAGACTCAGTGCAATCAATGGTTACGTTTCACTTTCATTGTGCCTGACGCTCTGCTGCTCCATTTGTGCCTGGAGCACACTTTGCACTCCAAGAGGTGCAACGGATGATCGGTAACAGTACATATATTTCAGTAGAGCTCATCATGAACAGTCCAGCTCCAAAAATAAAAAAATCACTTTGTGGTGGGAGATTTTTTTATTGTGACAGGCCACAAATAAATAAATGTGTGGGAAATCTGCTTCCCAGCCTGTAAACTGTGGTATAATATCTTCTTCGGTTGAAGAGGGAACTTTCTAATGTTTGAGAAAATAACTTTGGTGATGTCATCACGTTATCTCAGACTGTATTTAGGAATAGTAATAAAAAAGAAACTGTTCTGACAAAACACCTGCAGGGTGTGGGGTTTGAAAGAGTTTGGCATATAGGAGGCAAGGAAAGATGCTCTGGAATTGCATTATGGTAAATGTAGAACCAGTGTTTTTGGAACTTGACCCATACTAGGAACTAAGGGCTCGGGCATACTTTCCACATTGAATGTCTGTTGTCATTGAATGACAGCTGTGGTCTTGTAGATGCAGATCCATTAATCGCACATCTGAGGGTCTGTGTCAGCCTCCAGCAGTAAATGGGAGGGCTGCGAGGTTGAGCTTACCATCCTTCAATTGCCAGAATTGGCAGAAACTGAAATGCTGCTGGGACTTGACGAATATCCAACTTAATACTAACTTCACCGATGTGCTGCATGTGAAGCTGGCTTGACGGCAGTGACTGGACAGGAGTGTGGACCAAGAGACTGCAGCATGTGCAGTCAGCGTGTTTGCTATGTGTTTAGTCGGTGCAGTTACAAAAAATAGGCTGCATGCAGGGGTCCGCGTGGACTCTCACACACATGGGTGGTGGATGACGACATCTCACACGGATCAAAGCAAAGCCACACAGATACGGAAACTATAAATTGGCCTTCGGGCCGTAACACTCCAAGCCGACATCAGAGCTCGCGTCAACAAAAGCCCCCTGCTGCTTCGCCCTCACGTCACCATGTCTCAGCCAAAAGTTTCACAGGAACACACCAAACCGACAGCGATGTATGTTATGCACTTGCGTGAGAGAAGGTACCCCTCCATACGAGCAGACAGTGGTCATCTGCAATAGTCATTCAAATCAGGAAACTAGAGGACCGCCTTGACAGAACACAACCCAATATTGAAAGAACAGAGCATATTTACTGTGCACCAGTGAACAACGCAACCCACCATGAAATGTTTTTGTTAAGAGCTCAGTGGTTTAAGAAAAACAATCTTACATCATGTAACAAGTTTGTTTCAACCTCACTCCCTCTTAACTATCTGTTAACATTTTTCACTTCCATTTCTCTTCTTGTGTGCTGAGCTGAACAGCCAGAGAAATTTTATTCAAGATGGGATCCACAACTGCCATCGCTGATTCAACATGCGGAAAAAAAGCCGACAAGGGCCGACAAGGGCCGACAAGGGTCAATGGGGGTCAACAATGTGGGACACACTTTGGTGACGGGGGCACCGGCCACTCACCGTTGGCCCAATGTGGATGGAAATCCGACCATTGGCTTGGTGTGTCATAGCCTTGAAACATCAGGATATCTTGGCCTCTGCTGCTTTGTCTCTTTTCTTCTCCAGTTTTATGAAAGTGCAATTATATACTGTGTAGTATTACTTTAAGTTTGGATAGGTGCAGAGTTCCTTTAAATGTCAATTTAGAATAATTACATTAATGACATTGCACATTCTAAACTTTATAAAATCTACCTGTTTTGTAATGTAACAGGCTCAGAAAAGTATGAGAAAGTATTCTAAAGCATAAAGTATATTCATATCACTAGATAAACCAATACACAATATGCCTAATTCAGCATAACTACATCATACCCACTTAGTAATATTCTTTGGGGTTAGTTTCATTAAGGGGATAGCAAAGTACAATAAATCTCCTTTTCACTTGATGTAAAAGGACAAAGACAGATTTCCCAGTGGAAATTAATGTGGCTTAGAGCATTAAAGGGACCCCTGGTGATTTTTTCCAAATCAATCCTGGCTACAAAAAAGTTAACTTAGATTGAGTGCATCTGCAGAAGTCAATAAGATCACTTAAACACTGCTTGCTGAATGACGACTGAGCTGCAGAAGACATGAACTTAATCTCAAGTTGTCCCTCTCCGCGCCAATGTCTGTTCTGTTAAGTGGTAGACACAATTTAAAAAACTCTGCAAGCCAAAGTGACAATCAATAGCTTTCTCTCTTCTGTTTAATCACACAGCGATATTTTTAATTTGTTTGTTTGTTTGTTGCTCAGATACATGGCTGTATATAGAATATTTATTTGCCCCAGAGGTTTCTCTTGCTTTTGGTTTGAGTCAGCGTTTTGCATCGTTAGCAGTCCCTGTGGAATTCTCTAATGACAGTCCCAATTTGGAGCTTTAATTCAGCGCTGAGCAGAAAACACTCCTCTCTTCAGCTGGCGGGTATGAAAATCTGCCTCCAAAGCTGGCCAAAGCCATTGTTTTACAAGTGGAAACCCCAACGACAATTATGCCTTATTGGTTACGGTTTGGCCGAGTCAGATCGCAGAAGCCTTCTCCTCATGCTCCTTTTCTGCGAATGTGGCTTTCCACAGTTAAGGCGAAGCAAACAAACAAACAAACAGACAAAAGACTGAAAGTTGAACAAACCAGAGGGGATAACAACGCCAAAGACACAACGACATAGCTGAGAGTTTCCAGAGCTGTCACTCCAGTGAGTTCTAGAGACCCGATAATGCACATAAATGGAGGATTAGTGGTCAACCTTGGAAACACATGTGCTGAAAGCAAAGGAAGTGGAGCAGAGAAGGAAGTTTGGCACGTGCAGCAGCTGTGCGGTTGTAGGCACTGCAGGGTTCTTTGATCCTCTGTACTCAGGTGTGACAGGGCTTTGGCAGGCAGCGAGTGCAATGCAGACTGAGGCTGAGGCTGGACGGGCCCATATGGTCTCAGTGAGAGCGTGAGAAAGGGCACCTGCCACGGAGCAAAGAATAACTCAACAAAGTGCTGAAACATTTCCCAAAAACTTCTGAGGCGGTATTAGCACACAGACGTGGTCAGCTAGGATCTGAAAATCATTTTTAGAGTTTGTTTGAAACTCCTTGGAGCCCCAGATGGATTGGATTGATAACACGGGACAGCACAAAGACGATTTGAAAACACATTTAGAGTACTGCATGGGATTGACGACGCATCTGACACAAATGTTAATTATCCTGATGTGGTGAGCTCCACCCATGGCTTGTCGAAGTTGATTGCATTCACAATAATCCTTTTGCACAGTCTGCTAGTATTGCTGTGTACATCTTTTATAAACCGGTACCACTATAAAGGATGATTACCCCAGCATTAATGGTCCCAGGGCTGATTGCATCTCATATAGCAACTGTCATTGTGTTGACCCTTTCATCTGCAGTGATCAGCTAAGCTCCAAAGGAGCCAAATAGGCTGTGGTATAAAGAAAACATGGTGCCATCATCAACTCAGCAAATTTACAGTTCGTCTGGTAACCCGTCTTAAGGTCTTTTAATAAATCAGTCCAACTAAGGATTTATGAAAATGGCTGAGTGAACCCAGAGGTCACAGGCGGTTTAATTTGATACTTGGCAGTAAATCCTCTAATTGTTTTTCAATGCGCCTTTACAGTTGTACAATAATACCACAAGAGTACTAGCTTGCATATCTGAATACATAAAAGGAAACAAAATATCATTTTTATGTGCTGTCTGCTGGACACACCTATGTTTAATAAAATGTTGCATTTGCCCTATAAACCTTGTCTGCGAAAGAGGAAATTAGCCTGTTACCCCGATGCTTAATGAGTTGCATGTTTTTTAGGAATCCAAGTGAAGCGTTGCTGCCATTTTGTCATGATTTGGCGGGCTGTGTTTCAGTCCTGGGCTCTATTATTTCTTATGGGCTAATTAAGACATTAGCCATTATAGAAATTCCTCCACACTCTTTGTGGAGTCAAACCATCGTCTTTCGACTTGTTCCAACTCCCCTGGTGCCTGGGCAGAGCTCCGGTCTGAGGTTTTTTATCTTTGCAGCTGTGATTTCTGGAGCAGAGACAAGAGTTAGCGACCATTTTGACCTTTATGACTCCGTCAGCATCCATCCAACACAACAACCTGAGGAATTGGACAGATAAAACCTTGAGTTCTTTCACTGTGTCTTGAGCAGCAAGGCCCTTTTCCTCTGTTTTTTAGCTCTCAGTGCGCCCTGACTGGAGTTTGTTAACTCTGTCATTTGCAGGGAGACTTTACAAAGGTCACTGTCTGTGTATTTTTCATTAACAACCCAGCGCCGCTCACTCCTCAGCTGGATAATGAGAACCATCGCCTCGGCAGATCTGGAGAAACATTTTTGGTGTCAGCAAATGTCGCAGCTTGATGGCATATAAATGTAATTTATCAGCGTGTTTATGTTGCCGATTTAGTAGGACATTTTTATGCCCCACTAGAGCAGGGATGCTGTGTCAGTGCATAATGACAATGTCACTTGCAATAACAGACAGATTTGGTATTTGTGGCGTCATCTCATAAAGCAGCTCTGCACAGTTTGCCAACTGTGACAACTTTATGATTGTATTTTTACTCTCTTTAGGATAACTTTTGAATATGAACATACTACCCTGACACATGAGAAAGAACTAAGAATAAACTGGAATACCCCCTTGTCCTTTAACTATTCTTACATATACTATCTTTATGTACTACAATGCTCTTCTGTGGAAACGATGCATAAAAGTCTTAATTTAAACAGTACCAACATGGAATGTGTTGCACCAAAATTCACAGGAGGCAGGTTCAGATGTCATTGCCTGTTTTAATATAAAGGCTCTGTTTCTGCACATGCACATTTTGGTACATGCCCATAAAGATACTGTAATCTTCAAACAATAAGAGGAATTGAACTTCTCAGGCTCTCACATCATGTCTGCGAGGGAAGGGACACTTTTATGGCAGCACTAAAAGAAGCTGGCTGATCTTCTATGTTTGATCCTCCCAGGGAGTAGAAAAAAAGGCTAACACTTTAATCAGTTCAATACCTTGTGTTTTTTGCATGGACTTAACAGCACCATCACAAAGTAATTGTCAGACTAATTTTGCCTTTTAACCCAATTCCCTTGCAGATGCAGAATTTTCCAAAGCCTTTTCTTCATCGCCTTTTGTAGGCATGTCCCAAGTGTCGTGGGCCAAGCTGCGTTGTCAATGACAATTACACAGACTGACGGCTACAAAGAGGGAGTAGGCTCCTTAATAACTTGTAAACAAGTTGCAAGATGGAAAAGAATAGTACGAGCTTCAGCTAGCCCCATTACGCTGCTGTAGTATTGGTTCTTACTGATCAAAGGGTTTTTGCTGTTGGATGACGGCCATGCTAGCAGTCCAGCCATTGGCAAGCCACCATGGAGGAGCTTGATAACAGAGCTCATTTGAATGTAGCCCTCTTGCTACAAAGGTTTTGCATGCCAGTTTATTCATGAGGTGTGCATTTTCCATTGCTTCTGTCACTGCTGGTAAGGTGAACTCCGTACAGATGACAGCCACTATATCAAAACCAGACCAGTCCCACAATTATCACTTTCTCTGACTGATGGCTTAAGCTTTCTTTCAACTGAAAGGACCCAAATAGTAAGGAAAGAACAAAAACTGGACAATAAAAAAATCCCTGCAAAAAAAAAAGAAAATCTATGAACTCTTACAGAGAGTGTGCAATGGCAAGAAGAAGAATCATAAATCCTTTTTTGGGTTTGAGTCTAATCAACAAGCCTTTTTTTATTTCATTTACTCACTGTTGCCAGGTTTGATTGATAGGTCAGCCATTTTTCATGGATCATTTCACTTCCAGTAAATATGTGCACAATCACGCTGCCTCACTGAAATGAGAAAAAGAAACACGATTTCTTTTTGTTGTCAATCTTGTAAACCACAACATTTGTATGTTGTCCAGTAATGACAATGTCAGACGGAATGAGCCCCAGAGGGCTTTCTGGGCTTGAGTTTTGAAGGCCACAGACTGACGGATACATGTTAGGGAACAAGGCAGAGAGGAAGCCTCATCATGGCTTTGTGCAACCACCACCCCTACCCCTCGTCGCCAAGACTTCTTCAGTGGATGACATATTCTGATGGCAGACGCTCACAGGAAAACAATGTTTCTCTTTAAGGGTGTAACTGCACTTTTTTTTAACCATTTCCACAGTATGATCTATTAATCTCTAAATCTTTGCTGTAAATTCAAGTTGATAAAGTATGGTGAAAAGCATAACCATGTGTCTGCTCTTTGAGTTGGATTTAAGGATTAATTTTAAATGGTCATTTGAGTCTTGCTACCATTATTTAAGCACTGACGCATACAGTATATGAGCCATCAAGGTCCTACTTAATGTCTGTTTTAAAAAGGTATTATGATTCAAAGTATAGCCAGCACTGAAATAGACTGCATATTATGAAGTAAATGTTACTTGCACAATGTAATGGCTATAGTACAATGAAAACATTCGTGGTTAGATTTGTTCCCAATAAGCTTCACTCTCACTCTGCAACTCTGTCGGGCACGATCTCCCAGGGAAAAAAAGGCTTCAGTTACGGCACACTGGAATTGTGTCAACCACTGTTCAACCGAAACAGGGAGGGTCGCGCTATTGTTTTCTACCAGTAACTATCAATAGCAATGCCCAGTTACCAAAGAGTATCAGTGTTAATTTCTTTACAGTTATCCCTAGTAGTGGAAATAGCAGAGGGCAGTGTAATGTAAGTAACAGCAGAAACTGTGGTAGTTGCAAGCTTCAAACTGATCTGGATGTCCAGAGGACCCTTTCTGTTTGGAGTTTAAATCTTGCTGCCGTGTCTACACCAACAACACAGGAGTGGAAAGAAAGAGGAAGAGACAGAGACAGATAAAGACACAGGACAAAGAAGAAGAAGTCCCAGAAGCAACTCCTTGCTTCAAGTATGTTTGATACCAGTAGTTTGGAGTTCTGAGCTCTGTTAAATACACTTACAGTACAGATTATGATGTTCATGAATTGACTGGGAGGTTAAAAATGTACTGTAAGGAGTGTAATGATAAAGAAATCATGTCCTCCATTTGAAAAGTGGCATTTACTCTGATAAATTGTTGCTGAAATATTAGAATAGTCAAACAGTATTGATACTATCCAACTATTTTAGCAACTGCCGATTTTGCCGACTTCTCTACATTTGGTTCTTGAAAAAAAAGTGCACTGACTAAGTATCTGATGGAGCGAGGACTGTCAAAGTTTCCTCCGAGACTCTCAGAAAACACACCGATCCACTCCGGCCCCGGTGCGGATTATACCTGTGTCAAAATGCTCGACACATCTTCACAAGCCCTTCACAAGTGCAAGCTCTGCATAACAGTGAGATTTCAAAGAGTTACACCAAGAGCTGTGATAGTACACACGACTGCCTGTGTAAGTGATGAATCCTTACAAAGAGGCCCTCGTCGTCCCAGGAGATGTCCTCATGTTCACGGAGAGAGGTAACGCAGAGGACAAACCCATTGCAGATACTGCAACTATCCCTCTAATGTATATTTATAGCACTTCACTTGCATTTAAAAAGTTTAAAAACCTATCTAAGAATGCTAAATATCTTTGATCTCCTCCTGAGCATAATGCAAACAGATAATTGTGTTTACTTTTTTCTGCCTATTGATATATACACAGCTTTTCCCTATGAATATATCAGATGGTATCAAAGATAAGTCTATTTCTACAAGGAAGCTTTGTGACTGCTCTCTAGTCTGCAATTTGTCAGTGTGATATTTATATTCGCTTTCATATTTCCACTGGCACTAATGGCTTGTGGTCCGATAAACACAGAGAAAACTACTGAGTGGATTCATATATTAGTTTTGCTGTTTATTTCCTTTTGGTTGTCCCTGTTTATATCTTTATTTCTTTTATAATAATGGTCTAACTGCTGGAAATGGTCCGCAGGTGGGTTCACATCAAGGTGAGATAGCCTGTCTACCTTTGTTGTACTAAAATCTGTGAATGATTGATCCGTTTACACTTTAAATACAAAGCTTTTAGGTTTTACCAGCCCTCAGTGGTGCTGCCACTCTGTCTGTCTCCTCCTGTTTGAAGATAAAATCAACTTGAGCATACTTCAAGCACATTCTGGGTCATAATACGTTTTACACAGACGTTAATAATTGATACAGAAAAGCAAGCAAAGAGGTTAAAGTCATAACAGCCGTTGAAATATAATAGCAGACAGTACGGCGTCGGTTTACCTCTGACAGCTGATCAGTCGCGCTCCTTCTCTGGAGTTTGATCCGCTCACCGCTGCATGCTAGTCAATCATAAGGAACAATAAACTGAAGTTGCTACAGGCGTGACGGCGTGGAGAGCGGAGAGGAGCATGGTGGCTACTCGTCAGACTAATTAACCATACAGACAGGGCCCAGCGCCATAACCCAAGACAATTCCAATCTGAGGGGCTGTAATTGAAGTGACAAGTTAATTACAGGCTGATATTATCGTGCGTTCCTTGTAACACCCCTCTCTAACCCCCTCTCCGCTTCTCCCTTTCCTCCTGTCTCAGCCTCTTCCCCGTTCTCTCAAACCTACTCTAACTTCCATCCTCCAACGTGTTAATTAAGAACGGTAGCCCAACAGGTTTGGAGCTTGTGCACATGCACCCCCTCTACCCCTGACCTTTTCACCTGTGCTGGATGTATAATTAAACGGAAATAAGTCCACTTTGTCTCATTTTCATTTACAACATTTATGAGCTGCACTTTGTAGACTCGAAACTCCCAGCAGCCACGGCGGCAGCACCGCCGCCACAGGCCCCTCGGCTCAGCCCTCTCTACCCGATCCCACCCAGCACCTCGGTGCACCTCTGTAATTAGCGTTAGCATCTTCTTTAAACAAGCTACATAAAGTTTAGTGGCAGGATTAAATCAGATCATTACCATAATATGGCTGTGCAATTTGCCCCTATCTCTCTGCTTTTCCGCCACATCAAAGCCCGGCGGAGCACTGGTGTAATTGGGCCATGCCGCCTTGTCAAGATGATTCAGCCTGATGGCTGCTCCTCTCCCTGAAAAACCTCCTGGGCATGATAATTAATGGAGAAGAAAGTCAAGTCAACTGGAAGAGAAGAAGAAGGAGGAGAGAAAAAGAATAAAAAAAAAAACTTTGGACAGCTCCACATGAATATTTCACACCTCTGACTTATTCAAAATTAACATTATCAATTTGATGTATAATGGATATTAACTTTGTCAACACCATTTCCTTTTAATCCTGCTACGTTTTTCATGATGTTCCTCAATCTGATTCCTTATGCTGTGACCTTATGAGTGGCTCTAATGATGTAAGTGAGGCGAAATCAAAGTTTGTTTGGCTCGTTGTATCCCTCTTAGATCAGTGTTGTCATTTCTGATGAGGTGTCGACATGAGGACAGCTGCCATTCAATGAGTTCACATACAGATGATTTTGAAGCTGATTTCCCTTTGGAGTTAAGGTAACAAACAGTGCCTTGTGTATCTATTATAATTTCCTTTTCAAATAGTCTCGTGAGACCAATGCCAATGGCATTACAACAACCTCAGCGTCTTACACAAAATCAGTTTTCTTTGATAATTTACATCATTATGTCACCTTGTAGGAAGAATGCAAATTACAGGCCTGCTGTGCCTTTGTTGACACTCTTTGCCAACACACTTTGGTAATGAATAAGGCAAGGCTTCAAACGCAGACAGGTGCTGGGCGTCTAGTAACTCTCACTATGAATATCCGGAGTAGAAAGTCAGCCTGGGTCACTGTTGATTTGTTGCAAATTAGCACCATATGTTTTATCTCTGCGTTTACATATGAATGACTCCAAACACAGAGAGTGAGGCTGGAGGTGGGCGAGGGGATGAATATCGATGATTTCTCTCTATGCCGCGTATGGGGGGAGAGGTGGGGGGACAGAATGGTGCCTGCCATTCAAATGTCCATCATCTGTTCAGCTAGTGAGGGAGGAGAGACAATGCTGGTGACAGTTGGTGACAGAGACAGCTGGTTGTCCCACTAGCCCCTGCCTGTGATCCACTGTGAGGTGACACCTCGGTCCAAAAAAAAAAAAAAAGCGGTGGAAAAAAAACATCTTTGACTAATCAAAACAGCGGGCCAGACGCCCTGCCTGCGCCAACAGGAGACCAATGCCATGAGGACGCCTGGCTGGCATGTCAGACAATACCTTCTCTGTCACAGCACTCCGTCTTCCTCCTTCCATCTGCCCTTCGTCGAGTCTTCATCCACCAGCGTCGGGGCACTGGGGGTTGTCAGCTAAACCAAGTAACCTTTTCCGCTCTTTCATTTCTTCCACCCCAAATTTGAATATGAAAAGGGACTCAGTCAAAGACCATCACTTTAATGACATTTGGCAGTCATTTGATTTATTAGGTTTTAGAGGGAGGGGAGAAGAAATCCACTAAATATTTCATATGCCATGCTAATCCTTGTAATATTGCCAGCTGAAGCCATGTACCTGCACCGCTAAGACGTGAGGCACATGGATTTCTCACAGTCAGATGGCTGGAAATGCCTGTGAGTCTACTGAATAATAAAATAGCCGTACTGAAATATTTAGTCTTTGATTCCCATTAAAGGAATCTTTAAAACATGAGATTTACGTTTCGGTGAGGGAAGAAAAGAATTGTGATAGTAGAGACGGCAATCACAACACACTCACACAGAACAACCTTCAGCCAGTCTGAATAACAGTGTCTCCCTCTGTACTCTTTAAAAAGTAGATATGGGGAGAAACAGACGGTGCAGGTTCAAACAAAGAGCACGCTGCCACGGCAGAACAAATGGCTCACAAGAAGCAGTTTGCGTGATAGCATGTGTTGTGTTTCTATGGTTGATGTCGGGTGAAAAGCACAAGTGACGAGAGATAGGACCTACACATATATAAAACATTGTGTGACAAAAGTAGCTTCAGAACTGGGAATGAAAGGAAATGAGGTGTCAGCAGTTTCATTCCGCTTGCGACACTTCTCTCATCTCAGCCCTGTTTGACATTTCCACAGCTGCTCCGAGCAGTAAGCGTCGTACTGAGGATACCAATGCTCCCTTTGTTCGCAAAGCACTTTGTCCATTTGACTGCGATCCAGATAGACTGAGAGAAGAGACAAAAAGTGACAGGGACATAAACGGAAGCATGTGGTTTACAATCTGCATCCCCAGACCTCGAGGCCTACAGTATGTTGGCTGACAGTGCATAGGCCTGATGTGCAGGCGCGTAGGCGAATGTGCCACATGGTGCCTTCTTGCCTCCCATCTCAGGACACTTCCTAAATTATTCTCTCCCCACAAATCCTTGGCAGCCACCTCTCCCTCTTTCATATTTGACATTGACCTCGTCGTGACATCACCCCCTCTGGGCACTGTGGCATCACCAAGAGATATGATGAAAGCATCCAAAGACAGGCCACCATGACTACACACAAAACAGACACTACTTTGAACTGCTTGCCTCCTTTTGTTTTCGCTGCAGTTTAAGAGCGGGGGTGGTCAGAGGCCGGCGCAGCTCGCCGTAATGTGCGGCTCACATGTGGCCAGAGCCTGAGTAATGCTGCTTCTTTGGTCGGGGCCATGTCGAGAGACGCGCCACAAATATCCACAGACTGAAATAACAACAACTGTACGACAGTAAACGCTACAGATCTAACATTTCATTTTTAACCAAGCAAAACCAGCGTGTTTTTCTATTCTGTTCCACATAACTGCGCTGCTGTAGGCTATTTGCAATATGCAATACCCAAAGGCTTTGGTGCTGGTAAGAAGAGAACTCACTGTATTGACTAGAGAAGAAACTGTGATCTTCTGTTCCCTGCAGATTCTTTTACTTTGGGAATATGTGTCACAGTGGCATGTGTCACATAATAGTACTGTTTGTACATGTGATATCTATCTCTCACTTGCATTGCTGTTAAGAAGAGATGGTGTGACTAAGATGTGATGTAAAATATATACATGTTGTACATACAATATCTATAGCCTGTCATGTATTAGCTGATAACTCATCAGTTTATCATGGAGCACAATGGCCCCTGGGAAGCTTATAGAGAGAGACCACAGGAGACACTGCCCCACATCCGCACTACAGAGGTTTGCAGGTAATGAAGCAGATGCCGATGAGGTATCTGTGTTTGTCCCTGTATGCACATGTGTACTCTACTTGTGCATGTGCATGGATGCTCATGCTGGAGTTGCTAGTTACACATGCTAATCACAGCTACTGGGTGTGTAATTGGACATAACAGGCGTCACTCGGGCGGGGTGGGCGGGAAGAGGCAGAGTGGCTCCTTGAAGGCCTGGCTAGCTAATTTGCACATAGTGATATTCCCGCGTTGACAACTGGAGGCAAATAAATGAGCCGGGGAAAAGGCAGCCAGACGATATGCCACCGCGCACCCGCTGCTTGATTTGCCACCAGGGCTTCTGCACCCAGGTAGCACAATTACTGCCCATCCTCTCTCCCTAAATTGTGAAGCGGAAGAGAAGTGACACCCATAAGGCGTGCATCACTGTAATCGAATCTAAATGAAGGCTGTGCATAACCAGAGCTCCCACCTGAGACAGTGGGAGAGATGTGACCGCGCCAGCCTGTCAACACCGTGTCAACACACCCGTTCACAGCCCCGTCTGCATGCATAATCACACCAATCATTACAGTGTCAATGATGATAATGTAAATATAAAGAGTGGAGGCAGGAAGGAAGAGGAAGAGGAGCGAAGCAAGGGAATGCTGGGCAACTTAGAGAGTAGAAACAGTGACTGCGAGCATGAACAATGTAGCAGTGGGAAGGGAAAATGTTCAGTTGAATTTTGATCAGTTACACTGAGGTTACTTTACATCAGGTGGTGGGGAGAGTACACACATGTGCACCAGGGTGAAGATCACATGTGACATTTGAGGTTTGGTGTAAGTTTTAGGGAGTAACTTTTAGGAAGCATGTCAGCATCAGGTGATAGCTATAGTTGGATGACAGAAATATAAGTGCATCCTGTTATGGGTGCTCCTTCTCATTATATATGCAAGTTTGGTGAAGCAATTACAGCCATGCCAGCGAAAGTTCAACATATCACCCTAAATAAATCAACATATCACCTTGACAATGGTACCATGAAGCTAATATTAGCAATGGTAGTACAGTATGGCCAAGGCAATGTTTCATAATTGACAGAAAAAGTGGCTTACAATATCTTCACAGCCTATTGATGTGCATTGTGACAGCCTGATGTTGAATCATAATTGGACACTGAAATGTATGTAACAATCTGAAATAATGAGCTATGTGCATATAATGTGTCTAGCTCCTAGTTTGACATGCTTAGACTGTGGCATGGGTAGCACAGGTTATTGCACATGGTTGTCTCTGATAGCTGGTTAGCAAGGTAGCTTGTTAACTCAAAAATGCTGCACGACTCTTGTCACTAAGCCAATTACTGCTATTGAAATGTATCCAAAAGACCCGTCACATTCGTACCTTCAATATTATTGCTGATGGTACACTAGGCTACATGTCAGAGCTAGCTTGCTAGCACTGGGCGAAGTGCTGCGTGTACTGGTTTGTGTGACACATTTAGCAAGTAAAAACCTTTCACACATAGTTAGCTTAGAGTGTTACGTAGCCTTTAACATCTAAAACAGCTTTTCAAAATGAGGCTGGTGCCTATTTTGTTTTTGTAATTGTGTATTATCTGCTTTACATCATCATGGTTTGTGTATCATAGGTCAAGCAATAGCAAATGCAGTTATTAAATAAATTGTAGCATGTTTGCCGTGGTAGTCAGGGGCGTTTGTAGGATTCGAGGACATCGGGGGCTGAGCCCAGACCTCTGTAGGGAGGGTCCGGGTAAATGAGCATGCTTTTGAAGCTTTTTAAAAAATATACTCTGGCTCTTTGTTTACCCTTTTGTTTTACTTAGCAGATAAATTATTAATTATAATGTTAAAGATATTAGTAGATGTTAGTACTTAGTATTGAGTAGATACTTAACCTAACAACTGCTATCAATAAAAAGTTATTGACCGGAGTCAGAAAAATAGCTAAATGTAATTATGTAAACAGTGATGGAATGTGAATAACTATTAAAGTACAAGTACAAACAGAATCACTGATTATTAAATCAGGGGCTTTTTGATTATTAGGCCTATTCTTTAAAAAAACAACTATATATTTATATACAGGGCTATTTATAAAACATTTGGGTCTGAGGCCTCAGGCGCCCAGGCCTTATGACACCACAGCTGGTTGTGTCAATGCGTGACCCAAGCTTACAGTTGAAAATCAGTTCATTGGTTAGACCTGGCTCATCTGTTGATTAATGTGTGCTCTCCTTGTACAAAATAAAGATGACAATGGGGTTATGTGAGGCATCATTTAGACAGAATAACTGTGTGCATGCCTGTCTGCCTCCGTGTGTGTGTATATGAACTAGCTCACCATTGCAGGAGTTTAAATCATTGCTGATGTCAGAAGGGACACGCTCCATGCCACCCAGCATCATTATCAGCACTTCCTGGTGCCAAAGGGGAAGCATTAAATCCTCTCCACCACCCCAGCGATTGAGACTGTCACTGTCATTAACCCGAGGTGACGGCGGTGCAGGTCACTCAGCCCGTTAGCCGCTATCCCCGTTGACATCTACACACTGCTAACCTGCCAGCAACAGAGACGTATGTCTGTATAATACTGGAGCCTGAAACCAGCCTGTTTCTGTCACTGCAAAACTTTACTCCGCTCCAGTATGAGCCATAGGAGTTACTACTGATGGTCTCAGCGAGGACGAGGAAGTTGCAAGTAGGATATCAAGTCTGTAGTTGTGTTTTCAACACATGGGCCCCTCTTTGGTCTTCAATTTTTTTCTTTTTCCTTAAACTTTTAATTAAATGGCTTTAAAATAGTTGTAACAGTGCTCTGACTCTGCAGCTAAAGTGCCAGCCTAATGCTTACATGTAAATTCAACCGTAAACGGATTATAAAAATTTTAGAGACCTATGACAATCTATGAAGCCAAAATCTACATTAATTATTGATGAAGACGATATTTTCCACACACTTTATTATGAAGGATTTTGAAAGAAAAATATAATATTGTATAAATAAACCAATGACCTTGCTGTAGAAAAATCTTACTTGCCATCTTATAGTGTTTTTCTTCATGTCACCTCTCTGGCCCAGCAGCAACTGGTGCTAAATTTGGTTTCCCATGTTTTCGTTCCATAATCCCATCATTCTTGTGTTTCAGTTATTCGACTGGCCTAAACTTCTCAGCGAGCAATTTCCTTCTCTGTCATGAACACCAGTGAGGGGGAAAAAAAGCTATCGACAGCACGGCTCTGGTTAAAGTGAGGATGGCGACACCCTGTTTAACGACGGTGTGTACTTTGTACCGTAAGTGTAATACGTGATTTACAGTACTGTGGATTTTTATTTTGAGGGATCCAGCTGCCTTCTCGGGTGATGATGAAGTAGCAGCACAGGGATATAGGAAGTTGGCCAGTCTCTGGAGGCTTTGACCAGACATGTTTCCCTCTTTCTTTAGCCCACAATTAGAAGCGATAGTCTCCCACTCCAACGATGGCTCCCTCTCCTCAGCAGAGATATATTTATCTGAGGATAATTGGCCATTAAATCCTCACTTGACAACTGTGAAAATGCCACCCCAAGAGTAATCTGGCTGCCAGAAAATGACAACGGTTGGCAGAGCTGTCGACTGCTGGGAGCCACATCAGGAATGGATGGATCTATTCCACACACTCACATCCATACACATGCACACGAACGGAGCCGGCTGTCCTAATCAAATTCCTTCCTGTTCGGAAGGCTTGTGATTTTTAAAATTTTTTTTTAAAAGGAACCCCCTCATTATGATCCTTATTAAAAGACAGGTCTCAGCAATAAGGATAAAACAGCATCCCTTTAAACCCTTCTGTCACTAAAGAGAAATGCATTTTTTAGCTTTATTTATTTTCATTAAGTGTGCAAGCTCCCTGCTTTGATCACTTGATCGGGGTACTCTATATTCAATTACGGATGTCGCACTTCTTTGAAAGCACTTGTGTAAAATTGGATTCTTCTTAGCATAGCGTCTGTCTGACTTAAGCTGATCCTTATCATACGGTTCAAAGTATCTGAGCTTACCAGCTTTTTGAGGCTGTCGAGAGCCCGGCCAAGGCAAATGAGAAGACAAGCGTTGCGCTATAAATTTCTGTCCTTTTCGTCCAAGTGCCTTGGCTGTCTCTCAAGCTGCTAACATGAATCAGACTGAGCAGCAGATACAGTAAGTGTAATTACTCTCAAAGGATGAAGGAAAGACCAGATCTTTGATGGCGTTTCAAATACTGGCCATAGTTAGCCTCTGGGTGAACATCTTTCTGCGTGTTTTCTTTCCCCTCTCTGATCAACTCCATACCAGACCTCTTATTACATTAGAAATATTTCCATTTTGAGATTTAACCATTAATTAAGTTGTGTTTGCATAAAAGGACTCCTTGATTAAAACTTTATGGAAAGGTGGTGGATCATGATCAGCGAGGTTAGACTCGTACTGGTTGGGGTTTTTGTTGTTACTGACATCTTGGATCAGCATGCAGCATTTGTGTGTTTTATTGTCTGGCAAGAAACCGCTGACCATGACAGAGCGGTTGCCATAGGAATGTGAACATTATCTCTCACAGAGGAGGTCGAGGGGGTCTCTTTGTCTTAATCTGGTAAACATGTGTTGGAAATGAAAGGCTGATTGAGTTTCTGTGTTTGTTCAGGAGAGTGGAAGAGCGAGCAGAGCTTTAAAAAACTGCCATAAATTCATGACTGGCAAAAGAGTCTTTTCTGTCAAGATCCATCAGGCCCCCA
Source organism: Plectropomus leopardus (assembly GCF_008729295.1). NCBI lineage: Eukaryota > Metazoa > Chordata > Actinopteri > Perciformes > Serranidae > Plectropomus > Plectropomus leopardus. The sequence continues at coordinate 30,236,664 of NC_056463.1, forward strand.
GGAAGTATGCTGGGCCTTGAAGCCTTTTTCATAGTGACCAAGCAGCGAAATTTCAACTCCGGACTCTGTCACTTGATGCCTTTGGGCCCTTTTTTGCATAGCCTTACATTGCAATTGAGATGTCTGTAAATCAACGGTCCCGCGACCCTTAAGAGGACAAGCGGTTACAGAAAATGACTGACTGACTGACTGACTGACTGACTGACTGAATCACCGGTTACATTTTTTCAAGCATTATAACCAGGGCTGAATTTGTGCCGGATCCTGCCATGAGAACAGGATCCGGCACCTCCCACGTTGGGACTGGTACCTGTTTAATTGGATCTGGCACCTCCTGTGTCACTATGAAAATATGTAAATACATTTTTGTCTAATATTTAATGTTATCTGTCTTATTAGTCTTTATTTCCCATTGAAGTCACAGAAAAATCCCTTGTTTGCCTATTGTAGATCAGTCAGTTGCATTGTAAAATAGAGGGAAAGAGAGAGAGGGAGACTGGGCACTTCAGGTCACGCAGCTCGTGGAGTTTGGGAATTTTGTGCACGTTAAGTGAGCTGATGTTGTGATTTGAAACTGCGGTTTGAATTAAGACAGTCTGCCCTCAGCGGCAAGGAGGAAACTGGTAAAATGGCTAAAAACCACAACCTTGTTGACTTTCCTCAAACTAGCCAGCCAGTCAGACCCTAAGCAGGCCCAAGTCATTTCGACAGATTAATAGTTTGGAGACCCCAGTGAGGTCATGGACAGAAAAAGGACACAGAACTGCCCAAAAACGGGGAGTAAAGAAACAAGCGTATGATTACTTTAAGTTACTTTAACAAGCAAGTGGACATTTTTGCTGCTCAATGGTGAAATTGTTACGCATGCCTGTAGCTATATTAAAGGTGGAGTGTTGGTGCGGCGCTGTCTGTAGTGCTGAAAAGAGATGACGGTACAGATAGACAGACGTCATTTACCTTGCTTGTTCTGATGTGGACAAGACAAAGAAGTTACGCAACGGTGATGGAAAGCACACGCTGCAAACTGTTAACAGCTTTTTCTATGCATTTCATCCTGCTGATTTTGAGTGACAAAATACTCTGATTAATAAATCTATGTAAATATTGCTATGTTTGTGAATACAGTGCTTTGTTTAGGTTTGTTTAGTTGAAACCTGAAACATCCCCCTCTCTTTATTCTGGGACCTCCTATTTTCCAAATTAAACACTGATTATAATTCCTGTAACATTACTTCTTTCACTATCATGATCCATTTGGTCTAATAATATTTGACAAGTCTAGAGAAGCTGTAAGATTAAATCACTTTATTTCCATTCATGTTAGCAAAGTGCTAAACCTGAAGTTGCCGCCTGGGTCAGCAGTACGCCCGGGGCACACTGCTGGCGTGAGTAGCACTGCTCAAGCACGTCTCAGCTGCTGCTCAGCTGCTGCTCAGCTGCAGCACATGTAGAGAAATAGAGGCTTGCCGATTCTTTCCATGTGACGCGCATGGCTTTAAGCAAAAATAGACAGTGAAGATGGACGTTTAATGGTCATATTGACTATATTCCTTCCTTTCACTACAATTTCAAAGTCTATACCTGTCACAGATATAAAGAAATACGAGTTTATTCATTTTACTCGACCTTCCATGTCTCTGTTTCAAAATAAATTCTATCAGCAGAATCCCCTCACTTGTTGACACAAGGCTTTGAATTGTGAAATATTTGCAGGACGTTGTTGTTGACAATGCAGGAGATTGCAGTTTATAAATGGAACATGTGCTTATTATTGTGGAAATCCAGCACTCATAGCAGGCAACTCTGCAGCAGCGTCACAGCAACAACGCTGCCAGTGCAAACATCACAAGTGTGCATGTTGCACCAGTTTGGCGAGGTTGCTGTCACGCACTGCTGACATATGCAGTGTGTTCTGGGCGGAAGTTTCTGGTAGAGCAGTTTAACAATTTGGCTTAAAGTACCACTGAGCAACTTTCATGGAAAAGATCAAGGTCCCGCATTCAATACTGTTTCCAGGTTTCTTAATACATCCATGGTGTTCACTGCAGTGATAGGTTTCTCCCTAAATAAGAATGCCGTGTAACCCCTCTTGCTTCTGATCTAGGCCAGAGCACAACTTAACACTTACAGCGCAGCACCTGCGTATGGAGATGTCGCATGCTTTCAGACAAAGGTAGCGGAGAGAATGGGGAAACCATGCTTTGAGTGTAGCCTGTCTTTTCAGATGTCATTTGTGTTGCAGATTCAGGGGCTGACTTAAATCACAGCACCCTGCCAGAGCATGTTACAGGAAACAACCATCTCCAGTCCCCATCTAGGAAGCTGAGAGCTTTCTCTGATATCCCTCAGACAGTACTGGACAACAGGCAAAGGATGATAAGTAATATTACTAATAATACACTGAGCAGCAGAAAAAAAGGGGTGGATTCTGCTCTAAAAGCTCCAGACTGTGTTGTTTATTAATTCAAAACAGTGTTTCAGTTTCACAATCCATGTTATCAAAAATTCCAACATTGTCTTGAGTGCAATCTCATGTTGAAGCAATAATGGGACGGAAAGTACGGCAGAGGTGAATGGAAGGTACGTAGCATAAACTATTCACCAGAGCCCGTGAGATAGGGGGAGATGGAGTGCGTGAAAGCAGTGTTTCTGTATTCCCGCACCTCTTTCCACCAGTGACAACACCCAAAACAGACGCACTCTACGTTTTAACAGTTTGTCGAAGAAGCTTTTGTTTGTTCCATTGTGTTTTTTGCCTCTGTTGTTTTTTTTACACCCCTTCCTTTCACATCAGTCCTTTACTCTGGAGGCTGCCTCGTCGCTCATAAACAACAGCGCTCTCCCAGTCGACTCTGTTTGATGACCTACATTACATTCTCTTTGCATGGAGGTACAGCGGGCTTACATGTTGTGTGTGCATAAACTGCGGTGTAAATGACTCGAACAAAAGGGAGGAGCAGCCGTACGGGGATGGAAATGAAAGTGCGTACCATTGTAGGGGACACATTGCATCAAGAGAGCTCAGTGTAGTCTAAACACTGCCACTGAGGGTTTGTGTCACTAATGACGGCTTGCAGTGGTGCGACGTGTGTGCGAACATGCTTTATGAGCATGTGTGCGCTCATCATGGGTTCGTCCCTCACACATGAAACACAGCTCCTCTGGGACCAACTGGCAGCCACTTCCTTCCTCGGGTTTGACAAGTTATATGTAATAACAATCCACCGCAGAGGATACAGTGTGTCTTTTACCTTTGGGGCTGGGTGTCTCAAACAAGCGTGCATCTGTGGATGCGATGCACAAAGTATCAGCCCAAATGAGTTTCATCTGGGTGGATGGTGAGCACATTGGACGTGCTTTGATCATAATGCAAGACCCAGCGCCCCACATCATGGTAAAATCATGTACTTACTTCTATTGTATGTACAGTGATTGTGCTCAACAACCCAGTGTGCCTCTCTGAGCAAAACCACATATGTTCAGCATGGATGAAAAGTCAACTCCGTGATGTTCATCCAACAACAGCCCCTTTGATTGCTGCTTTTCAGGCACGGGCAGTTTCACCATCTGAAAGCCACGTCTGCAGTGTCTCAGACTACACCGATGGCACTGTTAACTTGTGTAATGTGTCATGTGGACGTCTGTTCGCTTCGAAGTAAAACCTCCATTCTGAAAGAGCCATCACACAAATTAAGCCTCTTCATTTCCCCCTCTCCAAAAACTAAAAGTTTTGCTGTTATCCCTGAGAGCAGCACTAAAGCAGAAAGCCAGTTAAGCTCCATTAGGAGCCTGCGCGCTGTGACGATCTCATTGGAAGTGCTGGATGAAAATTGCCCGGATTAATGTGTTAATCCGCCTCTTTAAAATGCTAATGTCCATTTTATGCCCATTAAATCTCAGTGTGCGTTTTCTTTGATGCGTGCAATTTCTATCAATTAAACACAGAGGAGTGAAACAGGCAGGAGGGAGATTAGTTCTCTTGCTTCAAGCATGAATTTCTCCTTTTGGTTTCATATTTATCTTGAATGTGGGGGGGTGGGGGGTGTTTGGAATGGGTTTGTGAAATACAGAAGGAGCAGTGTGGTGATATGAAGAATTCTGGGAGCCCTGCGTGCCTTTCACAGAGCTTATAAGAAACCCCCAAACATCCACTAGCAAGAGGGAATATGTAAACGTATTACTGAAGTGATTTTTCATTTCTTTCTTATTTTCTATCTTCAAGAATAACTTTACATATACTTTCTTCTCTTTTACCTGATCTTAACATAATGATATATTTACCCTGCAGTCCTATAATATATTGTTTTACACTGTTAACAAATGAGGGGAAAGAGAATTTACTGACTAGAGTTCCAAAATGTATTTCTTAAGACATCTGTATACATATTTTTAATTAAACTATTATTATATTATATTTTATATTTTTTATTTTTAAGCTTTATGACTGTTAATTTCCACAATTTCACCTGAATCCCACCCTATAAGCCTTTGCATGATTTTACATCATTTAACGATAATGAATAATAACTGTCCAGGATTATCCATTTTTCAAGTTTTCAGCTTCAATAGCTTCCACTGCGGTATGATAAATAATCACACTGTTTTGGATTGTTTTGCTCATGCGCAAATTACGGTATTTGCAAGAAAATAAGCTTTCTATAATTTAGAAATAAACATGTCAAGCAAACTCATTACTTAAAGATCAAATCATATTTTTCTTTTAACAATGATTAAATGTAATGTGTAACCTAAAAGATGTCGCTTGTATTGATGAGACCTCAGAGAATATCACCTGAACATACATTTCACTGCAAGAAACTGTATCCAGCAAAACAGTCTCAGACGATGAGCTACAGATGGCACACAAAATAAGCAATGATAGCAGGCATAGTGGAGAGTTTAGCTGAAGAGCCAGATATCTCTCTCAGGAGTTGGTGGAGACAAAAACAGAGCTAAAAGGAGAGTAAATGTTTGCCTTACACTTGTTAGGTGGCAAGAAACACAACTCCAAATTAATACTTGTGATACTTCTTGTCTTTTGAATATGTGACTGTTTGCTAATGTGTTTTTTCTAATATGATGCGTGTATATAAAGTTTAGAGTGAGGATTAGCCTGGAAACCAGACAAACCTACCAGCTTATATTCTATTTACTATGGCAGATGCACCTGGTCCCACTGCTGTTAAAACAGATTTCCACCCAACCAGGCCTGCTTTGGATGACTCACAACCTTTTATTTGATATAGGGCAGGTTCGATACGATGCCTGAGAATTTGTGGAGCCTTTATGCAGAATGAAAACATGCCATGATGTTTTTTTTGGCTCACTCGCACTGTGACACAGCGGCCAGCATTGCTTCATAAAGAGGAGCAAATTCTAGCGGTAAACAGGACAACATTTGTTCACATAAATTTTGATGCTACACATCACAGCTCAAGTTTATCCATTAATGTCCAGGGGCATTTTGATCTATCTCTTCTAGGCCCAGAGGAAGTGCACCAGGCTTTGAAGCCAATTTTTGTAGTGGCCAAACAGTGTAACATCAGTCCAGTGATGTTCCATGACCCAAAAAAGACCTTTTCCCATTGACTTGCGAGGTGAAAGAGACATCTGTAACTCAGTGGATGCGTTTCTTTAACTTCACAACCTCTGCGATGTAACTCATTTTCACTTTCACCGGAGGTAGCTGTCCTGGCTACGTGTGGTAGTCTCTAGTGTGCTTGCTCTATGGGCCACCTAGAGGCAGTGCTGATCATTTTTTCTACTTTCATACTCTGTAAGAGGTGAGTTTTCAGTCCATAATGACAGATAAATAGCCACTCCTGCAGAGGAAAGTTTATTCCAACATCATCAGAAAAATAGGGAGGAAACTACTGACTTGGACAGTGTCACCATGTGGCCAATGGTGGTAAAATCTATATCTTCCCCAATCAAAGTGGGGTAGATGATAGACGATGGGACTGTGAATCTAGTTATCGCTGAGGTAAAACTAGTGAATGTGCAACCTATGACACAGGAGAACACTGTACCCCCTGTCCAAGTCATTCAGACACCAAAATGATTGAGTTTAAAGTCCACAAGCAGTAGTTCCCTGACTCACAAGAATATACACACATCAGAGCGTAAGTGATGTGATTCAGAGCTATTGTCCTATAATACTGACAAATCCATTTCCAGATTAGTCAGTGTGAAGCTCCAGGTATTGATTATAGACCACAATCACAAATTACCAAGGTGAATCATGTGTCTGCAAAGCCTGCAGATTGAGTAAGCAGTTTGGATAGAAACGAATTGCGTGGTGAATCCTGTGGAATTTCTCATCCCACAAATGGCGGGATGACTCGTGGATGCCCTCGCTGTTGTGCAAAGCCTTTTAAGACCAGGAGTGACATAGCTTGTCCAATCACAGAGGCCTCTGCGGCTGACCATAAAATGCTTCCAGATTTGTCACACACAGACACGCTCACACACACAAACACACACACAGACTCATTGTTCAGAGTTAAAATGCTTCCAGTAAACTCGCATTTATCATGTGAGCACTATTTTTGAGGTAGAACGCAAGGAATGATTTATGGAGGCATTTCGACTTCTCTCTCGCTCACCCTCCATCATGAGCAAAATATGCTGCCGTAAAAGTAAAATACACCCTATGCTACATGGTGAAAATGTACTTACTCATATTTTATTTACTCATGCATTGTGTGACAAGTTGCTATGTGCCAATGGAAAGGCCACTGGCTTTTTGGGAGGTCCAGCTATGAATATAGATTATTTAGATGTGGAGGTTGTGCAGTCCATTAAGATGACTTCAGATAAAGCCAGAGCCTTCAGTGCTCCTGTTTACAAGGACTCCAAAGTCACTTAGTGACTAGGAATTTCTGACATCCTTTTTTTGGGTGGGGGCACCCCCAAGCCAACTCATGCACCCTCCACCTCCTCCTTCACCACTTGTCCCCATCCTTAAATACACGTATTAAAACAACCAGGCCTCCCACTGGCAAAACAGACCCTCCTCCATGGAAAGCATATGTGAACTATTCAGTGGGATGGGTAATTTATTAAAATCGACCTAATTTCCCGTGATATATCAAATCTCTGCCTCAGTAATCGCAAGCCCCATTTCATTGAGCGAATTAGGTGCCCACTGCTCGGTGCGATCAGAGGCCTGGAAAATGAGGCCTGGGCTGGTATTAGAGAGTGTTCACAGCCTGCTAATGGTCGGGGGATGAAATAGATTTCCAAAACATTCATTACAGTTCAGCGACAAAGTCGACCAGCCAAATATAAGCACACAGTCATCGCCATCATTACAGAGGCCTGTTCAAACAGACATGACGATGGACGATTTGTGAGATGGAGGTCCTGGTGTGCTGGGCTAAGGAGAAGCTTATACTGCTCTATTTTGTCATATAATCAGAAACCAGGGTTGGGTTTGATAAAAATCCATTAAAATCGGGAAGATTTAAAAATTCAAACACGAAAGATCTTTTGAATTTCAAGCATTTAGCTTAAACTTTCATTAAGAAAGACTGACAAACCCTATCCTAATGAATTTTGTATCAGTTACTGAAAAAAAAAATATTTATAAACATTCACATAATGGCCAAAAAGTGTAATTACACCGACGTAATGCCCTGCTGGCCACAAAGACTTTTCCCCATTGAGTTACATGGCGAAAGAGATGTCCGTAAACCAGTGGATACATCTTTTGAGCATCACAACCCCTGCAAAATGATTCCTTTCACTATTAGGGTTTTAATACTTGGTCCAATAACATTTTGAAAGCTTAGAACAGCTGCGCGATTACAATAATTTTATCCCCATTCAAGTTAGTGCTAAACCAAAAGTTTGGCGCTTGCTCTGCACAGTGTGGAAGTAGTGTCAAACGTCCTTAGATCTTCCTGATAATTGTATACACAGCATTTGAACCATTTTTGCATCATGTGCCACTGAGCAACTTTCATTAGAATGAACGAGTCCCCCCGTTCAACGCTGTATCAAGTTCTCCTAATACATCAATGCTGCAGGCAGGTAGAAGTTTGTTTGCTTACAGATGTTACGGTTCGCAATAGAGACAGACATCTCAAAAAGAGCTTAAAAGTTCATTTTTGCAAAAGACAGATCAGTTTAAGTTTCTATTCCCTCTAACTAGCTAAACTAGATGGGTATTCACTACACTGTAATAGAGCCATATCAGAAATTTAACGTCGGTTGGGAACAGCTGATTGGTCCTTGCTCCCCCCTGTGTATGGCACGGGAAACAACAACTAACGAAGTTGAACTTCAGTCTGACTCTAAAATGAGTCGTGCAACTCAAAAGCTGGGTCATAAACTGGCCCAGGTTGTACAGTGTATGCCCAGCTTTATGGTATAAGTACATGAAATGCAATGGGGAAGCCAGAAACTCTAAATCAGGATAAATTTCAAGATATCACATAACAGCAGAGTACACAAGCAAGACTGTATCATTTGATACAGCTGGATGGAAAGATGACTGATAACATCACTCTTTAACATTAGGAGTTCATCCTGTCTTAACATCTAACAGAGGATGACAGTAATCTATTCCAGGATCCTGATCAGCAACATAAATACTGGAATCCAGTTATTAATGCGGTCTCTCACACACACCATGGCGCCAAACTGAGTGCTCTGCCCTCAGCTTCAGTTTGAACAAATGACCTAAATGCAAAAAAAAGGCTAGAATAAAATGTTTATGTCTTGGTCGTGTTAAATGCAATCTTTCTAAAAACTGTTCACAGCCCAGCAGAAAGTGGATAACTACAAGTATAGTTCTCCTCACATCTAGCCAAACCTCAGAGACCATTTTTGCGTGGAAACAGACAAAGCCTGGTCATTGTCATGTTGTTCTGCTTGTTTTGGGGTTGAGGCTAAATTAGTTGCAACTGAGTTTGAGGTCCCGGGACGGCACGCTCCCACGATGTTTGGGCCACCATTTGTCATTATACAATTTGTCGGTACTGTTTTCAACAAACAGGAAGTCACTTAAAACTAGTGGAGGACCTGGCAGGGACGTGTGTCCTCCGACAGGCTCATAGAAGAAGACTGATGGGATTGGACAGATTCAAGATGGTGCGTTTATATCAGATGGCTGGGACTTTTCCCTCCCCAATTTTTTTTTCTGAGGAAGGAGCCAGCAAACTTGGACAGCCTACCAGCCACAATAGCGCGTGAGAGATCTATCCCACAAAAAACATTGTCATTCTTGTACTCCTTATGCCTCTGGTTTTTCTCCTGAAACACAAGCATCCACGAGTTCCAATAACTGAAGCAGCATTTTGGTTTGTATTCCAAGATTTCCATTATTTCCTTTCCTTGTCTTCCAGTGGTTCCAGCTGGTGTTGTTGGATTACATATTGCAGCATGATCCTTAGGGAAGGCATTGTTATAGAAGTTGGGTCTACTGCACTAGAATCTATTCTGACTCCATTCAACAGCCTCCCTGTCTTAACACCACAGCTGTCAGCAATGTCACTACATGATGAGCCGTGACACCACCGAATCTAGCAACGCTTTGTCACCCTGATACACTTAAGCATTGGTTACAGAGCTCTGGCTCGGCAAAGACATGCTGTCAAGTAAGGAAAGACCATTATCTGCAATAGATACAAAAGTACAGGGGATCCCTGCAGACACAGAGATGATTAAGGGCTAAGTGTCATTCCTCCTGTCTTGGTGTATTTTTTTTAAAAGCTCTATCTCTTACTGTCCTTTTTACAGTGTGCCTCAGACTTATTGCCCTATCCCTCATGCCTACTTTGAAGGGACACAGACTCTGACAACCATGTTGGGGTATTATCCTGAGGTACCGGCCCTGGTCGTACACCACTTCCCCTCGAAACAACCGAAGATGGGCAAAATATGAGATTAAATCAGTGTGAGGATTTACATCGATGTGGAAAGCTATCAGTGGTGAGCACAGGGACAGCTAAGTGTGAGTGGGATTTGCAGTGATGGGAAAGTATTTGGGGAATGCACACACAAGAATTGGGGTCTTGGTTCTGGGGGCCAAAATAATGTAGCTAAGCCTCGTTGACACGGGTCTGGCTATCGGTGTCTGATTTCCCAATGACGGTTCCGCTAGCATGCCACTAAAACTGCCTGATTTAGAAGTGTGATTCCCTCTGGGGCCAGTCACGCTCACCGATTAAGCACTCAAGGTACTGTGGGGCATTTTGAATAAAGGTGCCTATAAATATACTTTATCAGAAATCTCGGGAAGAAATGCAATCTGGATTCACACTTTTTCATACATCCATATCTAGAAAATCCCTAGAATTAAAACAGTACTGCATTCAGTGCCTTGCTTAAGGAATTTTTAATGAGGTTACAGCACTAGCATTTTGGGGAATATATCCAGTAACTTTTTCACTAACAGTAAGATAGATCCCACTCTCATGTCTATCCTGTAAATATGTTACAGCTGGTGGGTGGTTAGTTTAGTTTAGCACAAACACTGGAAATAGGGGCAAACAGCTTGTCTGTCTCTGTTCAAGTAAGAATCTCCAACTACCAGTACCTTTACAGCTCACTTATCAACAAGATGTGTCAAACTGACAGTTTGATGTGAGCATTCATTTTATGAAGTCTCAAATGGGTGCCTAACAATGGCCAAGAAGTCAACACCTTGTGGATGTGAATTGTTTTTTTACACTTTGGTTTTTGTACAGATTAACGAAACAAGCACACACAGCACATACACAGCTTCTCTTGGTAGTCCTATATTCAGGAGTTAAATGTGTTTGGCGAGGGGGCTGACCAGGGGCTTTTCTAAGGTTTGATGACACTCAGGGCAAGTATTTTATGTATATTTTGATGCTAATACTTTTTCACTGTTAGTTGAATGATATATTGATTGCATGAATTTAACTGTAACAGAGTATTCCTACTTTGTAGTATTACTACTTTTACTTATGTAAAATATCTGAATCGCCTACTTCTTCTACCACTGTATGTTAATGTATTAAATGGATTTACTGTCACTTAATTTACTTCGATCAGAAACAGGTCATGCAGTTAAGTGTGTGCATTGTTCACCTCTCCATCATGTGCTGATGTCTGTCTGTCTGTCTGTCTGTCTGTCTTTCCATTGCAACTTTAAGAAAGTGTGTTCACGCACAGAATTTTCTTCTGTTGTAAAATGAATGAGTCTTTTACAAATGGCAAAGTCTGGGGCTGAAAAATGAAGCCAACACACCCATGTGGGTGTCTTATTTTCATCACTGCCAACTGGAGCCAACCGGAACTGGAGCTGATAAATATATATATAACTACTGCAGAGTCATTTGTCCCAGGAGTCAATACTGATTGAAAGAAAGCAGCACCCTCTTGGGCTGAGGACCCAACCCAGAAGTGCCAAAAATAGCCACTTGGGGCTGGCTCCAAATGTTCAGCTTTACAGCAGAAATAAACATGTTTACTGCCCGTTCATTAAAAAAAAAAAAAAAAAGTTGGTCGCTATAGCTAATTGTCATATTCATGTCAACCGTACAAGGCATACATTTTAAGAACTCACCTGACTGGCTGTCTGCAAGGTGTCACCACAATCTATGATTCAGATCCATTCCTTTCTCCTCCACAGCTCCACCTTCTTGTCCAAATTTGGTCACTTCTTCCTCCAAAAATCCAAGATGGTGATGCCCAAAACGTTGATCTCGAGGCTTCATAACAGGGAACCACATACATATGAGTTACTTAATTGTCGCTACATACATTACTTTTATACAGTTCATGTTGGAGCCACACAATAATGTTACACAACATGACTTGGGGCAGAAGGTTGGGTCAAATCAATATTACCCTTCTGTGCAGCTGATCTGATGTGTTTGGGGCACAGTCTTAAGAGCACAGTAAGTGCACAGTAAGAGAGTAAGTACCAGACTTCCTTAAAAAATGCTGAGTTTTATGAGTTATTGAGTCAGGAGGAACTTCACAAACTTTGTGACACCCTGTCTACAATAAAGTCTTCATTATTTGTCCCCTCTTGTAAATTCAGTGGCTGTTTTGACATGCAGGCCGCCCAAGTAGAGCCAATGTGCTGAAGATGAGCCCTGACCAGCCCTGGCCCGGTTGAATCCCTGCTTGTATTAACAGACACAAGACGGGTATTGATCTTTTTGTCTCTCCACCAGAAAGTGAAATAACTTATTTCCTAAAATGTTAAACAATTTCTTAAAGCAAGAGTTATGATTTGCATAACTTGTTCATTTTGCCTGCCCCAAACTCTGCAGCCAGTTTGAGTGAATGGGAAATCTTCTCCAACCTCCCAGCTACCATGAGCCCATCTAACAGTCAGAAGAGTGGCATTAGTATTCACAGAGACAGACAGACAATCAGGCTCCAGTTTTATCACTCAGCATTTGTAAGAATCAGATCTGAGACGCAGCAGTATCAATAAAAGATCTCATTTCCAGACGCACTTGAACAACTGCGCCTCTTTCAACCTACACTGTGGGTATCAATTGTGCACTGAATAATGAAAAGCAATTATGTAGCTAAACAAAGCCATGGCCGTAATGGGCTTGTTTTATTTTTATCCACAAAATGAAAATAGATTCTGCGGCTGTGTGTGGTTTTCTTTTTCGAGATCCTGTGGGTCATGCTCAGGACATGCTCTTCCTAACACCAGTCTGCCGACACAAATATTGTGATGGAGGTTCCAATCCAGATGAATTAGGAAGCGAGTTAGCATGAATGCGTGGCACAGCGGCAGACAATCTGGCTGAAACGAGGGGGAAACAGAAGTCGGCTGCTTGGATTGTGTCTCGATTAATTATTCAACAACCAGATTCTCTATCCAATGACCCCGGTAAAGAAGCACAAATTATTTAGCGAGCTGCCACATCAGCGCTTGGTGTGAAGACATGAAGCATGGGCTCTCACCGAGGTATCATAGGAGGCATGCGAACCTCCGCTCAGGCTGCTTGCCGCATGACACACGGCCTCGTGGGTATTGATGGCTGTATCAGGGTACAGAGGTACGGTTTCTCTCACCGGTCACCCATCCAGCAGCTCGGCCTGATAAGGAGGAAAGTAATGTACGCTCTTGTTACCAACAGTAAATGGTTCAGATGCAACGATTGAAGAGTGTTTTTCCAAAATCTAATATCATGTTTAAAAAAGTGACACCAACTCCTCCAAAACAACTGACTGCACATGGTTGAAACAAATGTCAGTACTTGTTACAAGGGAAAGCAGAAGTATTTGCTGGGCAACACGGTAACGTTTCTGCAGATAAAATCCTCTATATTTAAAGGTATACTACGCAGGATTGTTGGTTGCTGTTTATAACCACAATCGCCAGCGAAAGTGAAAGTAAACACTCGTTTCACATTTCGCCTCCCTTTATTTGTGTCTTTTTCTGTGCTGTGTCTCTTGGATGCCTGCAGCTTACAGTCTGCAACGTTACCTGAGCGCTGTTGGAGTACAAGCCCATAAACATCCCGAATACAGAAAAGAAGAAAATACAGGTCGAGGGCAGATCTCTTTAGAAAAATACACCACAGCATGCTTCTAGTGTTAAATAAAGAGTTAAATGAGGGATTATGTCTGTTTAAGTATATATACTTACAAAACACAAAACACTTGTATACAAGTGTTTTCGTTTCTTTTGTTTTGTTTTCAGAAAGTCCTGCATAGTATATCTTTAACGGAGCGGCAAAAATGCGCATTTTAAGATAACTCTTTATAAGAAAGTGAGGCTAAACCCAAGCTCACTCTGCATGGATGACAGTGTTCTTTTTGGTGTCTGCTAGTCATGTTTCCATAATCTAAATATGGAATTTTATTTTGTGGATAACAATGAAATATGTTGATGTGTTTCTGTAGCAGTGTCACCAAGACAAAGTCCTGAACTTAATGACATACAGTGAAATGAGACAGCCACGTCTGACAGTGTGATTGTCACCCTGTTATTTTTGTTGCTCTTAAAAAGGCTATATACTTTCCACAGCCACTCCAAATGTGTTAAAATTTCAGAGTGTGCCAGACAGAGCAAGAGAGAGAGAGAGAGACTGAAGAGAGAGGGGACAGACCGTTTGCATACACACACGCGCAGGTGTATGTGTGTTTGTACACTGTGACTGTGATAGGGAGTTAGCCTTGATCTTGTTAGTGGTGATTGGGGTCTCTGTGAGACCTCACACACTGGGCTGTGGGTGTAATTGCCCCTGGCAGGCCGGCCTGTAACCATGTGGAAGCTTAGGGAAGAGGAATGGGGAGGAGAGTACGGGGCCTTTGTTTGTGGCAGCCGCCACATGTCTGCCTGTGTGGCAGCGCCGAGCTCCCGGGTGTGGAGGCTTGGCTTTGGGGAGATGATTGTTATAGCACTGGTGTTGGCTTTAAAAATGCCTTTTTAATGGGAATGCATTTCACAGGCAAGAGCAAAGAGGTCTGGGAAGCCAACATCACAGCGGCAGGGTACAGAAGTTCAGCATGTGCTTGTGCTGGAAGACGGTTCATCAGTGGAAACAGCCTGCCATCTGCTGCTGGACACAAGAATAACAAATTGGTACTTGAAATGCTCTCCAGTCTTGTATTTTTCAGGGGTTTGCTCTTCTAAAAAAACCCTTTATTTGACAGACATATGCAATTTCTGCATGTGAAAAAGAAATAAAATCCTCAACTGTTGGCATGTAAAATTACCCTAAACTCAAATGCACAACACACATACACAAAGTAACATTATTTTTAATAGTTTTTTGGGGACGTTATTTAATTAAATTAAAAATATTTGGGTAAAATATTTTTCACCTACCCCCTTTTCATCAATTCTCTGTTATATATTGCCTTTCCACACACTTATTCTGCATGTAAACAAACATAACGCATATGTCATCAGTCGTGTAACTGTGGTTGTAAAGTAGCTTAATTAAAGATCCATTCAATACATGACCTTTTCCACTTACCTCGAGCACTTTCAACGCTTTTCCTTAATGAACAAATGAATTATGCAGTAACCTAGGCTCAGCCAACAAAAGGCATTTGCTGCCTAATGTGTTTGCCTAAACAGCAGTGAAGAGCAGGCCTACCTTTTAAGTGGATAAGGTACCTCTGTTCAGCTTGCGGTAAGTGTCTAGTTTAATTTAATTCAATAATCCTGATAAATGAAATAAATCCCTTTTGGGACATCCATTCCTTGAGTAGTGAGATAATATAAAATGAGGTTCACAGAGAAAAAATTAGAACATTATGGTTGATTGAGCTTTCACAAAAAGCAGAAATATTAATACAGAGATCTTCTTTATGTTTATAATTTTGCAATAATGAATGAGGGCATCCATGTGGAAAACAATCAGAGCTCGAAATGGATGACAGTGATTGTGAGGCTTAGTGAAAGAATGCATTAGCATTTTCACACACTCCCAATGCAAATTGTTTCACTTAAACTTTTTAAATACCATTTTGTGTTCTGACTTAATTTTAATAAGTTTGCAGATAAGGAAGCATAAGCATTGACTTGAAAGGCAGATCGTGAGTCTCTGCAACACATTTATTCACCATTTGATTCATGAGAGGAAAGGGGAAAATTGAAAAGAATGAAAGAACATGATCTTCTCAGAGAAATAATACATTTTGTGCTGAATCAAGATTATTTAAATATAATAAAAATATCCATATCAAACATTAATTTGAATTCAATGTAGATGCTTGTATAATTGAATGCACCACTCTGCACAAATTAAAAATGGGCCTTTCTGGAGGCTGGCGCTGCTTATATTGAAAATGTTTTACTTATACCCATGCAGTTTTGCTTGGGCTGAAATCCATTTAATAAAACATGTTTTGTGCTATATGTATTTATTATATTAAAAGGCTACAGTAACTTTGTTTTTGTATGGCTCAGCTAAAATAGTGAGGATTTTCAGCATAGACCCAAACACATAAATATGATATATAGTTCATCAGATTTTTTTTCTTTTTTAATAAAAACTAATACCTGTATTTGTATATAACAAATGCAGGGTGAGTTAAGATAATAAATTAAACTTATAGAAGCAATAAGTTGAATGGGCATAAAGATGCCAAGAGTTGAAACAGCACCACCAAATCTTTTGATCATTTCGTAAACGTCAAGAGGATTTTAATTCATTAACTGTGTTCTCGTCTTAGGGAACCTGTCAGTGATCTCACTGTAAATAATGGCCCTGCTGTACGTCTAACTCTGCTGTTCTTCTGCTCTACCTGTGTATAACCACGGTGAACTGTTTTTATTTAACCCCTCTTTCCCCCCTTACAGACATATCACTTGTTTCCCGCAACTGCAGCTTCTTGTAAGTCAAATTGATTGAGTCGTCCTTGAACATCTGTTGTTCAGCCAAGCCTCAAAGGTAATCCCGCTAATGGCCCTCTAAGCTATCCACATAAACACACACATAAATAAAAATGTTTCCAAAGAGATTTGGTCATTGACTCGCTGCTAATCAATTCTGCAGCCGCATCTGTTGATGAAGGTTTGGGAAGTACAGAGCAAGATATATGTAGCGATCAATGCCTGGCACTACACTGGGCTGGGCAATGAGTGACAGTCACAGCTCCGCCGGGAGTCAACATTTACACACAGATGGACCAGGCCCGTCGGATGTCTTGGCAAAAGGCTGCTGTACACACACACACATACACGCACACAAAACAGTGAAACACTGACCGACAGAATGTTGTCCATCAACGACACAAGAGGGAAAATTACGGGCTCGCGTGAAGCGGAGTCAGTAAAGTGAAGAAGTGGCATTCCATAATTTGAGCTCTGGCACAGACTGATATGACTGCTGTTGGACGACCGCCACCTCACAAAGCCAGTGTTTCAAGATTTTTGACAGAACTGGAAAAGGGCTTCTCAAATAGCTGGCCGGGTGCATTTTTTTATATTTTGTCACAGGTTTAAATTTACTTTTTTGTATCCAGGATGTACGCCTTTAGTTTAAAGTAAACAACAACTGAACCACAACATGGTTAATGCTAAAAAAAAAAGTCTTAGCTCATACAAAGGAATCAAAATGCTGCACTGGTAATTGTTACAGCACCATCCTGCATCTGGCCTATTTTTATGGATGTCGCGATTGGATCGGAAGGATGTTTATAGGGCCCGATCAATGCATTTTTTAAGTGATCAGGCTCGATTATTTTGAGCACATGCCCCAACCGACCCTTTCTTTACGTCCATGGTCACACAGGTCATAAACAAATAGCCCGATTTGCAGCAGATAATGTGTTTTTTTCTTGTAATGTTGCTACTCCAATAAGTAGAAAGTGATTTCTTTGTCATGTTCAACTTAAGCTTCTACAGCACTTTAAGTGAGAGTCAATTTTTTTGTTGTTCATTTTTAGTTCATTTGTTTTACTATAATGCTGTGTCAAGCGTGATTGTGCCTGAATTTTATTTTGATGTGACTGAGAAATGCTAAAGTTACGCTATAACACTACTTTGAAGTGGAATTGTGATTATATTACTTATTTATAGTGTTCTGTACTTTTATTTTAATGCTACACTAAGTCGATGTGAGAGCAATTTCAGAAGACATATCTTAGTTTGTTTACTTTGTTGTTTTTTGAAAAACAAATGCTGCACTGAGTGGAATTGTGATAAGGGCATATAAAATATTTTTAGTTTGTTTACTTTGTTATTTTGTAAAAGATTTAAAATTAAAAAAAACCTTAGGGAACTTTTTGGAGGCAGATATATTTTTATTATCCAGGTAAATACAAGGATTGGATGATTATCAAATCATTGCCATTTCATTTTATCAAAATACTTCTGTCCAGTTAGACTGAAGAAGCCCACAGCTTTCCACTTTTGAATGATGACAAACATAAAGGACAAAAAAAATAGCTGCTGCCTCAACATTACACTCGTGGGGGAGACAGTCAGAAATTTCTCCAACACCTGTGCTTACAGCTAGAGAAATATCTGCATATGACAGACCAAGCTGGGCTTTTTTGGATCACTCCTGCTGCCAAGCAATATTCATAAATTTAATTTCCAATCTGCTCTCCTTTTATTAGTTTGGGTGTTATTAAATGAGATTGCTTCATCTTAATATAATATATTTCCAGGGCCTGTGAATGTGGCTAGGAGCTGATATTCAAATTCAATAACATGGCCTGTACTTAGTGCATGGCACTAATAAATGCCAATGTATGATGCATATGAAGACGGGGCTCAGCGTGGAAGTCGTAGCGGGCAATAATAATGCTGTGAATGTCGTTCAGAGGTGAGATATGCCTCTCTCCAGCCCTGCACTCCCATGCTCATATGCCTCAAGAAGCCCAGGTGACCTACATATAGAGATAGGCGGGATGGGAGTGCTGAAGAGAGGAGAGGCGGCTGTTCATATTTCCATGTTTGTTATTAACTAGACCAGACAAATCCCCGAAGAATGTAGACACTAGCTTTGGCACTGTGCGTCAGGGAGAGGACTATGTAAATCACAACTGTGTGACTGACCTTTAACCTCTCCATTGGACATTGGAAGAGACTGACCTGCTGGATCCAACTTTGAATAGATATTAATAGTTTGGTGTTGGAGAACGATAAACAAACGATCAAGACGCAACAGTATGTAGTAGCTTGGTTGCAGTGTCTCACCTCTTGGCCTCTGCGGGGTTAAAACTTGACGTCTCCCTTCTTCCTATTTTATCGCTGTAACCTGACAACTACTATTGCAAAGATTGCAGCTTAGGAAGCTTAGCTGCAGCAGCGAGTGACCTTTACTTTTATTATGAAAATTTCTATTTCATCATTATTATAGAGTGAAATCTATGCATATGATCAGCACAATGGATTTCTTTTTCATTAGTTGTGTAAAATGCCACTCAGTGAGTGGAGGGGCAGCCGGGGCTGCCTGCCAGATTACCCCTCTCCCCCACTGAAGGGATCTGACAATTGGAATTAATATGCGTGGAGCTTTCCCTCCCCATTTGTTGGCTGAGGTTTTCCAGGAAACTTTATCAGGGGTAACATTATCGAGAGCTTTGCCAAGAGCTTCTTCATCATGCTCACATCCGAGCCTGCCCAACACTTGTCACTGTCAATCATAAGGTGATAATACACAGATGATTCTCTCATTTGGTTTAATAAAATCTCCAGGCTTATTTCAACTGCAGTCATTACAGCAAATAATTGCTGCATTGAGGTTTTAGCCAGGCCATAGCCTCCGGGATAAGGAAAGACTACTGCTATATGAAGGATTTTGCTGATGTTTTTTTTTTTTCGTATGCTTTACTCCCCAGTTGTTCATATTTCTAAAATGAATATTACATTTGAATCTAGATTTGGCTTTCCTTATTCAAACTAACATTGTTATTGCATATTATCTGGACGTGGAGTCATCTTTTTTCACTTTTTTATGTGTGCACTGTCAAGACAGGTTGCACCAGGGACTGCCAATTGTAATTCTTAACTGTCATTTAAACCAAATTGTAGGCCTGAATCGGCGGGCCTAAAATTCTCTGAAGAAATGCGCTGACAGAAGGGAACATATTTCATGTTAAATTTAAATTCCAGCTGAAGGCATGTAGCTGGAAAATGCTGCCGAAACCACAGTATATATTAATCTTTCAGACAGGAACAATCAGACAATAAAACATCCTGTGACATCATTGATCTACATAGCAAATATAAAAAGGGATCTGATGCTGATATGATGCTTACTATTCAAATGTGTGCCAAAAAAATGCAGTACTGTAACTTCCAGTTGCCTTGCACTTATCAGCATCAGGTTTCTTTTTACCTTTTATCACTCATATATATCTGAATTTAGATCAAACTTAATGCCAAGGAAGGGTATGTTATTTGACCTATACCAATAGCTGCAAATTTTCCAGTATAAAAGCAAATCAAGCTCCAGTGGGTCACATATTCAATTAGTTAATCCAATCTTCACACTTTAATTATATTCATTAGTATATCTGTTTGACCAAACAAGGTCATAATAGTTGATTAGATAAGGATTCAATGGCAAAGACAAAAAACTCATTACAAAAGCAGTGGCGTGGATATTTGCACCCTTGTTTGTGTCAGACAGTTTGACTCAATGTCGATGAAGGCAAAGCAGGCATAAACTTATTTGTTTTGAGGTGGTCTTTGATTTGTACATGTCAAAAGAGTGATGGTGACCTTGCGTTATTGGCTGCCCCAATAAAGAAGCAGGACACTAATTACCTTTGTCAGTGAAGTGTACTTGGGACAATATACAATCAGATAACAATAATAGAGTCAATAATTTGTATTTACTCTGAAACTTGGACAATGTCATTTCTCCCAATTAATGCAATCACCCATGCAGTAAATTAGTTTTTTTTCTCACCCAGAAAAATAATTAGGGGTAATTGTTAGGAAATCAATCAATCAGCAGAATGAACTGCCAATGAAGCGTGGTCAACGCTAAAGAAATGTGTGACACAGATGGCTTGGATGCACCTTACCCTCAAGGGACTTTTGCTGTGCAGAACACCGAAACATTCAAATTAAGCCAATAAAAAAGTGTGTATTATTTTCATGTTTATCAAAGTGCCCTGAAGCACTTTTAGGGGACTCTGATATCTTCTGTGAAAACTGAACAGATAATGTATTGGATGAAAAGAAACCAAAAAGACAATGACCAGATGTCTCTGCAGTCCTCTAGCTCTTTTGTAAACCTTTAAAAAATGCATATTATTATTATTATTTAATAATTATATTAACAATAAAGTCTACTTAAAAAATCTTTAACTAGTTTCAGCAGCAAAAACAACTCTAATAAGCCTTTTCATACAATGAAAACTATTCATGTCAAAGTTTAATAAAAAGTTAAATATTTCAAAAATTATTATAGCTTTGATGGGGATTTTTGCCTTTAATAGATAGGTCAGGAGATTGCTAACGTGAAAGCGGGAGAGAGAGGGGAAGACATGTAGCAAAGGGCCGCAAACCGAAATCGAACAAGCAGCCGCTGCAGCAAGGACACAGCCTTCATGTATGGGATGCCTGCAGTTGAATTACTAGCCTACTTAACTGAGCTGTTTGATTAAAACTGGGGTGTCCAAACATTTTAAATATGGGGGTCGGATTAAATAATGTGAAAATAGCTGCGAGCCAGCTGCTAAATTACCAATTACACAAATGCAACTGTTTCATCTTTAAGTGATCAAGTATTCAACTTACCACTGTTCCTGAAAGTGGTGGCCCTCGCTGTCGACTCACTGCTTATTTGCCATTGCCATGTCTGCAACCTTGCAAGAAATATCTGGTGTTAGGCCACTGTTTATTTGCTTATTTACTGTCTGTTTCTGAAAACATATTAGTTTCATCTAGCTACATACTTCCTACTTTTACAAACTGTATGGTGGTCATGAGGTTAATAAAAATAAATACGAAGTGATCTTGCTTGATTAACAAATATTATGTTCATCATAGTATATATACAAGACAAGCTAAAGGCCGTTAAAATCAGTCTGAGGGCCACAATTAGCCTCCAAACCAGACTTTGGATATGACTGCATTCAAACATGGTTACATGACAAGATGGCAACCATAGACAGGCCATCGCAACAGGGTGACAGACAACAGCCAGTGGACATTTTTTCAGACATTTTGACATGTCATTGTAATTAAAGCACAGGTAGCCTAATCAATAACTCAATCAACTGCTTTCCATTTTGATAAGCCGGTATGAAGGCCCTGTATTTTGCATTCTGGGTTGATGCTATGGCTAACTGGGATTGGACCTGAGCCATTTTTAATGTTATTAGTTCAACTTGTGCCTTTCCTGCTATGTAAAGGAAAAAGTTGTTTCTTTGTTGTTTCTTAATATGTTTGTTTCTTTCTTTTGTTTTTCATTCTTTGTTCATTTCTTTGTTTCTTTTACTAAAGAAACGGGGCAATTTGTAGGCTTCTTACCGTTTGAGTGACAGCAAACCCTGGTGTACCTACTTTTTCCACACACTAAAGCTCGCACTCCCTTTCACGTGACGGACACACCAGCAAATCAAATGGCAGGATATTTATTCCGAGAACCAATGAAAATCCGTAGTTTTCCAACGAAACGCCCCTCATTATGTTAGATTGACCTCCGGTTTCTGTGTCTGTCAAATTATTTAGCTAGCCATGTTAGCTTGTTAGCCGGGATGACACCCAAAGGAATGGCGAGCCTCTGAGCAGTTTCTGCGAAGATCTCACCGATACACACCATAGCATCATCGTTAAAAGGACTTTTACAGCTCTCTAGAAAATACGGTGAGTTATATCATGATGTTGTTTAATTTGCAATGGCTAAAATTAAAGGAATTGTCAAGTTGCTGGCAACGCCAAAGGTAGCATTAAAAGCTAATGCTATATATAACGTTCAGAGAGTTGAGGAAAGCAGGTGAGACAACGTCAGTATGTGGACATTAACATTAACTAGTCTTACGCTTTTAAATAGTATTTAGTCATATTTCCAGTTGTCAGCTAGGTACTTAACGTTTACGTTAGTTTTAACTGCCTACCATAGGTCCATACTGTTTTGCTAACGTAACGTTAGCATTGTTCTGACGAATGACACGATAACTCGATATCCTGTCAAGAATCCTACAGTATTAATAGCAGTTTTTCAGAAAGAAGGAATCTTTGGTGTTGTCACCTTACCACAGCTTACATTGGCTTTACAATACACCCTTTGAACGTCGACAACAACACAAGTACTAGCATACTCCATGAAACAGCTAAGTTAGCACGAAGCTAAGCTATCCCAAACAATCTCACTTTAACTCTTTACGTGGTAGTAACGTTAGCTGTTGCTCACTTTGTACTTGGTCCACACTGAACGTTGGGACATTTTAATGTCAGCTGTCAAGTTGCAACGATATATCGATACAGTGTTAGCGAGACGACATTAGATCACATGTAAGTACTTGATTGTGTGTATGTTTACAAGTTGTTGGTGGGTGTATTTGACGGTATTGCAGCAACAATCACTTGTTTCATGCGTCTGTTTTTAACATCACAGCAGCGGATGGCCCGGACAGCACTTGTCGTTGGACCTACATAGATAAGGGGACGCCAATCTGAACCTCTGAATGAGTAATGAACCTAAACCCCTTCTGGAGCATGTCTGCCAATACAAGTCGTAAGGTATACACATTGCATTATAATGCGTTAGGCCTATACAATGCCTTGGCGGCAGGCTAGACATTCAACCTTTTTTTTTTTAAGTAGCAGGATAGTACCATCATATATTCACTGTCCAACTTAAGTTTTTTCACATTGATATATATATATATGTATTGATCTTGTTGACTGTTTAATTGTTGGATTCCTTAAAGGCCTTAAGGCATCTATGTAAAGTTTGTATTTCTGTTGAAAAACCAGGGCAGATTTAAACTGATTCCCATATGCTATGGAGTTGTGACTTTCTCTCCCAGTGAATTAGTGTACTAGATCTGCGTCACCAGCACCGTGTCAATATGAAGACGATGTATGTGCACACAACAGACACAACTTTGTTTTAAGTTTTAGACGTCAATCATTTGATATTTGAGAAAGCTGGCTAATTTTTCAGTTTGGTTCATTGAGTTTGTTTTTGAGTGTTGGCATTTATTTATGAGATGTCCTCATGCCTGCACCTTTCTCCACTTTGGAATCTTGACAAACTGGAAATGTTGAAAGAGTGTGGTCTCCTATTTAGTTTTTGCAAAGAAATATAATTTTAAATTGGCATCTCTCCTCAAATCCAGTAAAAGTATGACTGAAAATTTTGGATTTTGATGACTAGAATCCATCCTCTTTCTCAGTGAAGAATGACTAAGTATAATTTGTGTCAGTGGTTTTATACAGTTAGCTTGTGCTAGACTGATTTCCCACAAACAAAGGGTAGGGAAGGTACATATTTAGCATGCAGGTGCAACCTGCCTGAGGCAAGGAGGAGGCAAACATTGCACCTTGAGCATGGGTGTGAGTTCATTTTTTTTCTGCCTAGTCAAAGGGACATTTCAAACATTATTTAGTGAGCTCTGACTTCAATGAATGTACAGGCTAAATCTGTTGCATTAGCACACTGTTCGCTGCAAACATTCCTGGCATACTTGTAGTAGTCATCGGCAGCATTCGTTTTGGCTTCCTGACGGATTCCTGCTGCTGTGACACTGTGTACTGTAATGACTCTCCTCATTCTGACAAGCATCAGTAAGATACAGTGATAGCTGTACATGAAAGTGCTCTTGTCTAGACACTGCTTCCTGATAAGCTGCAAACCAGATGGGCAGTGTAATGTGAGAGGTTGGTCACAGCACAGGGTTACTACCCTGGGCCATTAGTCTACTATAGAGTGTACATAATGGCTCATAAACAGTAGCCTTCTCTAATCTGGCTCTCAAGACTTTAATTCTACCTGCTTTTCACATAGCTAGATTTTTTTTTTATTTCTGTTATTTCTCATACATAACAGCAGAGAGCTGACAGTGAGGAAAAGGGTGGGCACGGGGAACAGAGAGCCAGCCCAGCCCGGCTGCCCTTTGGCAAAAAGCAGCTTCCACCCATTCCTAAGAATGCAACCCCCATTACCAAGCCTGCATCAACTGGCACCCCAGTCCAGTCAGCAAATGGCACACATGCCTCCTATGGCCCCTTTTATTTGGAGTACTCCCTGCTGGCTGAGTTGTAAGTATTGGACCTCTGTCAGAATCAAAAGTTTAGTGTGTTTGTTTATATTCCTTTTGCGGTTGTTCCATTGTATTTTCCTTGTTATTTCTTGTTTGTTTTTATTTGGAGTTCCTTTTTAAAATATGTCTGTTAGCTCTTGCTTTTAAAACACATAGGTATAGTGTGTATTAAATTAGGCTCAAAGTTTCCCTTCAATTTGGAACCCAAGAAGTTAATAAAGGATAAGCATGCATTTCTCCCTTTTTTTAATCAATCTGACTTCTTGCCATGTGACCTGCAGCACACTGGTGATTAAGCAGAAACTCCCTGGAATTTATGTCCAGCCATCCTACAAATCAGCACTAAGTAAGGACCCTCTTTTTAAAGTTCGTTCTATTTCATATATACACTAATAAAATGGGGCTACTCGCAGATTCCTTCTTGAACACTCAACATATACTATGTTGAAAAACATATATATCGAAATTAAGACAAAACTTGCTGTGCATTTACACTGGTTGTCTCTGCATGACTCGTACCTGTGTTGATTGAAGTAAAGATTCTGAAGTACCATTTGTCTCCCACTTAGTGTGGTTTGGGGTCATATTCATCAGACATGGCCTGTACCAGGATGGAGTCTTCAAATTCACTGTGTATATTCCTGATAACTATCCAGATGGAGAGTGTCCTGTAAGTATAGTGTGCTCACTTTTTTGTTTTTTTACTTTACAAAAAAAAAGACTGGTGTTTGTGCTTATTGTGATGATTTTCCAAGATCTTCCAAAGGATTGGAAAAAAACCTCAAAATATCTAATTGCCATCTTAATATGTTAAATCTCTTCTACACGTTTTTCAAGATATGTTAGCAAAGTGACTATTATGGATAAAATAAAAGACTCTAAAGGACTCTTAAGAGTTGTAGTAAGTGAAAGCTGACAAACAGTGAAACTTGAACTTTGTGTTTCAGAACAATCATAAAAATTAAATATAGTTGAGGTTGACGTTGAACCATAAAAATCTTTTTTTTTTTTTTTTTTTAGAAACTAGTATTTGACATCCCAGTCTTCCATCCCCTTGTTGACCCTGTGTCTGGAGAGCTTGATGTCAGAAGAGCTTTCACTAAATGGAGGTATGCTTTTTGCTTTTATGCTAATACAATTTAATCTCCTATATGCTTTTTCAAACAAGAACATTTAAGTGAAAACTAAATTATTCATTTTGTGTACCAAATGAAACTACTCTCTCCACACCACACCACCCCACCTCACCCTGAGCCAGTTCAGCTCGGTCAGTGTCTCTCTCGGACAGTTTATTCAGCTGGACGTTAAGTCAGCCAAACAGAATGAGTCTGAAAGGAAAAAAATAATACAAATAACAAAGTTTTAAAAAAACAAATTGAGTGTGGTGTTAAATCAGAGTAAGAATATCTTGGATTATCCATGCAATTTCATATTTTAAAATGTCATCATTTAGAACAGGGTTATGAATGTAACTACAGTTCTATGATGGTATAGTGTTTGTTTTTAATAAGGAAATAAACCATTTGTTTACAGTGCAAGTCTTCTTAGTTTTCCTACTTTGAAAAGGGGACCAACAAGTGCTTTTATACACAAATATTCCTGTCAAAAAGGTTTAATGATATTATCAACTTCTCATGTTGTGTACTTGTAGACGGAATCACAACCATATCTGGCAAGTCTTGATGTACGCACGTACAATTTTCTACAAGATCAATACCACGGAACCACTGAACCCAGAGGCGGCTGTGCTGTGAGTGTCTCAGCCCCTTTTCAAGTGTTTTTAGCCTATAGTAAAAGATTAACCATGACAAAGCAGCACTGTGGGATGTTGCTGAAGTATAAGAGTATTTTTTTAAAATCTAGATGAAACTGCATTCCAAGAGTGTCTAGCTTCAGTATTGTGACACATTTCTGAGTGAAGTGGGATAGGCAGGCGGGACATACTGTATAATTCCATGGGTGGTACATAATAGAGAGGACTTCAATTTGATTGTTGAAAAGTGGGCATGTCATAACAAACCCATCTGTTAGGGAGAGAGATAAAGCCCATTGTATGCTCAGTGTAGATGCTGAATCAGTCCACTGTAAAATGCCTTGAGCATAATCTTGAGCTGTTGCAGATACCACTTTTCCTTAAAGTGAATAAATTCTAGCCAGCAGGCCGTAAGCACGGTATTTTAAGGAAACGGAACATAAGGTTTGAGGTGGGTAACACCTGAAGACACACTGACATACCATGCTGTTGCTTTCTAGATAACCAATGAGTCTTAGCTCTGTGTGGCTAGGAGCTAAAAGGTGCAGATTGATTCATGGGTGGATGTTATTGTATTATTGGTTGTTACTAGCTTACATAAGCACAGGTAATATTTTGTTTTACAGGAAGAAAACATAATTTGAATTTGATATAGGAATACTAAAAAATTGTTTTTGTCCCCGGGTTTTTTTGGGGGAGCATATATTGTTGTCCATATTGTTTTTTTACAGTGACACAAACCAAAAATGGGATGAATACTATTTACTGTCCTTTGCACATGAAATTCTAAAAAAAGAAAAAAAAGGTGTTATTTGTATTCCGGAGAAGAGACCAGCTTTTACATTTAGCTCTTTTTTTTCTTTTAGCAATTCATTTTGCAGTGCCTTATGCATGTCTTTTAACCTCCTCTGCATCAAAAATGTCTAAATTTGCTTTAGGCTTAAGTTATAATTAGTGTTTTAAATGAGTTGTAAAACTTTTTTCCCCCCCTACAGATATGAAAAGGACGTTCAGTTATTCAAAAGTAAGGTGGTGGATAGTGTGAAACTATGCAACAGTCATCTTTTTGACCAACCCAAGATAGAGGATCCCTACGCAATAAGGTTAGTAAACTGTCCCCAGTTTTAACATTCCACCACCCACACCACTACAAGAAAACACACCCTGTAATCCACTGTGTGTGTGTGTGTGTGTGTGTGTGTTTGTGTTTGTGTGTGTGTGTTTGTGTGTGTGTGTGTGTGTGTGTGTGTCATGAAACTCAGAGGGGAAAAAGGTTTTCTCTCACTCACATCGCCACTCTTATCCATTTCATAGTTTTTCCCCCTGGAACCCAGCTGTTCATGAGGAAGCAAAGGAGCGAATGTTCACAAGCAAAGTAAGTTATGAAAAAACATAGTCAAATTAAAACCCAAAAACTTTGGTTAAACTAGATATTGAGCTACAAGCATTTTGATTGGTTGAGTAGTTCCTGTCACGTAACTGCTAATTTGCCTTTGTTGCTCTAGAGACGGCCTGAGGATCACCACAAGGGAACGCAAGTGTCAGGGCTGTCTTGGGTGAAGCCTGGGTCGACACAGCCCTTCAGCAAAGACGACAGTCCTCCACAGAGCTGAACCTGCGCTGTCTCTGCAGCAGCCACTAGAGGGAGGCATGTGCATCAGATGCCACGCCACTGGCTTGCCTCAGCTGTTTATGTGAACTGGATCCTTGAAACAGTTGGGAGAACTTTATGTTAAATCTCCACGTTATTGCTCAGCTTTAAAAGCTTTGTAGGCATCTCCTCAAACAGCTTTAGAATAAGGAAACCAAGTTTGTATTATATGTAAATCGACGATGACAAATGGATGTCTCAGCAACATCATTTAGGCTGTGATGCAATCAAAGAGCTTTCTCATTTAGATTTTCAGATCCATGCACATGTTGGGCTCGGTGATACAACATACTGTCCCAAAAGGAGCTGAAAAGAATGAGTAAAGCATTCATGTGGTAAGTATAGGGGACAAAATGATCTCGACCACTTGTTGAAATTGGCTCAGGACTGTTTATTTGTCAGACTTGGAATGTTGTCAGTCACAGCTGTGTGAATGAAACCTCCTAAACGCCACCCCTCCCATTACGCAATTAGATTGACATGATTTGTTTTATGTTTCTTATTGGACAATGATTTCTTTTTAATCCCACTGAGTAAACTATTGTCTTAGTTTCTAATATAAATATATGAATATATATATAAAGCAGAGCAGGCAGGTATGGTTTTAAATGAGATCTAAATAAGGAAGCTCATTTATTTTATTTTGTCTGATTTTTAAATCATTTTGAATGTTTTATGTACCTTTTGGCTGTCAGTTATTAAAGGTTTGATGTGTAAATAATGGATGCTGTGCTAAGCTTTGACTTTTATAGACCTGTCTACATTGAAGGTGGATTTATTAAGTGGATTCTTTGGTTGTCTTTGCAAATGTTTCTTCAGCTTCCTCACAGCTCTGGTCATCCCAGATCAAATAAGTTACTGCAGGATTCCCACATAAGTCTGAGGGAAAATCAGAGATGTATTTTGGTAAGGTTTGGTTATTAATTAGGTTCTCAGCTGCACAAAATCGATTTTTGTCCAGCTGCAAGAACATATCGTTTCTGTTGTGCCAGACAAATGTCATGTTGTATCTAATGTCCTCGTCTCTTGAGGGCTCTGGCTTGATTGTTAATAATATTGCCCAGCAACTTTCAATATGCAGATATTGTCTAAGTATGTGTGGGAAAAGGATGGACATTTTAATATGTGTGCGAACCCCAGAGGAAAATCACTATAGCCTATTAGAAAAGCAGATATGGTGCTGAAACCTGTTATATCTATTTATAGCTGCTGTGAAAGGCAAGGACGTAACAAAATCTCAGTGTACTTCACACACTGACATTTGGGCTGCTGGCTTCCTCAAATGTGTGAGTTTTAGTGTGTTCCATATGGACCCATTCCTGCTCCAGTTTGTGAAAGACTTTACTGCATAGATGACATAAGGTTTCAATGCTTTTCTCTGAATCAATAAAAATGATCAAAAACTAAACCAATTTTTTTCATTACTTGAACTGCACTAAATTGTTTCACTTATTTGAAATACCTTTTGTTTTGTTTTGATTGTATTCAGACGTTTCTGAAATTAATTTTGTTAAAGTATCCTTCCCATTTTTAAAGTATTTTAAATACTCTCCCATTAATTTCAAAGTTCATTAAATGTACGTCGAAGGGAAATTTCACTCTTGAACATTTGTTTGTACAACTACCCATACCATAGACAACTGTATGTAGTCTATACTAAATTGATAGACACTACACAGAAAATATTCAGCAAGACCTCCTTTTAAGTTTTTTTTTTTTTAATCACAGGAAAATTTGAACTTATCTATTGAGAAGTTCTTGCAGAATAACTAGAGTGACTGGTAATTAAAGGTCCCGTATTGTAAAAAGTCAGATTTCCATGTTTTTTTTCTAAATTTATTTTTAAAGCAGACAGGTGCTATATAAATACTGTGAAAATATCAAAACTTGTAGTCCACAGAGAAATGCACACAGTCCTAATTAAGAAACCTTTTTAAACCTCTTGTGGAGTTTTGATGTCACAATTCTTCTTTATAGAGGTAAAAACTGTTACTACTGTGCCGTAAATTACATTTTTAGGCTGCAATAATGGCCCAGGAGATACCAAGAGCACAGGCACATTCAAAATCAAAATGTTTTGCACCATTTTGCCATGACTTCCAGATTGAACCACAAGTTTCCTTGAGTGAAACGGTGTGCAGCAGGCCTGAGGTAACCCATGTTTTTTTGGAAGAGGTGCTTAAAGAGACGCGTTAAAACGGAATGTTTCAGACAAGGTGAATACAGGTGTATTCCAGCTGACAGCGTATTTTTTAAAAAATGTTCTTTTTTACATTAAAGTATTTAAACGTGCTCTGATAGAAACCAAAAACGATGAACCTGAAAATTTGCATGATATTGGATCTTTAAAGTGTTTCTCTATCATATTTGGATATCGAGCAATTGTTTGAAGTCCGTACGAACACACAGAGAAGCGTAGTCCAAACTTGAGTAATTGAATTTAGCACAGTATGTTGCCCAGTTAGCCACCAGAGGTCGACGTGTACCCACGGTGGAAAGCAGCCCTCCCACTCCCGTCATGTGTGCATTGAGGAGACACTCCGGTGCATGTGCGAATGTAAAACCTCTGCAGATTGGCTCTGGCTTGTACGCGGCCATCTTATGCACTCTGTCAACATAGACACTTTACGTATGAAACCATGATTTAATCAGCCGCTTTTCCGGGCTGGTAGGAGGCGACACTGTGCCAAAAGCCCTCGCACCGGAGGAACCGGTTTTTACATTTGCACCGAAAGGTGGAATAGTGGCAAATTGTCGGCGGTCCAATCAGAGAGGAGGTTACTATTATGCAAATGCGGTGTTATCACAGGCACGTCAGCAGCAGTGGTAGAGCCGCTGTCGCCAGCAGGAGTACAACTAACAACACAGCCACAACTTCACCGATCTCTCTACATTGACGTCTGGAGTTGCACTTTGGGGTTCGTTTCGGGTAAGAAATCGCACTTGTTCCTGTCGTTTTTAAAAGATATGTTACACACTCGAGGGGTTGTGTTTCATTCAGGCGATGAGCTGTCAAATTGCTGACAGTCAGTCAGCGAGGCTCGCTTCAGCTGTCTGATGACACACCGCCTTGCTGAGTGTGGGTCTTCCTGGCAGATAGGCTACAAGACCGTTGATTTGCCAAACTTATCTGCGCTAGTTTTTTAGTTTGGACATTGATTGTCAAATGTCATCTCACTTTCTCGCAGTTTTGCCGGGTTGGTCAAATGAAAATGCGCGTGGCTTCAAAGTAGGGGTTCTTAGTCATGGTGGTCCTGAACTGACAGCGACCAGCCGGGCTTAGTCAGCACCGCACTCATATCTGGACCCCGGTACCTGTTATCAGCGCAGATATGCCAGTATTTTTTTTTTTAAATCATGCAGAAAGAGTAAAGTCGGTCGAGGATAACGAACTACTTGTGTTATCATGGTCATCATCACTGTCGACCTCTCCATGTCTCCGGCCTCCTCCCCCTCCTCCTCTCGCGCAGTGTGGAAGCGTCACGACACCTTTTGAATCCTGTGGTTTCCCAAAGTGGAGGTCTGGCTCATAGGAGCACGTGCGACACAACTCAACAGCTCGCGACTACCCGGCTGCCAAATTAAATCTAAACTCAAATGTCCCGCGTGCATTTATTTCGCTTCAACTTGGTGAGCAGTTTGTGCAGAAAGTAGCGCAACACATTGCCGCCTCGCTGGCTTATCAGACACCGCGCTCAGGAGCTGAAGCCATTGCTGGGCTGAAGATGAAGAGGATGCTGAGGCTTCAGAGGTGAGCCCGGAGTCTGTTTATTGAAAGCTAGACTCCTTATTATTAAGTGTTACAGGGTAGACCTATCATTGTATCAATTAGGCCAGGGGTGTCCAAACTTTTTTGAATGGGGGGCCGGATTAGATGATGTGAAAATACCTGGGGGCCAGCTGCTTCTTGCATAACGTGGGTTATTCGGAGAACAAAATCCAGTAGCTACAAATGAAACAAACACTGTTTCATGTCTCAGTGAAAATAAAATGCTGTCGACTTAACACCCTTTTGCTGTAGGCCGCTGTACTGGCAAGAATTTGCCGATGTTACAGTTCGATATGTCGGGATCGCAATGCTGTGAGCAACGTGATGTATTGTGGTATTTTTAAAATCTAATTCTAAGGAAAACTGTCATAAAGACCACTCCACCATATGCATAAAATTTGCTGTTTACTTTTTTAATGTAGTGGTAGTAGTAGTACTAGTAGTAATAATACAATAAACACAAATGGTACAGTCAGTATAAACAAAAACAACAGTGTGTTTATAATGTAGTGAGTGAAAAGGCTTAGGCAGGAGCAAAATGCTTATATATGCCTAACCTACATACTCATCAGTTTAAGCTACCCTTCAAAATGAAAGAAAAACAACAACAAAAATGTGTTCACACTTCAAACCTTCTAAAATTGCTTTACAAAACATTCTTTTGAAAACCAAAAGTAAAGTACACAGTTTTAAACTTATACTTGCATCAATCCATAATTTGACCCCAACAATAGAAAAACACCTTTAGCTTAGCTTTTTGTACAGTAAACTTACAAACACCTCTCAGGTCATATTTGCTGTCCTGTATCAAAAATAACTTTTGTACAGAATCTGGGACATTGATTTTGCTTTGAACATTATTTCCATTATTTTATAATAAAACAAGTCATTAAATTTCATAACACAGGAATTTAGAAACTGTGGATTTGTGTGAACATAATAATCAGTTTTATTAATGATTCGTACGGCTCGTTTTTGTACCGACCATTGAGTTTATAGGTATTTTAAAGGTTGATCCCCAAACTTCTATACAGTAAGACATGTACAGTAAAATAAGTAAGCAATAAATTATATGTAGGGCCTCATAACTCAATACATCCCTAGATTTATACAGGATTGCTACTGACTTAAAGATTTTCCCTCTAATATAATCAATATATTGTTTCCATGGTAGTTTATGATCCATCACAACCAATTTAATTCAAACTTTAGGATCTTTATTCACCACAGCCGATGTAACATGCTAGGAATATGTTGTTAGGTTTGAATGGCAGAGTCATGTGACCGAAGACAGATTGCAGCGCTGCTATTTGGAGTCAGAAGTTTAAACTGTATTCATTTTTTGAAAACACTATTACAAAACATTAAATCGTGATACCCAAGTGTATCAGTAGTTTCTTACACCCCTACTTCGCTGTGGCCATGTCTGCCACCCAGCAGGTAATGCCTGCTATTAAGTTGCTGTGCGTTTGCTTGTTTGTTTTCGTTTTGTGAAAACACATTCCTCCACCTGCTTAGTTCCTACTTGGTACATGTCTACAAACTCTGTGATAGTTTTAACATTATGAAGTGAACGTAAAAAAATGCAGCATGATTTGGCTTTATTAACCAATAATGTATGGGGCCACATGGAGTGTGTTTTCAACAATAAGTCAAGGGCCATTTAAAATTGTTCGATTTTCCCGGACTTTGGACACGCCCAAAATTAGGCCTTCAACATTTTAAGAGTTTTGAGTATGCCTACTAAATTATTAAACCACAGCACAACACTTACTGGTATTTTATTCCCATCATAGCCTATATGACACAATTTTAATCTTCAGTTTTTTGACTGAGGTGTGCAGAAATGGCCATTTGTAGTTCCGGGATTCAGTGGTGACCTCAGAACAGATATGTCCACAGCTCTTGTTGATGTTAGACCTGAGTTGCACGTGCCTGGATGGTGCCTACAACGTCATAATAATGAAGGAAACAGCTGGAGAGCTTAGAGGTCTGGTCTGTTTATCAGGACCTGATTGGGGGTGTTAAAGGTCAGTAGTAGCCTGGTAAGCAGGCTCAGGAATTTGCACTTTGATTTAATGATGGAGGAATTTGACTTAAATGATATAAACATGCTTTATTTTTTAAAACCCATTTACACTTCAGTTTTCACATGGCACATATCGCTTTACCTCCAGTTTACTGATGTAAATCCAGTTTGGAAGGAACGCTTACATCGCCTCAGCCTTGAATTTGGGTGTAGCTGTGTTTGTGTGTTCGTTAATTGAAAGGACACTAGCACCCTTAATCTTGTGTGTGCCACAAATGGAATATTGTCATCCAAATGACTAGTGCACATCTTAAATGACTCATTATTACCAGAAATCCTAGTACATAGATAAGGCTATTTTTGGCACTCTCAAACTCCTTTACTGAGAAAAGTGTTTTTATCATTTATTTGTTTATACTGCTGTGTCATTTGCACACATTTTTCTCTTATTTCTGTAGCATTGTCTCTCGTCTCAGACATTGATTTCACATGCCTTCAGTTTTGCTTGTTGACAGAGTGTGAGACAAATCATCATTATGTTGCTGATGAAGATAGGAATCCAAAGAAGCTTTAAAAAATAAGCAAGTTGGAATTCCCCACTCACATGATTCCTCAATAGTCAGGATAGTAAACAAAGCATTGGAGTGAACCTGAAGTTAGAGGCACAACCTATATATTTTTTATTATTTTTTTTAATTTATTTATATGTTTATTGCTTTTTATGATGAGAAAGAACACAGAACAAACATATGAGAAAAGAGAGAAAAGAAAGAGAAAAGAAAAAAAAGGGCAAAAAGGCCCTCCCCCCACCCCCTAAATAAACAATAAACAAGTAGAACACGAACATGATCAGCTCATCACACAGAGAAGTAACAAAGACCACAGTCATGACAACAAATTAGACATACATGTTTTAAAGAAAAACTGCAAAGTGAACGGTGAATGGTATAATAAGGAATATGCACAGCAAGGCGTTTCACAGTGGTGGACACAGTAGTCCTATCGTTGAAGAGGCACAACCTATATTGACAGAAATAACTTCATGTCCATGTGAACAGATTTTTATTGGGACCTGTTGAAGGTGATTGGTGGGGAGAGTGATATTTTATGTAGCTATGTGCTTGATGGCGTGATAGTGAGTCATGGAAGGAACTGTATGCAGTGATATTGCTCAAGCATTTTCCACCCTTTGTTTGTTCACTTAATGATATAAATTTGATTTAGTTATCATTTTTTTAGTCATTTGAATTACTTAACCACATCCTAAATGGACTGGTAGGAATAAAAACGTAGTGCTGCAAATTGAATAAACTAATGTCAGGTGGGAATTAAGTGTTAAGCACAGCACTCTGAAATATCCAGCAGCGTTCTGTAGCCTGGCCTCGGTCTTTAGCAGAATTTCTGGGAAACAAGATTATATTCCACTTTAATGATCTGCCTGTACAGCTATAAAAAATGTAGAATTTGTGTAACACACTGGGCAAAGACATTATAAACAATAATGTCTTATAAATATAGTCATATATAGAGGTAGAATGTCTGTGGGTGGGTGGGAGTGGTCTTGGATGGGTCAAACAAACTCCGGACTTTTACCAGGGAGCCTGCTGTTCATTTCCCAGGTGAAACCAATGGAGTCATTTTAATAAAATTGTAGTTAAGAAAATGGTGTACAGAAAATACCACTTTTCTATATCACATCTAAGCTTAACTGGCATTTGAAATATATTAGCTCATGAAACAATAAGTATCTCTAAAAGTCAGTTGTTGTCAAATGTTGATTTATCGATAAATATGAATACTGAATATTGGAAATGGTTTCAGTACTCATTTTATACAGGAACAGTACACCAGTACTGGCTGCAATTCCTCGCTCTATTATTGTTAATATTCGGTACATTCATTCAGCGGTTCTCTGCTAACCAAGAACAGAAAAGTTGCTGTCATGTTTTACCCTTCTTATATTTCTTTTAATAAAAAATTGTATGCCTTCAATGTCAGTTTTCCCAGTTGTATCGAAATTGTATCGAGTCTGGATAAATTTCAAGGGATTGAATCCCAGTTAGAAATTCCTGTATTGTGACAACACTACTACAAGTTATACTAAGATAGTGGAGAAATGGATGTGCCTTTTTGTGCTTTTGTGTGCCTGCTGTGTGCATAGCAAGTCAGCATATAATGACTGACCTGGGTTAGCTTCTGTCATCTTCCGCTGGTCTGCGGTTGCAGAACAGCCACACTCACACTCACAGATGCTCAAAGAACCTCGTCTGCCTCTGTCCCTAGCTGTTGAAATTCTATCAGCTGTCTGCACCTCCCACATATTCTACAGCAGCAGGGCAGGTCGCTTCATTGGTTGTGGGGGGTTGAGGTGCGCGTTGTGTATGTGTGTGAAAGGGGAGGGGGTACAGGAAGAGGCACCTGCTGGTGGCTGGCAGTTGGTTTGCACCAGCTGCTTTGCCACACACATGAAAGGCAGTTCTGGTGGGTAATTAGCAGTACCACATTTCCCCTAGACCCCTCTGACCTAAGCGTTACCTGCCTTTTTGAAGGCTTTTTTGACACCGGATGGGCATTTATGCAGTTGTAGTAGCCTACAAATATGTATCTGATGAACCGGATAATAAATATGATGGGGAAAAAATCTTGCTAAGTTTCCATGTCATCTCAGACAGAAAGTGATTCATTTGTTTGTGGTGGGGTCTCTGCTGGATTATGTTGATGAGTAGCTTGAGGTTTGTTTGTAAACTGTGATCTGATCTAGACCATTTATTTCCTAGAAAAACACACAGTTTTCATCTTCTCATATTAATGTTTTATTTTTGATTTTTCTCCTCTCTGTTTTTGAAAAGGGGCACAGTATAATGGACATGCTGTAGCTCAGAGTGAGGTTCATTGGGACCAGCTTGGATCCGGTGGAGTTCCAGAGGTTCCAGTTACCCTCCAGGCTCTGCCATGGACTTCTTTAACGATCCCAACCTCTTTGTTGGAGGTTTGGAAGGGCTGGACGAGGATGGCTTCCCCACAGCACCATCACTTGTGGATGAGCTAAACCTCAGTGCTGACTTTGAGCCCCTCCATGTGGAGCCTCTAGACCCAAGGAAGCACCAAGACATGATGCCACCAGTTACTACCCAACAAGCCATGCCTGCTTACAATCAGCAGATGGCTCACTACATTGGCATTAAGGCCCAGAATCCTATGGGGCAGGCATTTTCTGGTCCTGGGAGCACAGGAGGTGGAGGTGGTGGCATGATTGCAGACCAGCATGGCCAGTACCATAATGCTGCCATGAGCCAAGTACCTCAAACCAATGGGCTGTTCTGTAACAGCAGCAGTCCAATGTGGGGCAACCAAGACCAGAATGGAAATATGTACCACCCCTTATCCCAACAGCCACAACAGCTTTGTCATCAGCAGCAGCAACTGCACAACCAGCAACTTCATGTCCGACAACAACAAACACAGCAGCAACAACACCGCCCGTGTCATCAACAACAGGAGCAGCAGCACAGAATGCAGCGGCAGCAGCAGCTGCAACAACAGCAGAGTCATCAGCAACAGCTGTTAAACCAGCGCCAGCACCAACAAATTAATACACAGACTATGTCCATGCAGCAGCAGCATCCCAATTTCTCCTTCCACCAGGGAGGTCAATCTCAGAGCCAACAACAAGTTCACCATACTCAGCAGCAGGTTCAGCATCAACTAGCTGGTGGAGGACCACGGTTCCATTCAAGGCCAATGCCAAGTAAGTCCTATTTGGATAGTCAAAATGCTTCGTTAAGTGGGACTTGCTTGCAACCACAGCAGCAGCAGGGTAGCTACCGGGTGCCCAGGGGAGGTCAAGCCTTCTCTGGTTCAGGACAGGAAGACCCTAACCTGCCCTTCCCCATGCACTCGTCATCTATGGTTCACTCACTGCCCACATGCTCAGTCAGTTCTGCCAACGCTTACCAGCCTGCTCAGTATCCTTCCTACCCTGGAGAGCCAGAAATACCCAGCCTCAGTCAGCAGTCCACAGCCTCAGTGTCAATGCCCACCACCAACACCTCACCCCTCACTTCTACAGTGCCCGACCTCTCAGGGACAGTATGTCAGTTTCCATCCACAGCAGTTATGAGGACCCCAGTCAGCCAGGCAGAGGACTGTCCCTTCCGGGCCCTACGTTGCTCTGGAGAAACCCAATCAAACTGCAAGTCATCTGAGATATTTGGTGAGTCTATGAACTGCTTCCCCAGTATGGCCAGTCAGCTGCCCTCTGAGCAGCCTCAGAGCTGCGGGGCCATCAACACTAATGGATACCAAGAACTGGGAGACAATCTTCTGCCATCAGATGTCCAGGAAGAAGACTTGGGGGGCCTTGAGTCTCCTGACCTCCTGCCTGACCTACTGCCACATCTGGAGGCTGCTCTCAGCCAGCAGGATGACTCCAACTGTTCCTGGGTTGATCCAAGCCAGGAGAGGGGACACGAGCAAAGGAAACCACCATCTGTTGAATACAAGGAAGAAAAGGTAATAAAATGTTAGAAACTTAAGTATTAGTTGTTTTTTTTTTTAGTTTTTTTTTAAGGAAACATAATGCAGTAAAGAGCATGCGTGATGATATATTTTAGCCAACTCTCTGAATGTAATATTCTTTTTTTCCTTGTCCATTCTGTCCTTTATCCCAGTTTCTTCTCAGTATAGATTAATATGGGGAATTGGAGGAGGGTGAAGGTTCTTAAATTGAAATTAATTAGATGTTATATTTGCACATATATCTGCCTTACTAATGGAGAACATTTTTTTTGCTGACATTAAGGAAATTTATGTATGCTTCTCAGTGTAGCATAGCACAGAATCTAGCCACTCATGAAATGTTTAACTAACTATCCCAGATAGAGCATGTTTAGTAGGAAACCTGCAATCAGTGGTGGAGAGGGGGAAGGTGGAGAGGCAGCACCGATGGCCATCTGAAAGCCTCCTGAAAATGATAATGGTCTGTCCAGCCTGGCCTGTCTATCTGCCCCATACGCCGACAGCAGGTCAGGCCTGATTAGGCTAAGAGTGGCAGGAGTGTCTTCAGGACTTAGCTGTAAGCATACTTAGGGCTATATCAAGATGTGGGTCAGGGCAAGCCAGAGGCACTTGCACACTGCCTCGCTGGAGTGTGGGGGAGGTTGCACACTGTTGTGGTAGCTGCCACAGTTTCTGTGTGTCTGTCTGTCTGTCTGTGTGTGTGTGTGCATGTGCACGTGTGAGAGTGCGGGCGGGAAGAAAAGAGCATGGTAGAGGAGAGTGGTTAGCACTTGAGGGAGGGGGAAGGGGGTTTGGAAGATGGAGAAAACAGTGGCTCATGGAAAAAGGAGAGCTTAGGAAAGAAATGATAGGAAAGAGACAGAGAGGAAGAGCATGAGAGGGAGAAGAGAAGCAGAGGGGGAGGCTGGGAGAATGCATTAGCTGGCTGTAACAGGCTTCAGGCGGTTCCTGGACCTCAGTTGGCCAGTAACTTAGCAGCATCCACACAGCCTCCTGGCTCTGGAATGACACATGACCAGCAGCAAGAGCAACAGACGTTTCCTTATGATTTGCACACTTAAAAGAAAGACATGATTTTCAGCACCAGTGTATCTCTTTTTGCTCAATTTTGTGTTAGAATTCAGCAATTGTAAAACAAACAAAAAAAATCACAGATTTTGTTGCAGCAGAAACAGATTATCTCCAACTAGAAACATGCACATGAAAATTTTGTAGTTGTGTTTTCCTTGGCCAAATACTGACAAAGCTGAGTCTTTCTCAATGCCACTGACAACATAGCAGTATGTTTGGCATTATCTTACCATCACTGCCTTTTTTTGTATCTAAGTATCTAAGTGTAGTAAACACATGAATGATTACCATTTTACAGTAACAGTTTGAGTGACTCATTTAAATCTCTCTGAACAGTGTCCTCTTACTGGCAGCAGACCCAGTATGCCTCCCCCCTTCTGAAACCAAAAATGCCCATGTGCCAAAAAACAACCTGTGTGTTGTGTACTGCCTCGGCTATTCCCCAGCAGGCAGCAGGTGACAACAAAACTGGTGTCTTGTGTGGATGAGCTCTGGTTAGGCAGACCGTTTGCCCATCTGCAAAGGTCCTTGACTGAAATGAGGCCGTGAACCACAGCCATTTGAACGAGCCTCTCCCTGTCTGTGTCAACATCCAGCCCCGTGTTGATGCTTACAGGCTGACTGTGCTATTCATGTGCACTGATGTGTGAAGAGCCTGCTGATAGTGTGTTTGCTGAACAGGCAAGGCATCAGGGGCTAGCTGCCCACTCTTCACTCCCCCGCAGTGAATGTGGCTAATTAGGATTTCCAATGGTTGCAATGGTCAGCTGCAGCTGTGATGAGCATCCAGGGCTTAAGATTGAATCGTTGTCCCAGTTTGCCAAATTCAAAGGTTGAATTAAGTAAAAATATAGTCTTAGCCCCTGTTGTAGTGGATGAAAATGAACAGATGTATGTAGATATCTAGCTTCTCTCATGAATCATTTCAGCAGCATTTATGGACTGCTAGGGGTTTTCTCTGAGGCAGTTGTTCAGGGTTACAGGCGTTCAAGTGAGACCCCTCTGAGCTTCATAGCAGTTTGTAATGCTTTCGTGTACTCGTGTGAGTCAGCTGCCAATCTTTATGCTGTCTGTAGTCACGAACTAACAACTGATGTCTGTCAGTTATGAACCAGTTTCTCAACCTGTGTGCATTAAATTTGTGAAGTTTTTTTTTTCTTGCATGCCTTTGGTAAACGAAGAATCCAAAAGCTGTTGGAAAGGGCTCTCTGTTTTAATATGGTTTTATTTTTGTTAAACTTGGACCCCTATGACTCAAGTTAATCAAGAATGTCATGGTCAAGAACAGGCTTTCAGGATCTCAAACATCTTTCTGAGAGTTTTATTTAATAGTGGGAAGATGCAGTAAAATTGGGCTTGAATGGCAGAGTGAGCATAAATACTGTAACTGACAGCATTTACAAACAGGGAATTGAGCTGTCAATTGAGTCAGATTATCATGTGTTAAACTGTTTAAGAAATGTCTTTCCCCATATAACCCTCCACCCAAGGATACACTGAGGTTGCAAAGTACAGTAGTTGCATTTGTAAGAAGTAAATTAGTATAAAAGCAAATTATTCTTTCATTATTGTCTTGATTTGTCATTTGTACAGTTGTGGTCAGTTTTAAAGAGATTTGTTTCTTCCTTATTTTTATTCTTTAAAACAACCCTAATGTGTCTTAATTTGGAATGATAGAGCTATATTTAGGTACAAATTATACTGAGCCCCAAAGGAAAAAAGGAAACTGAATTTGTGGGGCAACATCAGCACATTCAAAACACCCTCTACAGACGTACTCAGACTGAAAGAGGACGTTAGCCACTCTGGTATCAGTCGCGCCTCTTAGTACCAAAAGAGCCATCATTTCAATTCAAAACTGACATGGGCTGCTACAGTTCTTGTGCACACAAGAAACCAAGTTACTGGGAAAAATACAGTTGGCACATGAAATCAGAGAATGTGTTGACATGAACAGCAGTAACCTGGTTACTCTAAAATGTTTGTTGAATGCAGCTGGTCTTTAGTTAAATGTCTTAACTACTTCCTCCCATAGTCTTAAAATGAGGCATATTTTAAGTGTATTGATTTGATGCTCCAACAAACAAATATAAAAATGTAAAGTACACTGAAAAATGAACAGATGTCAGTTTTTGTATCCTGCGGTTTAGCCTCACTTTCTCTTGTATTGCCAGGTGTTTCCTATATGATGTGATATCAGCCTCACATCATTTTAATCTGTTTTGCTACATTTTTATCCCGATTCTGTTGTTATGACACATGTATTTGTAATAGGGCTGTCCCTATTACAAGTACGTGTGGTTGCTGTCCATTATTTTGCATTTCAAAAAAAAGTTTTGTAGTCCTTAAGACAAGGTAAAGCAATTCTTACCAAATAGTATTGATCAGAAAACAAATGA
Organism: Plectropomus leopardus; assembly: GCF_008729295.1. Taxonomy (NCBI): domain Eukaryota; kingdom Metazoa; phylum Chordata; class Actinopteri; order Perciformes; family Serranidae; genus Plectropomus; species Plectropomus leopardus. The sequence goes on from NC_056463.1 coordinate 30,278,490, forward strand.
CAGCAAAAAACTGCCTGGGACTAGCATAAAGTGGGCATGTGTGTAAAGGGGAGAGTCGTGGGTACCCATAGAACCCGTTTTCATACAGATATCTTGAAGGCAGAGATCAAGGGATCCCTGTAAAATGACCATGCCGTTTTCCTATTGCCAAAATTTAGTCTAACTTTGGAGCGTTATTTAGCTCCCTTCCTGAGAAGCTAGCATGCCATAGGTCTTCTGGTTTCATATGATACCAATATCACCACTTTAGCTTCAAAACTCAGTCTGGTACAGCCTCTTAAAGACAGGAAAGTTTTTTGTTAGTAAAACTAACAAAAAAAACCCACATTATATACAGACCGTAAACGCACCACGATTAATGTGTTACCATTGATAGCCTTAATTTGTAATGACTGCTTTTTCAATTTTTTGTCCTGCTATTACACTCAGCTGGTCTGTAATTTTTAATCAGACCAGAGGCTTCAAATATAGAGATGAATAAAACAGAAACAGAGATGGAAGTGGAGACTGATGGATACTGATGGCCTGGGCTTCTGTAGCCACCACAGGCCCTCGGCAGTGACGCATAGCAGGTGCCCCCTGCCTGTCTGCCTGCAGTGCTGGTTTAGATTTATTATCTGACTGGTTATGGTTGCCCACCCTTCTCTACCCTGCCTTGGCCTCTGAGCTGTCTCGTGAGTAAGCAATTTAGGAGATCTGTGTATGCTTGCAAGCAGGGTTGTAGCATTAATGTGTGATTTGCCAGCTTTCTTTTTTTTTTTGCTTCCTGACCTCTCTGTGGTTTATATAACTCCTAGCCAACCAGCTGACCAGACTGGGCAGGCAATGCCATAATCAGCCCTGAAACTTGACACCATGCATCACCCCAGCCATCACCCCACCACCCACATGCACCACACGCGCACATTTTGCACGCTCACACACAGGCACACTCCCCTGGGAAACCTGCTGCTTCTTC